>NW_028262391.1:12315833-12630000 GCF_047370975.1 Nipponia nippon
AAAGGAAAAATCTGGAGGAAAGAAAAAGACACGATAAGTAAGGAAACCTGGCCACAGGCACGCTCCGGGGCTGTTGCTGGGCAGGGTGCTGTGGTCTGTCTGTCTGACAGGACAAAATAAACCATGTACCAGAGCTCAGACTGTTCTGGAGAACACAGTGCATGACAGACAGAGTTAAGGTGAAGCTGCAGAACTCTTGAAGATCTTGAAGCTGCCCTTGTGCAGCAGAGACACTGTTTCTCCAGTAGAAAGGGGAACCACATCAAAGCAGTGAGAAACGCTATATCCCCCAAAGCGCTTTATGGAAATGTGACAGCTAGCGGGAGGCAATCCTGTTACCAGCCCAGCAACTCGTCTGCACCGAGAACCTCCTCTGCAGACCCCGAAGCCCCGGCCGTGGCTGACGCGCCGGTGTTTGCTGTGGCTCCGAGCAGGGCAGGGAGGCCAAGTCACCCACAACAGCGCAGGCGGTGCTCTCCCTGCTGTCAGTGCCGGCGTCAGGTCGGCAGGGGGAAAACCGCTGACGGCTTGCCGTGTAAACACAAGGGCAGTCAAAGCACGCAGGTTTCCATTCCCACAGCCCTGCGAAATGTCAGCACATAGAATAGCTGCAAATGCCTTCCAACTGAGGGAAGGAACAACGGAAAAAGACAGCCGGCCGCGCTGCCTACAGGAGCTGATCCGTCACAGCCGTGTCCACCACCCTGGCCACCGTCTCCGGGCAGCGAGACGAGGCAGCAGGCAGGGAGCGAAGCTGCTGGGGAGCAGCGTGCTGCTTTTTTAACCGAGAGGGGAGCCCTCTGCTCCTGACGCGACTGTCGATCAGATGCGGGTCTGTGCACAAAGCAAAATTAGCCCTGCAGCTGAGCTGGCTGGTTTCTGACACTCCCACGCAGGAGCAAGCTCAAACCATACAAAGTCTGCTGTGCTTTGTGACCTGCCCGTGCTGGCCCCATCCAAACGTCCTCGTGTGCAAGCTGAACCGTGCCAAAAGCTCTAAAGTTCAAGTGAGATGACTGAAATCGCGAGCAGAGAGCCTTTGGCTCAGAACTCCCTCTGACCGGGAGAGAAGGGGCCACCAGGCAGGGTTGATTGTCAAGGGAGCACTTAAATTTCAGACGCTCCAGACAAACTTGCCTCAGAAGTATCAGTATCACCGCTGCAGCACTGCCGCTTACTCGAAACCAGAAGGCGTTCCCGTTCCAGCACTGGTACCAAGGCCATGACGCACTCCCCCGCTCTCTGCGATCCCCACGCCGTGCTAAGGACCGGGATCGCTCTGGCAGGAGCCGAGCCAGGACTGTGCTCACTCCCCACCTCTGCACCGCAGAGCAACCGTGGGAGTCAGGCTCCTAATTTTAACTCCTCTTTTTCATGCACTGCCGACTCGGTACATTTCATTTTGGCCTAGTATTTTCCGTGGGCGCTGGGTGTTAACAGGTGACATGGTCAGGTGGAAGGAATGAAGCTTGATCACAAACTCTTCAGAGGTTTTGAGCTAAGGAAAAAGCGGGATAGACTGGAGGGGCAGTAGATCTGCACCGTTTATATCAAACTCTGGGAACACATCAGTAATACAACCAAACAACTGACATCTGAAGCGTGGCACCGGCTGGGCTCTGCTTGCTTTACGGCAGAGAACAATACATAACATAATTATGAAAAATCCTCCGCATCCAGGGATTCTGCCGAGGCTGGGCTCCCCTTCGAGCCCCGGTTCCTGATGGCAGCGTAACAGCACTTGCTTTTATGGTGCATCAAGTCCCCGGAGCCGCAGTGAACAAGCCAGTAGGAAGTTAACACGCTGCACTGGATTGTGAGATAATTCAAAACGTCCATTTCAGTGACCGTTGTCTCAAAGAGAAAAAGCAAAAAACAACCCCAAACCATAAATTGCACGGGCACTGCGAAGTCTGCTTCCAAAATCAGGCAGCTCTGTGTCTGTGTGTATAGGGGACGGGATACTTTTTATTTTAAAAATGAAATAATTAAAAAGCAGCAGCAGAACTGGGTTTGCTATTCCAGTAGGATGGGGGGGTGCTGAAACCTTGAGTCCCAACGCGAGCGTCCTGGCCGCTGGCTGACAGGGAGACGGGGGCAGAGGGTTTTAACCCGACCCCAACCCCCAGGAGCTTCCGCCGCCCCGCTCAGAACAGCAGGCCCTCGCCGGGGGACCGTGGCCACGCTGCCACCCCTCCGTCCAGCTCCTGCCGGCGCTGCTCTCCGCACGAGCCCTGCCTCGCGCGGCCAGAGACCGCTGAGGACGTCTGTTTCTTGGCTGTACAGCTGCCGAGTGAACAGGCTGAGCGCATCCAGTGACGGAAGCAGAGAGCAGTGTCCCAAAACCCGGCACTTTGGAGGAACTTTACCAAGGTTGGCACTGCTCGTTTTTTCCAGCTATGGAGAGACGGGATCAAAGTGCACATCCATGATACCTTCTGCAAGGAAAACCAGAAATTACCAGCCTTTTGGAGAAACTGGTTTCCAGGGAGGGAAATGGAGAAGAAAGGCTGGAGACTGAGAAGCTGGTTCGGAGGAGGCTTTAGACAGAGGGGCAGAAATGAACACGGGGAGAGCGCTGGGCAGCCCGGAGGAAGGCAGGACGGGGGCTGTCCCAAGCGACTGGCAGAGTCACCCGCGGTCCCAAAAGGGTGCTGAAGCAGCTTGGTGAGCCGGGGACGGCCCCGCGGGGGCGCGCAGCGTGTACGAAGCAGTGAGGGTTTGTGGATCCCTGGCAATTTCTAGGCCTTGCATATTTTTTTTTTTTTTAAATAATAAAAACTAGCTATAAGGAGGGAAGAAAAGAGGGGCGAACGATTTGGCTAATAGGAACAAACCTTTTAAATACTGTGAGGGCACGAAGCAGGGGTGCAAGTTTTACCGATCAAACGCAAGACAGGATAAAACCAAGCAAAAGACGAGAACGGCAAGGAGCACCGGCACCCGGCAGCAGCAACCTCCCCAAACCTAGAACGTACACTTCACTTTGAGAAGGGGAAAACCAGAAAGGGGGCGGGGAGGGAGGAGCAAAGGATTTTGTACAAAATCATGGCTTCTCGGTGTCTGGGGAAGGTTAAAAATATCCCCAGGAAAAAGCTTTGGACGTGGCTGCAGAACGCGCGCAAAACCCCTGGAATTGTTCCATCCTGGTTGACGATGGGAACTGGAGAAACGCACCGGGTCCATTAACTGCCACGCGGGATGATGGGGAGCGGGAACCCACACCCGACAGAGAGGATGGGGCGTGCACTGATGCAACAGAAAAACAGCAAGAAGAATACTGTACTTCATGGAAGTTTTAAAACTTTATTTCAAATTACCCATGGTTTCCTTTTATATTATCAACGTGCTAGAAGTTCACACTACTGGCAGAATGCAGGCAATTTAAAATAAAGTATACAATATTTGGACACATTTATATGTAACAGAAATCATGGAATGTATTTACAGACGTACAGCATGGGATGAAGCTTTAAAAACCTTTATTAATTACACGTTTACACTGTTTTCAGAAATAACAAAATTAGATCGCTTTGTAAAACATCATAATATCTATACAAAAGAATTTTTTAGATGTCCAATTTCACCTTAGAAGTCCTCTGTTTCTAAAACATTTTTTCAAAGAACCATTTATAGTCATAAAAGGGTAAAAATACCATTTGCCATTGCGTCGCTACCAAGAACGACAGCGGCGTTCTCGGCGCTGTAAAAAGGTGTCTCTGATTTCTTTCAAGCAGGGCACCGAGGTCGGGGCCTTTCCGAAGGCCTCCCCCTTCACAGGGGGGAAGACCCAAACCCCGCCACGCCGTCGGGGGCTGCCGGGCGCCCCTGCCGCGCGACCGCGAGCCCGTGACCTCGCTGAGCCTCCAACGCCGCTCAGTGCTCGCCGCGGTTGGAGGCAGGATGGTGACACAATGGAGCCAGTGTATAAACACCGGCAAGCACGAACTGCTCCGATGGATTCCTCCCACATCCTCCAACACAAATGCCCCGGAGAGGAAAGACAATTGCCTCTTTGCTTTAACACGCAAAACAGAATTTTATACGTGTTTTCTTTAAAATAGTCTTTTCACGGGATACAACAAAAATTGCACATAAATACACTGGAAAATACCAATCCATTTTGCAAAACAGAACTGAAGTTGTTTTTGGTATAATACATTAAATAAACCATATGACGAAACTTCAGGTTTGGATTTTTGTCCTAAACACCTGGCCTAGATTTAGTGTTTGCCAGCATGAAAACACAGGATTGTGAACGTCAAACTGACACGACCACATACATGGGAACTGCCAGGGTGAACCCTGGCTTAGAACCGAGCGAGGGCTAGCGGGGACACGCGCCCGCCCAGCCATTGCTCTGTACGTGAACTCGGCCGCCGGGCGTACGCCCCGCTCGCAGGGAAGAGCAGCCGTTAACCAGGCGCGATAGGAAACGGCCACTTCTTGCAGTTCAGGCTCAACTCTCCACCTCATTAATTCCTAAAAACTAGTATTAATGGAATGTCAGACTTCCACCAACCTGAATACCGTTAAGTTTGATTTTCCCTAAGTGCGGGAAGCTGGACTGGAGCAAACACCACACCCTCACAGTTCCATGAAGGGAATGGTTTTCTTAAAATGGGGCTATTTAATAGCACGCCCTTCGTGGATTATTTAAAAAGTTAACATGCCCCTGTAATGATACAAATGACCTAATGTTGAAAACTAAGATGAAGTCAGTGCCCCCCATCTTTCAAATTATGTGCAGAGACAAACGTACAAGTAACGCTTGTGGTCTGTGCTGTTGGCTGCGAGTGGCAGGATCTTCCACTCAGCAAACTGCAGCAGAGACTTCAGACACTTTTATGCAATCCTTTAAGAATTACCAACGCTCCTTGCAAGCGAAATTAAGTGAAACACAAGACCTACTTCAGGAGGAAAGTCTGTCTGCATGGAGCTGCTCTCTTCCTCTGTGTACTGCAAGCTACCGGCATTTTCGTTTCTTGCAGGGCTCAGGGCAACGCACTTACGCAGTATGAAAAGGTTTCTCCTTTCAGCTGTGCAGTTTTAAATACCCCCTTCAGGTGTTCTTCTCCATTTGCAACGTGATCAGGCAATGCCAATAAGAGGCAAATGGAATTATTATGAGCAATAAGGGATTCAACAGTCCCCACAACGGGCCATGAAAGAAATACACGAAGCAAAACAGAGCGGAAAGAAAACTGCAAATCAAAAGGGGAAAAAATCCAGCTAAGCCCAGTCCTTGCCAGCGTTCCCATGGCAGTTTTACTTCAGCAAAAAGGACTTTCAGCTAGCCTGTTCCCATTTCTTCTCCTTCCTTTATCCCCATGAAATCCTCTTGGTGTATTCTGCTTCAAATATATCCCCAGGTGCAGTACCTCCGATGCCTGAAGCTGGTCTCAGACCCCATGCACCATGTATTAGCAGCATAACATTCTGGGATGCTTTAAATTGGCCAAAACCTAACAAAGGAACCGCACGGGTGGAGAACTGGATTTTGCATGGTCTTTTTTGGGGGGGGGGGGGGAAATTATTGTAACTGATCTGGTAGTGAGCTTGGCCTCGTCACTAGCACCAGAGCACACAGAGCTAGTCTGTGTTTTGCAGGTCAACTTTCCAGCAAAATGCAAAACTTGTCAGCTGCCTCTCCTGTTCCTGTAAATTGAATTTCCATTATTTATGTTAAGGAAAGAGGAAGGAAGTAATGGTAGTTCTGTAAAACCAGTGCATCTCTACATCAATTCCAATGATAAAAGGCTTTATTTATTAAAGCCTTGTTAAACCCACAAACAGAAGCTACCTTTTGCAACAGATTGCTGCTTTGGCAACATGCAGCCCACCTGCGGAAATTCAGTAATTGTGTTCTTAAAATGGTAAATTTCTCAGTGGCTGGGACACTCACCAGTGCTGGCATATCTGCGTGGGATGCTTCAGCCCCGATAAACGTAATATTTGATAATGGGTTTCTAATGATTAGCATGGCAGGCTGTAATTCTTCACACTGCAGTGAAAATACACGCATGGTTCTTGATGACCTCCAGTCATCATTTGACGGAAGTACTGAGTAACCAAACGCATCCCTACACGAGCAGAAGGGGAGGTGAGAGGAGGCAGGAGATCTCCCTCCACTGATGTGGGAAAAATTTTCAGATAAAGTCATGTTAAAACCCAAACAGAAAGTGAACCCTTAGTGAACGCTGATGTGATTAATACAATTTGAACAGTTCCGGTTTAGTATCCTTTACTAAGATGTTTCTTGCAGAGAAAACATGCAGTAATTTTTCCCTTGGGAAAAAAAAAAAATTAATCTGTGTTTTTTTTCTTCACATTTTAAGTTATGAGGACATGCCAACACAAGTTACAGCTGCATGAGGCTTGACCCTGTTATCAAACACTGCAGGTTAAGATTGTGTGCTGCAATTTTTTTAATATATAATAGAAATAGCTATTGTTCTTTGGAGGCAAAGAAATTCCCTTTCTTTGAACCCTGTGGGGAAGGAAAGAACTTTCTTTCCCCATGTGCCCACTGCAGGAACATCCTTTTTTACAAATGAATTCCCCTAGGAATCGCTTTCCAAACTCTACACCCGTGTCTTCAGTCTACAAGGTCAGTTTATACAGCTGGCTCCAACAGCCAGCCGTTGGAATTCCCTGCCCTCCTCCCAATGAACTCTATTTTTTTTAAATAAGGGCCAAAAATATTGATAATAAAAATGTTATTGGAAACTGTTGTGGTCTCCAAAAAAATGGAGAAATGCAGTAAAACATTCCTGTCAGGAATCACGGAAACTCATTTCCTTAGAACAGAGCTGTGTGTGTTTGGATGCACTGCATGGGCAGTAAGTCTTCACGTCCTTCTGCTTAGCCAAGGTAACCCAAAAGGTCCCGGAGGTCTTTACACAGCAGACAAGTGGTGAAGTTGCTGCTGCTTTGGGGGTGCCAGCTCCAGGAGCGCCTGGACAGTCACAGCTACCTGTGTCAAACCCTTCTCTTCTAAAATATGTAGAGGCAAACATAATTGCTCCTGAATGGGGAACAAAACAAAAGACAAAAACAAAATGGATGAAAAACACTCAACTGAAAAGAAAAAAAAAATTAAGCAAAAGGTGACTGAAATATGAAATGTTATGGACAGCTAGCACACACACAGGTTATGAAATGAAACTTCTGCTTGTGACTAAAGAACCGTGAACATGACTACTCAAAGGAGGAGGCCTTGGGGTAATCCTTGTGTTTGTTTATTAGAAAATTGTACAAATAAGAATTTGAAAAAGGATTGTGGGAGACGTGGGGAATAGCAGATTGTCCTCTACCTCTCCCAGCCTGAAATGGCAGCAGTTTATGAAACCAAAAGTAGATGAACTTAAGGAGGGGAAAGGCTTTGCTTCACCGTGATGACCTTGCTACAACACACAGCAGGAAAGGAACCATGGATTCCTTTCCAAAACACAACTGCCTTTTTGAGGGATTCCTCATGTAGCAAGCCTGTTTAGCTATCAAACGTGAGGAAAGACCTGCTTTAAAGCAGAGAATGAAATACTTCTGTGTGCAATGGAAACACCGTGCAACGAGCCTAAGAGGAAATGCCATACTTAAAAGCAATTCTCATCTCATGAGACACGCTGCCCGTCTGAAGTCCTTCTGTCTGTTTGGATGTGCTGATCTCCATCATTACAAAAATTCCTTGGAAGGCACGAAAAAAGCAGAAAGCACAAGTTGTTTTATGGAAGAAAAAGGAAAAAAAAAAAAAAAGACTTGCTTCTGTGTGTGACTGAAATAATGTTGATCATAAATGCAGAAATGCCATTTCTCCTGTTCAAGGCAATGAGAAATCGACAGTATATTTATAGGCAAATATTCACCCTGTGTTATGTGTGAGTCACTGCCACTTATTTGTCTTCCAGAAGTACACCCACTTAGCAGGTTACCTCCAAAATCATTCTAAGGAATAAGAGTAATACGCAAAATGCAAAAAGAGGTTTCAACGTGTTTATTAATAATTGTGCTATTCTCAATCTAAGATGGATTTAAAGCCTCGTCCTACATAAGTCCTTAGCACATCCTGGCCATCCTCACTCCACAACAGTCAGGATACATGTCCAACAGTTCTCTGTATCTGTACAAAATAACCCAAGTGCGTCCTTCCTATAGAGCTACAGAGATTATTTTTCACGTGTTATTTCCACAGCAACCTGCGTTTCTCCACTTTTTGAATCTTTACTGATTTTTGATGTTAAAGAAAATCCTTCAGCATAAACAGTGGCAGCCAACGCTCCTCCCGCACAGCTCAGAGTGGAGGGAAAACAAATGAACCCAGACTGAAATTCTCACAGTAAGCCATATGATCAGGCTGAAATACATTTTTCTTCCAGCAAATTTATGTTATTTTGAAAAAAGTGTGCTTTTTGAGAAAATACTTATAAACTTGAGCAAACATGCCTTATCTTTTTTCTTATGTATGCAAGGGGAAAAGCTTTGGAATGACTCCATACCACAGACAGTCACGACAAACAAAATTTAAAAACTGGAAGGCACTGTTAGTTTAAAACCCCTTGCAGTTTTTATCACAGTGTTCATTGGAAGAAGTTAAGAAACATAGGAACTGAGTTCATTTTAGTTCATACCAGTAAGCAGTGCAAAAATAGCTTATTTAAAAATAAAACAATCTCCCCCTGTCAAAGGTCCCTTCTTTCCTCAAAAATGTTTTGCTTGGACAGAACACTGTGTGTGATTTGGAAAGAGGGCGTCAACTCCTCTCCTTGCTCCTGTGTTAAATACTCACTTTATGTTACAAGAGCTTGTGAGATCCATGTCCACATAACACATTTTTACTGGTACTGACCACATTTGCAACTAAACTCCTGTGTATCTTAAACTGTGCTTCAGAATTGTTGCCAGGTTAAGGTCGGAATGCTAACACTGCTGAAACTGGGCTTACAAGCCATTTACAGTATTTTCAGATATAACAGAAATTTATTGAAAACACATTTGGAACAGCCATTTTACTTAACACTTACCTGTCACTGGTCTCTGAGCAGAGTTCCCTGAATCAATCTACACTCTGAGGAGACATGGTCTTTTACACATCACGGGGGGAGTGCCCTGAAGTTCTGAGGTGTCCCTGAGACATTAAAGCATTAAAGCACCAGGATGCTTTTCCTGGGGAGGAAAAAGCTTTGAACCTTTATGGAAGACTACCTGAGTTTTGTAAACCAGTGAAGAGCGATCGTGCAGCCGGGACTTACATTTCTGCAATTGTATGACACAAAGGTTTCTGAAAATGACAGGATAAGGAGGGAATAAGCACGAAACAAGCACGGGTTGGGGCGCCCACAATCAAGTGGCAACTCAAGAAGTTTTTGTGAGGTTTTATCCAGAGCACAGTAGAGTGCTATGACATTCTGTGGCATCTGATAGACTAATACACCAGAGTCTACAAATATGAGAAATTAAATGCTCTCAGAAGCAGGACAAGGGATGTGGGCTAAGAAAAAAATATCGGTAACAAAGTCCTGTGGGCAAAACTTACCAGACCATGTCTCCTAAGACTGTGAGATCTAATCAAGAACACTGATGTTGAAAAAAATACTTTTCATTCTTTAACATTTTTCATCAGATAATCCTGAAGCAATTTACCCAAGTGGGTGCAATTCCCATTATACAGATGGGGAAACTGAGGCACAAACTGACAATGCAGTTTTCCCAGTACTACATCACTCGTCAGCAGACTATAGCATGCACCCTAACCTCAGTCCCTTGCTCTAGCCCACAGACAGCACTTCCTCCCTTGTAAAAGCATTATGTCTGCTAAATATGGACACAGCAAATACAAATGTGAATTATGTCACAGGCGGTCGTGTGGGTGCACCGATGTGCTTACACATCGTACTTGTCACCTCTGTCCCACCAGTGGGAAAGAAAGCACTTCATACACACAGTCTCGACAAAAAACAAAATCCTTTCCCAAGCACCGGAGTGATGGAGGGAGGAAGCAGCACCACTGTCTTTCAGCTAGAGAAAAAAGACCCAGCGATAGAACATACAGAGCGTTAGCATTAGAGTACAGTAAAACACCACAAAGCCCCAGAGCTGAATGGAAAGGGAGACAAGACTGGATTCTTCTGAATCTGTCCCCAGGGAAAGAAGAGTCTCAACTGTTCTTTTAACGCTGAGGTTTAGCTGAAGAATGTCAGAAGGGGAACAAAGATTGTCCTGTCCAGAGTGTGTGAGCAGGAAGGGAAAACAGACAGAAAAAAAAGGTCAGTCAGTTAGCCACAGCAACATCCACGAAGCAGTCAGTCATCAGACATCTCAGATATCACCTACATGTTCGAGAAGCGTATCACAGCTGGTTAATTCTCATCAAGGAATCTGCAAGACTCCCATTGCAAAGAACTCACTCAATGCACATATTTAGTGTTCAGTGAGGTGCGTGTCACCTGTACAGCTTAAACATGTAACTATTCTTTGTTGTTAAAAACATAGTAGTTTACACATGCCTTAGTGAAAACCATTTTTCTCTGGGGGAAATGAAGAGGCTACAGGTTTCTGAGATGCTGTTGGCACTAAGCACTCACCAAAGATAAGTCTCCACATGTATCTTAGTTAATGAAAACAGTAGGACAAGGAATTATTTATGTGTAACTGATGCTTGCATGCAGTATCCTGCAGAAATATCTATTACTAATTAGAGTTTACGTGTTCTGTAACTATTCCCACTGTGCATCTTTTCCCTCCCTTTCACACAGGTAACTGCTGTAAATCAGTGAAATCTAGATGCACATATCCATCTGTTCAACTGTTGGTTTCTTTTGACGCAAGGGCTTTAACTAGCAAAATCCTACAGAAATAGCTGCTCCACTGTGGTGCCTGTAATTAGCATTTTCTAAAAGTAGCCTTCCTCTTAGAAGGTAAGTATTTCTACATAGATCCATACTTTCAGAAAGCCTTTTATTTTTGTAATTAGAATTTAAATGAAAGGAAATACCTGCAGGCATCTTTTCCAGAAAAATACACTAGGCTGCCATGCCATTCTTGCATACAGATATCTTACGTTCACATCTCAGTAGATATGTAATGTAGACACGTGAGAGCAACTTTAGAGTTCAGGTGGGCGTATTTCAGTAAGTTTCCCCAGAGACACTCTCCTTGAACTCTTTCACATTAAAGCAAGAAAGATGAGAAAAACAGGAGGGTCCTAGATAGTAGGTGTAGCAGATGTAGCAGACTGGATCTATAGGGGACTTTTTCTTGAGTGGCTTTTTTGTTTGCTTTTAAATGTGGGTCATTTCAGTGATCTGCTCTGTACTGCAATCCCGTAAAAATTACATCTTCATATTTGAGGGAGCTATAAATAGGGAAGCTGGGATGGAATTGAACAATTTTGCCCCAGACCAATTTATATTGTGCCGTTCTGCCGGGAGTAAAAGTCTGAAGTTTCTTAGGGGACCAAAACAGTGCAAGATCTCAAAGTACTAACGATTACTTACAGACTCCCTACCATGTTCCAATGCAATTCACCACTGAGTCATGTGAAATTGCCAGGCAGCTCAGTAAATATCCTATCCTAAAATCCCAATGGCTCAAATGCCTGCAAGTGAAGCTATCTGAAAACACCAGAAAATACTGCACGACTGACTCGAGAACATTGCTTTTAGAAATAGCTGGGAAATGAGTCACTGGGTCTACTTTTCCCTTTCACAATACAAAAGAAAGAGAGCAGCACCTACAACAGAAACACTAATGCTTAGCAGTGTAAGAAACCAAATCAATTAATGCACTAGAAGAAAAATTAAGAAAAACATGATGTTATCAAAACTATTTGAACTGAGACAGCTGCTGAATAAGACAAAGTGGAAAGGACAGGAAAGCATAAAACAGGATAACTGGACTCAGATGGACTATTTTATATGTTCCCACCTCCTAGCTCTTCCAAGTTTCAAAAGAGGACAAGGAATACCAGAAGATAGACTTCTACCATTGATACATAACAAAAGAATTAGGATCTATGCAAAGATAGCTACCATCAGGGAAGGGCCAATAATACTGCAACTGGTTGGTAAGACAGTAAAGACGTTCACGTAAGAGAATTATTCTGAAGGAACGTGAAAAGCTTCGGGATAAAAATAACACATACAAAACATCATACAAATTTTATCCCACTTTTAAGTTGTCAAGTATCTAATCTTGAGAAAATGTGATTGTTTTTATAGAAATACCTTGCAATTCTAAAGGCAGACTCGAATTGCATCAGCTATTATTAATCTGAGGGACAGCAGTAAGTGACTCAGACCTCTGATAAACTACATCTGACTTCATTTTGCTCTGGAAGACGATACAAGGTAAGTCTGATCTTTACTGCCAGACATAATTTATACCTGAACCTTCAAAACTTTTAAAAATTTTGTTGTCATCAAATCTTTCAAAGAAGTTTTTATTTTCTGAAGCATCATACAAAACTGCAGCTGAAACATTATATCAGGATAGTAGAAATAGGTACCTGAGGCACTCCAATCCTTCTGCAAGCTTCCAAGAAATTCTCCACGTTTCGTCTGCATTTTGCCATCGTAAGTTTAGGCTGCAAAGAAGTAAAGGAGGCAGGCATACAGTGTTTTTAATTGGCAGGATTTTAAAAGATCTTTATTTTTTATTTAAATAAAACTCTTAATAAATCTCTTTGCCAAAAACATACCGCACTGACATAAGCTTATCTAATTCAAAGCAGGCTCTGTTGTAGTTTGCTTTTCTTTAAAAAAGCAAGCCCAAATTTCAAAGCTATTTTATGAAAAGCTAATTTATGAGTGCTGGATGTTTTCAAAAAAAGACAGTTCTAAGCTGTGCAATATTTATACACAAGGTGTTATACAAAACTGGCTAACACTTTTAGTGACTACAGTATGATAATTTTAAAAATATATTTTGAAGGAAACAAACATGCATGGCTTCCATGCTGTGATTTCAGAGCAATTTCATGATATGAAGCAATCTGGAGTCTGTTCTGGATTACTGTAATACAAAAATATATAAATATCAAACTATATTTCAATTAACAAAGAGATAAAAAAAGGCGGCTAGGTGAAACTGGAAAATAACGGAAGAAAACTGGAATTGAAGCTTGCTGCTTGTAAGCCTCTTGTAGATGTGCGTGATGTAGCTGTTTGAGTTGCACTTACTGGCATTTTTTCAAGCAAGCTTTTTTCTATGGTTAGCTTTCACACCTCTATACAGACATACCACGGCACAGGCTCTGTCTTGTTTCTATTCTTGAAGCTTATTCTTTTCTGGTTGAAGAGACACAAGCTTCCTGCTCCTTTGAACAAGCTACCCACAGTCTATGCAGCAGCAGGCAGCGGCCTCTGTGGGTTCAATACTTTCTCGTAAGTGATGGGGTTTCTGCTCCGTCCCCTCAATTTGCCGTATTTCCCCACCAAGAAAGCAGGTTAAAAGCTAGCGCTGACTTCTTTCTCCCGAAGGATGAAGGGAATACAAAGATCACATTGTGACTGAGGAATGACATGATGCCTCTTCTGCTCCTGGAGCCATGCAGCTAAAGGCTGCCTCTTCCTTGGGATTTATATGACAAAGCCATGATTTAGTTCCTGACATGGAATATTCAACAGCACATAAAACCAGGCCACTGAAAAGATATTCTCAATGACGCAAGTCTTCTCAATAGCGGCTGTATGCCTTTTCTCTTAATGATTCCACAATCTGCCTAAAATCTTGGCGTGTCCAGTTCAATCGTTCTCAAAATAATGAAGACGACTGCTTGTTCACATTAAGTCCAAGGGAGAGGAACCACAATGATATAGCAGGCAGCCCTGTAAGTGCCAGTTCAAATTCCAACCAACACAAAGACTGACTCTAAAATAAGGAAAAGCACACACAACATCCATGTTTCAACAACTTCCCCCAGAAACAGCCTTCAGGTTTTCTTCCTTATTCATACAATTTAAAGATGCAGAACAAGCAATCTGCCTCTCCATACCACTTTTAAGTAGCTGACCCTAAATATTTTCACTGAACTTTCTGACTTCCACAAATACAGATTAGGTAAATAATCTGTCGTTATTTCACAGTTCTTGACCTTTCTCTAATTCTGTGCTTTCCCTACATGACACACAGTTATGCACCCAGAAATAGATCATCTTCATTGCTTTCCAGAGACACTGCATTTAGGCAGAGTAAGAAAAAGAACTTCAGAAATTTTCAAACTTCTCTGTGTGCTTCCTTTCTTGCTCTAAACAGTCCCCAGATACACCACCTTTTTTCCTGTTATCACAAAGGTATGACTGGATTTGTTTTGTTCCAGGAGATGCTGTTCTCCAAGTAGCTCAAGTGTGCTCTGCTAAAATTCCTAAGCAGAGGAATTTTTAGTGCTGTGAAATGGACACAGGAATCAGCTTGGCTTCTCTGCCCATTTTCACTGTCTTGTGTAGTGGGATCCTAAACATTGTAGAGAATGTTGCATTTTCCTACTGTTCTCCTGAACTTAACGGACCTTTTGATCTTTTGAAATATCCTATTTCAGTTTTCATGCTGAACTGTCTCTTATTTCACTAGTTCTCGAGTTAACATAGAGAGGACTTGAAAACATTAAGATTTTCTTATAATCTGTGTCAGAATTAACTTCATTTAAATGAAACAAACCCAAATATAATTTCTTTTAATGAAGCTATAGACTTTTTTTAGACAGAAGAGATCGTTATTTTTTGTCATGTACATTCACAGAGGAGAATGCTGAATTTAGCATTTGTCTGGATTACAGAACTTTGTTGGATGTTATTTTAGACACCTACAAAACACTGTCATTATTACATACTTACAACAGCAGGTGAGGGGACATGAATGCTGGGAACAGATCGGGGACGCACGTGATTAGCTAAATGGCACAGAACAACACCATCGGTGAGAGCTGCTCCAAGATCACTGGGCAATGACACTTTCAACCGTGATTCTATATTCTGTAGATAAATGAACATGGACACACAAAAAGTAAGAGCTGGTTTCCTCCAACTATTTCATTCCGCACAACATTTTATAACAGGCAGAAGTGCTTCCACTACAACTCTCTGTCCATCCTCGTGACACTTCTAAACAGCAGTAACATCAAGGAAGGCTCTGCGCACTACTGTGGCCCAGAGCTGACCACAATCTGGGAGCAGCTAAGTTCAATGATGAACAGTTTTCATGGTACAGCACAGGGGACTAATACAACCATTATTAAAAAATAATGGAAACTGGGGTTGAAGAAAAGTATTCCTAATCTTGCATATTCTCAGAGACTGGTTCTGCCAAGGGAAGTGAAAATAATGGTCTTTGTGGGTTGGAGGACAACATAGTTACCAAAAGTCATGATAACATTTTTCCCTGTAAAGAAAGTTACTTGGCATAAATAGTTTTAAAGAAACAAGGTAGGCAGATTTGCGTAAGGGAACGAATAAAATTTCAACTCAGGCTTTTAATCTTATTTCAAATGCTGTGTGAATTTTGCCAAGTTGTTACGCCGTATCTAAATTTTTTTAAGTATTAAAAAAAAGATTTAAATTTACTTGGGAAGCAGAACAAGAGACAGACTACATACAAAGCATTCTGAAATAACAGAATAGAGGCTCTGCAAAAAGCACCAACTTTTGTTTTGTTTAAGATAACATTCTCCTTTTAGGGAAAGGAGATTGTCCTTGCTTTAAGATTTACAAAGAGAATGAACTCTCTCTGTCCATCTGGGATGCTTATGGCTTTTAAAATGAGCTTTAACAAGTAGGAATTCTTATTTCTTGAGAAAGCTCAAACAATTCATTAGAGCACCTCAAGGAATCCCTTCACGCTCTCCAGAAACAAGTCTGGGGCAAAGCAGGGCAGTACCTTAATGCCACGTGACGTTTTCACTATTCATGTGTATCGTCATTATACCCGGGCACAACCCAGGAGTGTGGTGGCCCTGAACAGGCAAGTTGCACAACCATAAGGAGTATTTGTACCTCAGATGTTCTGCACCTAACTAAGGATAAGGCAAGAATCAATAAATGGATCCAGAGCACACAAGGATACCACACTGTCACCATGACTGGCAGTAGTCTCTGCATTCCATCTGCTTTTCTGTGGGCTTTACAGCAAAGAGGATTTTTAAAAAAAGCATTAAAAAGACAGTAAGGCAACTTTCCAGGGAGTTCCTTACAAGTGTGAAGGCTGATAAGGAAGAAAGAAAGCACATGTTTATTTTAAAAGCAGACATCACTGGGCACTCAGAAGCAGGAGTCAGCATGGTATGTTTTACAGAATTTGAACCTGACTTTATCCACCACAAAACCCAAAGTGAACACCACTGCATCCATCTGAAAGAAACACTCAGACTGTACAATGCCATTTAATTTTGGTCAACTGTTCACCATGTTAGTTCAGTGAAATCAGTCTAAAACAAAAGGACAGATTTAGCAGGATGCAGGCAATGCATTCACTAAGATGTCCACATACGGGCTCCTGGCAGCACTTACCTTACGTAGCTGCTCTATTAGCTCCAGCTCCTCCTCTCGCTGTTTGGAGTTTTGTCTTACTCTAGGGTCTGCAGAATCATTAGCAGGAGACAAAGCACGGGTAGAAGATGAAGTAACAGCTAAAAAAGTAGCACGAAGGAAAGAAAATCACTAAGCACGGTTTGGCTGATTGTCCTTCGCTGCTGTACTACACACGCACAAACAAGGTTCCAGAATGGGTTTGGTGCATTCCTTTTCACAAATCTGTTTCTTTCATTTGATTATTAATCAAGCTAATGATCTACTAACCTAAATGAGGTGTCCTATAACACATTTTCCTTTCTGTTTAGATTCTGTTCTTTCTGTTGGCTAACAACCATTCACAAAAGGGGGACAAAGTTTTGCCGGATGAAGTATGTTGAAACAGTTCAGTCTTTCTACAGAAACTGCAATTTTGTTACGTGCTACTGCGCAACGCAAAATTTATCAAGCTGTCTTCATCAGTGGTTGAAGGCTTTTGTGGCATTTCCTTGGTATTTTTTTAGGTGTAAGCACAGACCAGGAAGAACAAAATCCCACATTTCCACAAATATGACAAAAGAATATTTGTCAGCTCTAAAAAAAAAAATTGCTTATTCACAAAGTATTTAACACCATATGTCTACACATGGAACTCTAAAAGTAGTTTGATGATAATGACCTGAAGTAACAGAACACTGCAAAACCTAGGTAATGCAGATGTTAATATAACGCAGCAAAACTAGCTGATTTCTAAGCTATATAACCTACCTTTGTTTGCTTCATCCCTGACAGCTGCTCGGAAAAGGAAACTCTCAGGTCGCTGGGGTGGGTTTCTATAGGAAGGCGGGGCTGCATGGCCAGGATATGGAGGGGAAAGGTGGACTAAACAAATGTGGAAAGGCACAGGAAAGGAAAGGAGGAAGAAGGAAATGGTTAGAGTTTAAATAGGAAATGGGTTCAGCAATGTGGTAATTAAAAAGAACAAAACAAAAATTTTAATGTAATAATGACAAAATAAATTACAGCCATGCATGATAAAAGCGCAGAGCAGGAAAAGGCACTTCCAAGGACGCTTGCATGCAAAGCACATTCCACATACCAATTCCAACAACTGTTCTGACTGTTGCTGAATGCATCTGTGTGCCAAAGCCCGTATGAAGGCCTAAACCAGCCAAACCCTACGCTCTGCCTGAGGACATGCTTCACCCCTGCTGTCTCTTCCCTCTTGTTTCTAAGGGGACCCAAATAACTGGGTAAATTCTCAAACACAGCAGTGCCACATACAGAGATGGGAACATGTGCTCCCTTCTCTTCGTAGCACAAATAAGCAAGCAGGCATTTTGATCTTATTTTTTCTTATTTTTCTTATTTTCTTCCTTTCCCTGTTACCTGTCTGAGTGGTGGGTGAGCCGGGGGAGATGGTAGATCTGTCATCACTCTGTGGACAAAAAAGCAGAAGAGTATAAATGGTCCTAATCTGGAAAAGCTGTGACTATATTTTAATTTTCTGTGTTTTAAAAAGGACTCCATCCATCTAAATGTGTTTCAGAAAAAAAAAAACAGAAATGTGAAAAAACACAGTATGTTGTTCCCTACGTCTCATCTCTGCAGAAAGTGACTAAGTTTTTTCTTTTGCAGAAATGACACAATTGCTTTTTTCTGAGGAAAAAGAATGATGAAACAGCACTGACTGTGCAATGACAGACTGTTGTTTACTCTTCCTTCCAACCAAAACTTTCAAAGTATTCTTTGCAAAGGGGACACAGAAAAACAGATAATTAAATAACATGCAGAACTTGCATTACAGCAGCACCAATACGGATACACCTCTCCGACACCTTTGCTAATGCAAAACTGCTATTTACTGAACATCACTCTCCCCAGTGAAACACAATGTGGTTTTAAGACAGTGCTTACGCAGACTAATGATTTCTCGTGATGAATGCATTCAGTATAGCAGTTTCCACAGAAGAGAAAGAAATATAGGATATCTGTACTCAAAAGTAAGCTGGTAAAGAGTACGACAAGAGTACTTTGGATGAACTCAACTTGGTCAGGAGTAAATAGTCTTGTACAGAAAAAGTAACATCAAAGACAACCAAGAACCCCTCGGAGCAGAGACTGGTTACCATGTTTTTATAACTTAGGCCTCCTGTAGACACAGCCTAAAGCTAAGATGAGGTAATATCTACTACAGTTTAATCAGGTAAATCGGATTCATACCCTCCCTGAACTTTTGATTAGAACTGACAGACTAACACCTGTTAAAACAGATGTGTGGATCCAAGAGCTTTTTGTTGGCTTTACTGGTGAATGATAATAGCAAGAGATACCTTGACAGGGCTGAAGGCAGAAGCATTAGGCAGGGTAGTAGCACAGCTTTCTTGATTCAACCCTGAGAGCAGCTGAATGCAGAAAGAAAGAGAAGGCAGTAGCAGCGTTAGCCAGTGGCTGATAGGTCATGCACAAAGGTGGAATGCAGTAGACAAGTTAAAAAGGAAGAGGTGATCATGATCATGTGCTCAGAAACACTCAACAGGCAACAGATACATACTTGCTGAACTACAGTTCAAGCCTTCCTACCCTCCTGAACTTTCTGGCTAATAAGCCTGGGAGGTGCAATGTTTCTTTTACAGGCAACAGGGTGACATCAAAAGCAGAACTAAGGACAGTGAGGTAAAAGCTTCTTTAGTAACACCTAATGTAACACCTATGCCATCAGACAAAAGGAAATTTTACCCTACAACAGTTCATTCTGAGCCACTATTCAAAATAAATAGCTTTCTTTTCAATGTTTCAATAGGTTATGAATTTTTAGTAAGTTATTTTCCTATCAGCTTTGTAAAATCAGAGAAACCCACATCTAACGGGCTCAAGAATACACACTTTGTGTCTGCCACAAACACCTAATGCTGATCCTTCTGAATTACACACAAAGTAATTAAGATTCCGTGGGTGGAATCTAGCTCTCGGGGAAGACGACAGTGTGAAGATTTACAGTGTTGTCACAAATAAAGTGCAGCCAAATTTCAATTATAACCAATATCAAAACCAACCAAATAAACAACTTTTCATGTTTACAGAACAGGAGATCCAGCATGCCCATCTGTTACTGGCAGGTGGCTCTAGAAGTCCAAATTCTGTGTCTGATTGAAAGCACAATCAAAATGTTAACAGTTGAGGACTGAATGGCTCGAGAATGAAACTATACTTTCTGAAACAGCATCCAAATAGCAAAGTGGTAGTTCAGCACAGGAAAAGAACACCAAACGAAACCTAGAAACTCTACAGATGCGAACGACACACTTGGGAGTGTTAGTATTTAAAACGATTTGCAACTATTCTGCCACTTCAGAACAGTACAGCCAGGAAGGACTAGAAGGAGAGGTTATACTCAGGGCAAGCTTTAAATACAAACACCTTTAGGCTCTATGCAGACTTAACAGCTGATCTTCAAGACAGCCTCTTTCTCCACAGCAGCGCAGAGCAAAAATCATGAGGTTTTTTTGTTTGTTTGCTTTAAAGTGTTTCAAAACATCACTTGACTTAAGCAAAACATTAGCTAGTATATGAGAACAGTAAAATAAAGCAGAAGTAGGTGGTCTGTAAGATTAACATAACTGTTTATTCCTGTATGAAAAGAGCAAGACAACCTTGACGCAGACTGACAAGAAGCCGTCACAATCCATGTACCCAGCAGTGGGCAAAGGGAAGGGGAACACGGCACACCACAGGGCAGGACAATCACAACAGCAACACACTGCATGCTCTTCACCTGTTTACGAGTCCCTGGCCTTCTTTTAATGGTATTGGTGTTATTGTCAATCTCAAACACAAAGAGAGGCTCAAAGCCATTCTGTCAGGGACAGCAAGGAAAGAAAGAGAGGGAAGAAAGGAAGAAGTGAGGCAAAGAATTGTAAGAAAAGGTAGCCGCAATACGAAAGGAACCAGGATGCTGCAATTCAGACTTACACCACCCTGCTGCACATGCCGCACTCGGCCTCTAGGACTAGCACTGAAGGCGGAGAAATCTCCCTGCGCCAGAAACAACTGTAGATACAGGGACTGCCAAAGCAGAGCCCAACCAGAACTCTGCACGAACCAAATAAGGATATTTTAAGGGAATCTGATTATTAAACATTTGAATACACAAATGGATGCCAACGGTCTGAGAGAAAACTCCAGGGTACAAGTTAGTGTAATTCAAGTCCTGCTTACTTTACCCATACCATTATTATTTGTAACACACTGGTGCCTAAAAGCCTGAACTTAAAATGTTTCAGAGATCCCATGTGCTAACAGTAACACGATGGCCTCAGGCCATGTTTGAGACCGCAACAAGGAAACACAAGGCAATGACCGGAGCGCAAGGCAGCAGCGACACAAAGGTTATGAAAGGAAGAGGTCACGCCGGCTGCCTGATGCTTATCGAGTATTTCACGGGCTTCACAACAGAGAAACTGAGCAGCCGTTTGAGAGGATGTTTTGGGTTTTTTTTCTCTGTCCATAGTACTCGCCTTGTAAGGGACAGTATGAGAGAAAACAAGACGACACTTGGGGGAAAAATCAGATTCATAAGCAATCAAGGCTGAAATCATTAGCCAAGTCTGAAGCCTTGATACTATCTCAACAAGTAATCTCAGCTGTAACGAATGGGACTACTCTTGTGAGAACAGCAAGCAGGATATGACTAATATAAAACTTGGAGGTATACAACACATTTTCTCAGAGAGGCCAGTGATTACATTTCTTCAGCAACATTTTAGTTAGTCTGGCTATTACAAGTCAACACAAAGAAATCCACCGCAGCGTGCAACGAAGTACTACAGCCAAACTCCACTTCACTTCGAATCACAGGTATGCAGAAGAAACGTACAACTAAACTGAACTATTAACATTCATAGAAAGTACAGGTAGTCGTTTTGTGAGTTCAAACAGACTGTCCTGAAATTGTTTACAAACAGAAGGAAATGGTCAGAGTAGCCTGTGCAATGTGAATACATTTTAATTTTAATTAGTGATAAAAGACAACAAGGAGAAGACCAAAAGAAACATGATGTAAGATTTAAAAAAGGAGATTCACAATTTAAATTTTGGTTTTAAGAAAATTTTTGTTAAAGCTGCAACAATACCGGAAGAGAGAAGTAGTAAAATAAAAGAAAGCTCACTTGCTTTCTAACTATTAGACTTATTACTTTTTTAATCTTTTCCTTACATCTGAGCTGAAAACATTGTTTGGAGCAAAAACAAAGCAACTGCTGAGTTTAGAGAGCTCTGATGTAACGAGGGAAATGCTGAACAAAAGATCCTTTACTACACCTCTATGTAATAGTCTCCTCTTTTGCACAAAGTGTTATTCCCACACCATAAAGCTAGAACAATCAGTGGAAAATCTAGCAGAACTTTTTTTTTTTAATTTTTAGATTTTTTTTTTTTTCTTAAACTAACCTATCTGCAAGTTTCAATGTCCAAAAGTTTTGTAAGGTAAAGGTAACACTACTGCATGCAGTCTTTATGCAGGGAGAGAAAAAAAGACTGAGAGAAAACCATGTAAATGGAAAATGTGTACTGAAAACTGCCACTAGCGAATAGAATTTTGATATGAAATGCCTCTATGCTTTGGTGGAGGAAAAAAACCATCCTCAGAAATTAGACCTAGCTAAATTTCAAATCCATAAGGACAGGGAAAATGTCAAATGAAACGCAATAGAATATAGAAAGGTAAAAGTAATTTCAAGTCTTATGACAGACCTTTTTTTTTTTTTTTAAAGCAAACTAATGAACATTTCCTCCTTGTTGTTGAACAAGTTTTTACCATACAAAATACATTTGTGGAAACAAAAATGCTACAAATTCATGCGCTACCCTGGGCTTAATGTTCCAGTTACAATAATTGCCAGAAACAGCTGCCCTGGCATATGTCATCGCTAGACACAGTGTGTATTTCCACTACAGAATAGAGCTGCAGATCATACTTTGGCAGTTCAGAAAACCCAGTATTTCATATACTGTTATAGTTCAGTGCTGCTGAGAAGAGCAAGGAATCAAAAGGAAAATGAACAGAGAAATGATTGCTTTCAAATCTAGTTTAATCTTTCCCTACGAGCCTGTCCACTTTTTTTGTGAAGTGCAAGGATGTAACTTGGTTAAAGACACAAAGGAAACAAACACTGATAGAAGCCAGTTTCAAAATAATTTCTGAAAATTCCAAGCCATGTAACATAAAATTCTACATATTAATTTACAATAAAAGTCATGGGATCACACAATAAAACAGAAATGGGGCCCTTAAAGGTATCTTTAAAATACATTTCAAAGATGAATTAACTGACAACAGAATATCAACACTTAACCCAAACCACTGCTATTCACCTGTTTCTTATTATCTAAGTATGAAAGCACATTTTTATATACTAATTGATTGTGATTTCTCTAAACAGGCACATGCATGATCACAACTAAATCTCTCTCTAATATTATGACCTTTTTCTCCCACACAGTGCTAGTCATATGAAAGCAGGAAACCCAAAAAGTCTGAATAAAGAGACAGTAAATCTCCTGACCAACATGTTCTGGAGAGAGATATTCTAACTGAGAGCACTGCCTCAAGAAAATTTAGGCAGATAATGGAAGCACATGAATTAAGAAAATAAATCCCAGGCATGCAGTCATGCAACAGCAGGCAGATCAGGTGTATTTTTCTTTTATAGACATGGATTATGGCATTAATTATATTCTTTAATTACGCTACATTGCTAAGATGCCATAAAGGAAGAAATAGCATAAAACATGAAGGCAATACATGAATGTTTTTATTTTTGCTAAGTATTCAAAACAGATTATTTTTAAGACATCTTCATCGATAAGCAATAAAAAAAGGTATGAGGAATATTTCATGATTTGTAGCATTCAAATGTAGAGCAGTTTTTCCCTGTGCTATGATATGGTTACCAAAATACTAAGTATTTCTAACCACCATGTGCAGGATGCAAACAAGTTAAAGTCAGCTATACTCAAAGAACTAAAATTGCTTATTGACACTGAAGAACACATCAATTAGGAAGCAAGCTAAACGGAGAAGGAATCAAACCAGAACAACCACAGGTGAATTTTTAATTTTAGAAGCTGCTCTTTACTATCAATAATTTTCTTCTGCTCTCAGCAAAAGAGAAGCTTTAATTATTTTGTGGAAAAACATCACTGCATTATTAACAAATGGCTGACAGTACAAGTACCAACATATTCATGCTATTAAAGTCCACAGCCAAGTCACTTTTCAAAGATGCTCATGTTTTATGCTATTTAGATTAGCTCTAGATAGTTGGTCTAATCTGAGACAATCATAACATGTTGTTATTTCTATGCTCTAGAATCCGCCACATAAAAAGGCCATTACGTGCAGGATCTTACCACTAACAAGGCACTATCATCAGTATGCTGAGACCTTCTGGATGGAAAGGGACACTGGGAGGTGGGAGAGATGGAGTAATGTCAGAAACACACAGAATGTCAGAAACACACAGTATGCGAACAGACAGAAATTTTGGAACATGTGCTGCTTGTTTATAGCATTGTGAGGCTCTTTTTAAAAATCCATAAAGTATATGTAACTCTGTAGGAATATATACCCACATGACCCATGAGTTACAGCCTATTTGTATTACTTAAGGAATCAATTATTCTGCTTTCTGTGTCGTCTCAAGCAAATACAGACAACTACGTATTCACAGTTCTTACTGTGGTAGAACAAAGGACCCTTAAAAAGAATAAATTAAGAACAGAAGAACATTAAGAAGGAAAAAGAGCAAAAACTATTTCAATTACCCCATGTTTTGGTAATTTTCTAACAAAAAAAAGTTAGTTGGAAAACGCTACTAAAGAACTATTTATATTCATTATATTATTAAAAGTTTTGATCTGATTAACACTGCCAAGTGATTTATCTTCCCCTGGAGGAAAGTGGGGATGGCAAGCAGTGGAAGAGTTATTACTATGCAGAAATCTGATGCAGAGAGCGAACAGATGTCATTGGCTCAGCTCTGTATATTCTAGAAGACTGAGCCTTGTCTGATTTGTGTTCCCTACTGACTTACTGGTTTTGATTATAAAACTACACTAGAATAAAACTTTTGAAAAATGTATTTATTTCTTTTTCTGATAGCCCTCAAAATTCTAATGCTTAATCTTTCTGGGATAACTGGTGATCTTATGATAGGAAACTGGGAGAAAACTGATCAATGAAGGATGACTGCAACATAATAACTTGTCTGAATACTTCTGTTAGAAAGTAAACTGTACTGCTCACAAGAAACATCTTAAAATGGAACATGAAATGAGTTTTCTGTATAGAACATAGAAAACATACAAGAAAATAAAATAACACACTCGGACAGGCAATTTACATGAACAGAAGGAAATATTAGAGGTCCCATAAGCAAAAAAACCCAACCCAAGGCTTAATAATACGTGTGAAAAAAACTATGCTATAACCCAGTCCTGAAGAGCTCTCCATAATCAGGAAAATATCTCTGATGGAGAGAGCTAAGAATTCAGGTGCTGACATCCCTGGTAATACTCTTATTGGACTCTTACCTCACTATCCAGAGGACTTTGCTTCTGAGGACTTAAGGATGCTTTTTGCTACAGAGAAAAAGGAAAAATGAAAGACCAATTTAAAAGAATGTGACAGAGAAACAGAAGCCCAGAACAAAACAGTGTAATTTAGAAGTGTTTTAAAACACAAGAAGTCTCAGTTTTTAAATAAAACATGCATTGGGGAAATGTCAAGTTTCCACTGGGCTGAAACTTCACTGATATTACTAGTAAAAAAACAGCCTTTATTCAATACAAAAACAAAACACCCAAATTGTTTTTGCATATTAAAGATGCATAATAAACCCAAAATATACCCCAAGGGAGGAATTTAATTGCTGAGAATAAAGTGCTCATGAATAACAAAAGCAACAGAAGAAAAACAAAACCAAAAACCCCCAAAGGCTCATCAATGAACAAAATGCATCCTAAATATCTAAAGTCTTTAACTGAAAGACTAAGCTGCATCTTTAATAAAAGCAGCTTTTCTACAAAACATTGCCAGGGGTCTGAGATTAGTTAGTGCTAATGAAAAGCCTAGTTTCAGGCAGCTAAAAACCTTTTTCTGAACTAACATCATACATTACATAAATGTAATATAACATTCTTTTCCTCTCTGCAGACCACCCTAAGCGCAAAATATTAACTGTAACATTTATTAAATTTGTGATGGCAAGATTTAGGTAGGTCGGTCACCAGAGCAGTAAACAGTAAAATAAATTTAAGACAACTAGCATATAAACACGTTTGCTTGTTAAGCAGCAGACTACTTCATATTGAGTGCAGTGAACGAGAAAGAGAAGACGCAGTGTCCACAGAGTACCTGATGTACCGTGAATTTGCATCTGTGCTTTACCTGGAGGTAACTTATTTATGCATCATAAAATACCAAAATACATCAGGCAACGTTATCTCCTTGTGTGTATGATGGATTTCTTCGCTACCAAATTTGTCTTAAAAATTAAATTGCCTCTATGCCTTCTCAAATAAAGACCCTTTCTTTCTTATACCAATCCTGTCACATCTATGCAAATGAAAAATTGAGAGAATGAGGCAGACTATGTAAAAACACAATTCTTTACAACAATCATATTTTGGGTAAATCTCTTCTGTCTTCCTCCCCAGTTCTAGTTTTCTCTACGTTAAGCTACAGCACCAACACTAAATGGAATTAAATGCTATTTCTCCATTTTCTTTATAAAGTGCCATGCATGCCCAAGAGTGCAACGTACAAGTATTAATGATCTTAGCAATTAATTTTCATTAAGGGATTCAGAAAAGATAAAGTATCAAGTAGGTAGCAAAAGGAGGTACCTTAACAAAGTCAAGGACAGCTTCTCTCTGGATCTGTTTTGTTCTCATCCTTTCCTCCTCGTACTGAAGTGCTGCTAGCTGGGCCTCCCGACGGGTACGCTCTATGTGCCTGCGATGCAGCTCGGAATCTGTATTAGGCACCTGGAACAAAACAGCGCACCAGGCTGTAAAGACAGAGCTATACAGGGTAAGACAGATGGGTTATGAAGAAACAGTCCATGTCTTATGGCTAACATAAGTTTGGTTTTGCATCAAACTAATCCAAAAGAATAAAATAGTAGAGTTCAATGTGTTACCTGACTGTGGTGACTTGATAGAAAGTAAGGTGAATCAGCTGGGGGTCTGACAAATGGAAAAACAGAGAGTAAGTATACTTTTTATCTTAAATATAGACAAATGTTCATACATGAGTTGTCAGCGACACACGTGTATCTCATCAAATCAGAAGAGTAACTACTTAGTAAGCAAAGCTGTTAAACCAACTGCTGTGATAACGATTTAACTCATTGTGCATGACAGATTTTGTGCAGTCATTTCTACCTCTTCTCCTGAATTGTGATAAAACTTTTCTACAGCTCAAGATGTACCAATGGGATTGTACATTTGGCCTATTACATTGAGATACCCAGTACTTTATACCCATCCTCTAAGAGCTGGTTAAGTAACCAATCCAGGAACTTTTCAGATTATCCTCATTTAGAGGAGCAACTGGCTACTATGGTTATTTGGGGGGGGGGGGGGGGGGGGGGGGGGATTAATCAATAGAAACTATATGTTTCTTTTCCCTACCTCTCTGTCCTGTCCACATAACTCCTTAGTACTTGATGACGCTCTCTGTCCTGCATCAAATTTAGAGTTTCAGGTCTTCGTAATTCATCAGTATCCCTGCGGGTAAACACCAGGTGGAAGGGGGATTGGCCACTGATGCATAGAAACTACTGTCAGACAAATTCTTCTCTCGATTACAGCTGGTTTTGTAAGAGTAATTGCCTAGACAATTAGCTTCAGATAACCACAAAGATGAAATTTAGGATGACTAAAGAAATCATGTTGTGATACCAAGTCAGATAACAACTACTGCAGTTCATAATCAAATAAATGTAACTTGCTTAACAATGATTTCAAAATACACAAACATGGAATCTCTCTCTTAAGACTATGTTCTGGCCCTTATTCTGCTCTGGAAAGAACAGAATTATTTTTAAACATCAGCATTCCCTGATATTTTCAGAACAAATCTGCTCACGTCACCAACCAAGTGATGACTTTCTAACTGTCAGTCATACAAACCATCAAAGTCACAAATAACCAGTCTGTCTCTTATCCGTCACATCCACGATAAAAGAGAAATTTTGCAGTCAATTCTTTCCTAGAAGGCAGCTGCTAGCACTGAAACACTTCCCAAAGTCCAAAGTCTACAGCATGTTCCCTGCCATGTTACCTCCTAGAAAGAAAGTTCATAGAAACCGAGTAGCTTACTCTTGACAGCCTAGACTCTGCAACCTTCACTCCTGGGGCAACTGTGGAACAGAGAGACACTTTCCAATGCATTTCCAAAAAATGTCAGTCATGCTGCCCCTGTGTAGACTTATTACCTATTCTGCACGGAGAAGCTTAAGAGATGTGGAAGACCCGTATGCTACAGGTCTCCTCTGTTACTTAAATTCGCACTGATGCCCATGACAAATCCATGACTGTGCTGTTTTGAATGGACACAACGGGGTTCAACTGAGTGCCAAGAAGCATATTCAGACTAGAGTACACACAGCTTTGTTGCATCAGGAATGCACCACAGTCTGTCCAGAGGCACAAACTGTATTTACTGAATTGAATCAACTAATGTAAGCACTCTTGAGATGAAGCCTGCATTACATCCAACTCTAAGAGTTTTAATGGCTCCAGCGTGCTGAAGAAAAAAAACAGAGACTGCCTGCCAAGGCATTTGCACAGAATTATTGTGGAAGCAGTTTACAGCTTGTGGTTGCCACAAATGAAATATTTGACTAATACAAGCTTAAAATATAAAAAATTCCTCATTGTCATATGGCTGTTTTCTACAATTTTGAAGGCAACAACAATATGACCTGTTTTTAGTGCCTCATTAGGAATTTCACTCTGCTGAAGCATAATATGAATAAGCTACAATTCATTTAGATCATTGATTAAGTACTTCCACATGAAGATCCACTGCCATCCTTAAGTTAAATTTTGAAAGCATTGGATACACTAGTGAACTTCAATTTCCTTTATCATTAAAGTCTGTCTATGTAAACAGCAGCTCTCTCCTGGCTAACTAGCCTTCTCTTATTTCCTTCAGATATGTCATGGAATCCAGTGTTTGTAAAGTCTAACTATTTCCATGTTGACCACAAACGGTCAAACAGAAAAATAAACAAACAAACAAAAAAAACAGTCTTTCAAATGAAGAGCACTCACTTTATGTGGGGAGAACATGTCAGACTGCTGTATTATTTTATGCCTTACCTGTAGATGCTACAGGACAAAGAATGCTGATATACGCCGAAGGAGTTACCCTCCTTTATATCAGTACAGCTACTGTATCTGCACATTTACTGCATGTTTCAAAATGCCTATTAAAATGTTGTCATAATTCTGGAAAAATTTACACACTATTCTTGATCTCATTTTCTCTTTCCATACCATTTTAGAATGCCATTAAAATTAATTTCTACTGGCAGTGTAAGTAATGACATACGTATGGCTAGAGGTTGGTTGTGGTTTTTTTTGTTTGTTTTTTTTTTTTTTTTTAATTCCTTGTACACTTGAGCTGGTTTTCTGCCAAGTCCTTGCACATTCACTTTCACTCTGCAGAATACTGAAATGCTTCAATGGCATACTAAAGGTTTTATCAATTTTGATTTTAGTTCCATTACCACGAAGCTATACCTTTGCTTATCTTCTGTTCTTTCAACTAGACACCCAAAAGTCTCTTCTCAAACCTAACCACCTCATTTATATTCTGTCCAACTCTGACCCGTATTTTATGGGTAAGCATTCCCCCCAATAAGCCAAGCAATCATTAAAGAGTATGGACTCAATTCAAAAAGTCTACTTTGTTCAACTAAGCGACGTGTTTTCAGCATTGACTCCCATTCTATCCCTTCTATGTAAATCATGAGTGTAAACTCATGATTACAGCACAGAAAAGCACATTTTAAATTAAACTAAACCCGCACAGTACTACAGGTACCAAAAGTCCATGAAGAGTGTGACCTCACAGCACATCAGATACTCCATAGTAACTCTCTTTATGCTTCCCCTAAACCTGCAGTATGTTTATCCATTCTGCCCTTTATGTAATATAGCTTAAGTCAACTATTTAATCAAAGCACAAATTAAATCATGAAAATGAGATATTTAATCAGTTTAAAAGTATACGCTTTAATAGGGCAGATTTCTTTAACCATCTGATTTAAAGCCAAGCCTTCTGGTCACTGCCATTATTAGAATGCAAATTCCTAATCTGGAGCAATAACTTATAAATAAAGTGCCATGCACATTTCTGGCAAAGCAACAGAAAACAATGTCATTTTCTAAACACATTCAGTAAATATGTGCTCTGCATTCATCATGAAACTTTGGATAAAATTACCTGTTCTATGTAAAATTACATATTCTTACCTGTTTTGATGTAAATATCGTCTTGTATCCTCTGTTTTCTGAAATTCTCTGACGGATGCAGGCTTTATGGGTGAGCCCTAAGCAAAATAACACAGAAGACTGTTAGTAACTTGTAAAGAATACTGTACATTAATGTCAAAGACTCTCTTTGCAGAGCAACATTTGTAACTACTGGTATTCAAAATACGTGACAAAGAACCACAAAAACACAACCCAGGGATGTTAATTTCCAACTAAACAAGCTCACTTCCATTTTTTCCTGTGATTTAAAGAACTTTAGTTTCAAGATTAAATATGCCTACTGGTAAATTTAAGTTTAAAAAATTCCACTATTAAGAATCATGCAGAGAAGTAAATGTAGGTAAAAAATAATTAATGTTACGTAGAAGAAACGTAGAGTTAAGCTCCGAAGAATCTATATACAAGTATACAGCAATGCAATCTGGACTCTCAGAAATACAGGATATAATAGCTGATGCTCTCTTATGATGCCCTAAAGACAAGTCACAGAGGGACTAAGAAAGCAAAACATGGGATGAATGAGAGGCTTAATTTGAGCTATGAAATCATTTATCCCATTGGGAACAGACATATATTGCCCTTGGTGTTATTTTAAAACTTTTACTGATACCCATTAATGTAGGAGGGTGGAAACTTTTCTAGATTAACTTGCCAATTTTCACTCATGCCTCTATGTATGTTGCTATATTGCATACAGTTAGCCTTCCTGAGTAGTATTTTGGATTGCCTTTTTAGGGAAACTACTGCTTCAGTTGAAAGCAAACAGTTTGATTTTTATGAATAGATAGATCCCTATGAAGAGCTTTTTTGATGCTGATCAATGCCTTTTCACTATTTACAGGAAAGAGTCCTTGGGTTGTATTACCAATAGTTGCCTTTTCTGAGTTTTGCTCTTGTGTCTATGCTTCAAGTGGCACCAGCTTTTGTGATTTGATATCAAATTCATGAGATTTGCAAAATGAATGCACCTCTCAAGTATCTGTGTCACTGATTTTAAACACAGTAAACAGTAATATAAAGTGGACAAAAATAGGGACGAGGCTCCAACATGAATACTAAAAATCCACTTTTTTTTTTTTTCTTTCTTTCTTCAAAGAGCAAATATCTTTCTGCTTCAAAACACACAAAACTTTGAAAGGACACATTTGAATTGCAGCACAATAGGTACCGTTTAAGCATATCAACCACAAAGATTTTCTCAGACAGGTTATTGATGTAGTATGTACAGTGAGCCACCGAACTGTGTAGCTGTGTACATAAGTCTTAATTAAGACTGACAGAACACAGAAGGAAACATTATGTGGCTGAAAATCTGTTTCTATGGGTTTGATTTCTGAGGACACTTTACAAAATGACTTAACAGGGAACAGTTTTCTCCATGTGTTCACAGCAGCGGCTGCTACAACTGGAACAAAGGTATCTTCCAGTTTTGGCAATTCATACAATTTCAAAGCAACTCCAGTTGCACACTAATCCTTTTGCAGCCAGAAAGCTGACACGAGATGACATGAGCTAAAGAACTGACAGTAACTTTACTGAAATCATTGCCCTCGTCTGGGCCAGAACATCATTTGGATAAGCAATCAATTAAAGCAGCTATTATTAGCATAGTATACTGTGAATGCTGTCAAAAAAATGTGAAAACAAACTTCATACATACATTGCGGGGAAATGGGTGCACACATCCTGACTCTCAGGAATTACATTGCAGTTACTGTTACTGAGATTTCTAAAATGCAGCATTCCAGCGCAAGTATTACATACCAGCTCAAACAGAAAGATACTCAAGAACAAAAATGAACCAGATACTCTTCAGATTTGTTGAGAAAAAAAGAAGGCCAGAGAGGCTAGTTTGCCGGTTTGCCGTCCCCCCCCCCCCCTTTTTTTCCCCACCTTTCTTCTGTGAGAGAAGAAAACAGGGCAATGTCCAGAGCTACTCATGTCCGTTTCTAGGCATTTGTAAAAAGCTGTCTGGAGAACTTTCTAACCTGTCTAGCAATAATTTTACTTATTGTTCATTTAACTGTATACTTTCACTGAGAACAGTTTCATGTCAGGTTTATCTGAAACTACAGATGATGTTTTTTTGTTCAGAAAGGTGACTATATACATATCCAAGTCTGTATCTGTGGGTTCAAGCCTTGCTCAACAGTAAGAGAGAAAGAAATCGTTTGCTGCAAACAGTAGGCTTTCTGAAGTTTGAATATTTAAGGTAGTCTAAACTTAAAATGGATGCTCAAGCAGTGAGTTTCCTGGTAAATAACATATAATCAACATGAACAGCCAAATTAACGGAGTTGCAAAATTCCTGTACTAAATCTTTATGCTGATAAACAATCAACATTTTTTCCCCTGAGAAAGCTAGTACATATTCAGTACTACCAAGTAAAGGTTAACAATTTTCTAGATATCACCAATTACCAGTTGGAAGCAGAGCACTCCTTTGGAAAAACCATTTACTTCACATATGCCTAAAGCACAAGCTTGCAAGAACCCACATGACAGGAAAACAGCATGGCTGCCTTTGACTTATTCCACATATCCCAAAGGGCACTTGGTGCTTAACACTCCAGCTCTGACAGTCCACGAAGCGTAACACTGTGCTCTTCCCCCAGATCAGCCTTTGTTTTTTTTTTAAAAAAAAACAAAGAAAACCTCTGAGGGCAAGTAGCATGAATATCATCACAAAGGCTTTCCTGGGGCATATGAATTTATCTAATTTAAGTAAAAGCACCACCTCATTAGAGATTCGCCGCTGGTCAATATATGCCATGAATTGTGAGCTGAGGCTGTCTGAGTCCATGCACTTGGGTTGCCTCACCTCTTCCTCCTCCTCTTCTGTGGCACAGCTATCGATATAGTCGATCTGATCGAGATCGTGTTCCACTTGACATACATACACAGAGAAAACACCCATAATTAGATAACCGACAGAAGAGGAAAACAACGACACAAAAGCAATGTCAGGAACTAAGGCCCTACTGTTTTTCTTCCACTTGGGAAAGCTCAGCCTGAAAGCTCTTGAATCTTGCCTGGCCCACTAACATTTGTTAACATCAGATTTTGAAATAATGATAAAAGTAATGGTTTTTAAAAAGCAATGAGAAACATGTATCAAGCACATAGTTTTAAATTGCTGGCTGCAGACACTTTTGCGGTGACTGAAAAAGTAAAGTAAATACTGTGATTTTTTTTCAATACCGAAAACTATCTATCAACACCAAGACTGTACAATGATTTGTGTACATTTTGAATCATTTCTCTTGGTTCTAATTCATCTCTGTCAGAAAAATTAGAATGGATGTGACAGATACTTCTATACTATTTTTACTGCTACAACAACAAAACAGAGGGCAGCATGTCCAAGTTATCTGGATACAAATGCAATGAATATAAAAAGTGTATGTGGAAATAATGAAGGACAGTACAGAAAGCAACACAACCCCTCTAAAATAATATAAAAGCATCCGCAGCTTTATTTTAAAAAGAGGAATGAAAAAAGAAATTAGGAATCACTGAAATGAGAGCAAGAAACAGCACAGTTTGGCTAGTATTGATTTTCCCTTGTGTGGGCGATATTATGTAGGGCAATTTTTTCACTTGTCACTGCTTTTACACATTCTGCCCAGGATTCTTGAGTCTCATGACATTGAGCAAACTACCCTGGTGAAAAATACTGTGCTAGGGATGCAGGGGAAAGCGTAAGCTCCCTTTCTGAGCACTAGAGCTTTCTTTTTCTTAAAACTCTCCCCAAACTTGCTCCAGACTCTTGCAGACATTCTTTTTCTACTCCCCCGCCCCTTTCCTGCTTGTCTAAAACAGACTTCTTTTTGCCTCACCACACAATCTAGCAACTGTTACTGCCAAAGCCACCTCCTCTGCTACTACAACTATCCAAAACAGCATTCCTATATACTTTGGCTTCACACACCAAAACAAAACTCCCCTTCTTTCCAGACTTGCTTATTTTACTTAAATAATAATAAGTATAGGGTGAAAGACATTAGTATCTGTGTTAGGAACACAAAATTGGAAAGAATCTCCTGGATCACTGAGAGCCACATGCTATGGCTCGTGCCCCTCTCAGATACTCCTACTCATGAACTGACCGTGCTCCATCTTAAAAGACTAGTGAGGCGTTTTGAAATCCCTGGTGTACAAAACCCTAAGAACAAAATAGTTAGTCTTAGAGGTGAAGCTGGCAGCACTACCTGTTATTAAGGCTGCCCACAGCTTCCCACAACACTGTGTCTTCAATTCTTCTAACTTTGCCAGAATTTAACTGTTTGAACTGAATTTTTTGTCCGTTAATGTGTAAAAGAGTGTGAGCCAACGAAAATGTTTCAGATGTTTCTAGAAGGTGGCTAAGAAAACAAAACATTGTGGCACAGAAGAATAAGACCAAGAAAAGAAGATGGCAAAAGATGAAAAGGGGGATGAGGAGGGAAGAAGGAAGAAAAAGTGGGGGTTGGGCATGGAAGATTAAAACTAACTGGTAAGAGTGAGACTCAGATAGGGAACATGAACTGGAGCCATTAGGGGAAATGGAAAACAAGGAGCAGCTGAGAAAGAAGAAAAATTAATCAAAGTATGTGGGGATGAGATCTAATAATCAGTAGTGCAAAAAAATGAGAAGAGGGAATGCCTGAAAAAACCAAACCTGTAAGGATGCTAAAATATGGACATATAAACAAGAAGAGGGCTGCACTGTGAGCCAGTGGCAGCAGCAGATTATTGGAAGTTAAAATTGAGAAGGACTGCATAGATCAAGAAACATGGGAAGCACTATCACCGCTTGAACAAATATGGGGGTGCTACGGTAAGACTGCAGGACAACAAATTGAGAAGGTGCAAAAAAGCAATGTCACTCACAAATACCTGTCCCTCCTAGATGGCTTGCATGTTCGGATTAAAACCCAAGACTGCTGAACAAGGCACTTTTACTACTTGGAAATATGATATTCCCTGACAAAATTGCTCATCCCATTCCAACAGCAGTCAGCAAGAACACTGACGATTTACTACTGCTGTAAATTTTCCCCCATAGCTCAAGCAGCAAAACTCCATGCACTGAAATTCAAGATTCCAAAATACTGTTTGAAGCATTTGAAGACTTTAACATAGCACATATGCAGAAGCTGACAATGTTTCCCAGCTAATCCCAATTCTGATGCTATTTGATTTTGCCTTGTAACATCCTTAATGCAACAGTGTCTTTACACTGTTTACACAACTGTGCTTTTGTGTAATTCCACCTAGACCTTTCTCTTTTTCCTCTTGCTACTGTTTATAGCAAATATTCTGGAACTTTAATAATGATGACAATAAATATTGTTAGCCAAAGATCACTATTTACCTCCACCATTAGTTACAACTGCGCTCCCTCGATTTTCTTGATACTGACTTTCTCTTCGCAGTCTCTGTTCTTTAGTGATCTCTGCCACACGTAAAGGGAGATCTGAGAACTCATCTGTTGGCTTTAGAAAACAAACAGTGAAGTCAAGAAACACTCTTCTTCAGAAACATCATCTTGTAAGCTACCTCCCCTCGTGTTTTTACTTCAACTGTGTTTTGCACCTACAAAACACTAACTTAAAGCAAAATACAGCTATACAGTATTGTTTTAAAAAAAACATACATTTAAGCTTTCTTAAACAAACAGCTTGCCCACAGTTTTGTTTGCAGTATCTGCAAGTGCTTGAAAACATCCCAGGATGGAAACTCCTAGAACCTTCTCAAAAACAAAGCTAGGAGTGCAACCAGGCGTACAGAGTATAGCTCACTGAAACGCTTTAGGTCACGGCTACTGCCTTTTCTAGTTGTCCCAAGAGGAAAAGGGAGCTTCTCCCTTAGAAGAATAATTGACACTCTCCTTGCTAAGAGGTCCCATTTTCCTGCTTCTAAATGGCAAACAGATTTTATTTTAACATTTGAAACAAGCTGCAAAGAAAGAAGATGAAATTTCCCCCTCATTTTTGAAGCTTGGTTTTCACGTTCATATCTATTTTACTGAAACAACTACTTATGAGTAATTGTACTTGACTCAACACTGTAATATGATACAGTTATAAGCTTTTTGTACAACGAGGAACCCCCTTTTTCCTCATCTTTTATAGTCCAGTAAATTGATCTGTCATGCACTGTTTTATACATTTCTTTTATTATTTCCAACTTTCTGTCCATACCATATAAAATTATGCTTGTTTTTCTCCAATAAGAACAACAAATAATTTTGACTCAAGAGAACCCGCACACTAGCATATACATGTACCCCATTGAATATGTTTCCAGATGTATACTTATTACTCCTCTTTCCTGTAGAATACCACAAATACAATCCTACAAAAATACAACAAAAATAAAGCTGCAACACTTACTTCATTCCCTGACCATCTTTTGTCTCCGCTGTCCACACTATTGAAGCCAGAATCAAGTGCTCCATATGGCCGGCTGGAATAGAGTTCCTCATGGCTGTCAAACACACAGTTTTAGTTACTGTAATATAAACACCACCAAAAGCTTCTCAGCTATTACAGAACAAAAGCAGGATAAGCTACCAAGCACAGTTGCAGCGTGTTCACAAGCTCAGCATATTAGAGAGCATCATACTGCATTTGCCACACAGGACAAGAGGCATGTGCTTACAACTACAAACATACTTGTCAGTCAGCTGTCCACCTGCCACTGCCTAGCGTTTTAAGAGCTAATCTGATCCAAAGTATATACCCATACTTCAAACATTTCCCACACAAAGAAATGACAAAGAAATCTGCAAAGTGGTCTCTTATTTCACTGTTTAACAAGTCAAACTTTCATTTTCTGCTACTCATATGTTTTGGTTGAAAAATGCTGGCTGTGGGACAGCATTTTTCATAAGTAAGCATAAACCCATGCAAAATTACTAAAAATACAGGTATATCAGAACATACTTTTACACAAAAGTACGCAGAATGTATTATATAACTATCTTCTGTATCATAATTACCTACCTAAGAAACTGTGCAGTAAGCTGGACACTATTTCAAATATTTCATAATATAATAAGTATAGAAGTACAGTTTTCATCTACAAAGCCCTTGTCAATGATATGTCTAGACAAAGGCATTAGACATGTGCCTAGTGTTACAATACACATAACCAAACAGCCATACAGTTCTTCTCTAAATTTGTGGGCTCAGAAATTATGTAATTCAGCAGTACAGCCACCACAGATGTCGAGTCTGGCAACTGCTGCAGATAGCTACAGTAAGAGAGATAATGGGACTTGTCTGATCCACTGCAGATGGCATTTCACAATGGCTCGACTGTCCGACTGGCACTCGATGCCCCAGGGAGAACTGCAGCAGTAATTACTACATAATACACAAGGAAGAATGAATTTCAGGAAGCTAATTGCTTCACCCCATCATAACTAAATTGCAGGTCATTTTCTCACTGGTATAACTCTCAAGTTATTGCTCCCTCTAAAATCCCTCTTTCAGGAAATACTTATTTTCAAATTACTATTATTATTATTAACACAGCACCGTGTGCGTGCATGGGACTTTGTAGAACAGTGACAGACTATTACCATGGGCTATTCTAATTTTCAGATAGACATAAAATAGCAAAAAACTAAGAGGAGGGATGGAGGGCTACAGATGAGAAACATTAGGCTATACATCTGCTTCTATGCAGATCTAGATTCTGCAAACGTACACCAAAAGACTAGCTCTTGTACCTGCATGGAGTTCTGATTAACTCAAAAGAGTTCCACCTTCATGGCCCTTGTATTTGAACAGAAAGATCATCTGCATAATAAACCCCTAGCAAGAAATGAGGGGAAAGGAAAAACAACTCCCTTCTTTTGGGTGGGGAAGGAAAAAGAAAGACCTTTAACTGCACTGGGCAATTTCATGAACTATTAACTTGAATCACTGACAATAGAACCTTACTTACGCTAACAGCTCACAGTACTTAAATGCTGGATTTAAAATATGGGTCAGAGAAAAAGAAAAATCCATCTGCAGTATAATTCCATTTTAAATGCACCAATATTTTCAGAATCTCCTGAGAACCCTGTTCTAAGTTGAACAATTAATCCGAATTGAAGAGCATCTAAATTACTATTTGGCTACATCTCTAAAATAAAGAAGTATTTTGAGACAAATTTTCTTCTTTTAGCCTTCCTTTTCAATTATAGCTTTTGAAAAGCTATACATCTAACACTAAGGTTATCTGGAAGCTCAAAAATCCACAATTACTGTTCCCAGGACTCTCTTCTCTTTTGTAACATGAAAGCTGCTTTCTGTCTCCCCAACTCTCAGATCTAAAACAACTATTCAATGCTGCATGCTTTACACGATTATAATGGTACAGCAGCCATCCTGAAATCAGTTGAGACTTAAGATTTTTATTCCTCCCTGACCAACAAGCTACAAGGAACAACACTAAGCATTTAGACAGATCAAAGCATCTTGGGGCAACTACAACTTACCCGGGAAGCTACATACAGCTTGAAATCAAAGGAAGAGAAGCTAAATGCCGGGTAAGACCAACAGCCAAACAAAAGACTTGCCAACATTTCAAAGACTTAAAACACAGCTCCAAAGCCACAATGAAACACGTATTTTTAAATCCTGTAAGAAAGAGCCGTTGCCCAAGTCCCAGAATATCCACTACACTGGTTTATGTATGAGTTCTTCATATTTTAAACCTTCTAACTCCAGACTATACCAGTCTGCCTCAGTGCCAATGGAATTGCTACACAGCTTTGACAGTTCTGCCTCCTCTCAATCGCATTCACTCCAGCAACAACCTGAGCGGCTCTGAACTTCAGTGTTGCAAATGAGAGACCGGCTGCAGCAGATCAAAACCTGCTGCAAGATAAATTTCACATAGCTTCTCCTTAGAAAAGGACTGTAACATACAAGATTTCACTTTGGTAAGCCAGTTTGATACAACGTGACTAAAGGCTAAAGGCTAAACCAAACAATTAGCTGCACTAGAACCTCCAAACCATACTTTCTCCCATAACGTTTCAGAATATCTTGTTTTATTAGCAGTATTAACAACTTTGTTATTAAAAAAATGTTTGATCAAGAGTGAACTGACAGCACAACTCAAACTTCTTTAAGAATCTCTACCACTCAGTTTCAGATTCTTAACCTCCATGGTATTTCATTTAGCTTATCAGATAAAACAGCAACAAAGTCTAGGTGTACTGACTGATACCTTATTTCTGTCGGTCACCTTTGAAGATAACGAAGCTCTTGTGACTTGCCTGGAAATACTAACTATATTGAAGTTGAATGCTTTTATTTCTCTCATCCCAAGTTCCAGAAGAGTATAATAATAATTTGGGGTCCTCTCTTCCACTGGATCATTCTACCATTTCTTCCTAACACGTACTCTGATCCATGGACAGTTCTTCCATAGGTACCTGAAGATAGGAGGAATCACCTACAACACTAAATGCCCTAAACAGCACGGTAACAACAAATAATTCTATCACCAACTCTTATCTCCTCTTGGGGATGGAAAACAGCTAAAGGAAAGCCAGCTGAAGCTCATTTCATATGGCTGAATCTGGAAGTAACTCTAGAGAAAGCATCCTCAACCAGTTCTGCACTTGTTTTTACATTCCTAATTCCAAGCTATGATTAAAATACATTAATTCTTCTCATTTCACAAAAGCAATTAAGGAAAACTTCCATAGTAATACACAACTAGAGACAAAAATAAATCAGTAAACACATAGCCCACTGATTTTGCTGGAGTTTCTCTTAAAAAATAAACAAACTATGCTAGGGAGAAATAGATCTCCAGCATAAACAGCCTTTTCTTTTCAGTAACAGGACAGTATCCTCAGTAGTATGCAGAAACCTTCGGCAACAGCTTATACTCTAGGAAACTGAGTAACACTCATAAAATGCTCATATGTTGACCTCATCTAGGAAAATAATTTAAGACATTCAGTGCTGATGAGGAATCACTCTGTCAGTCCCTCATGCAAATTCTTCTTCACAAATCTGACTCATTTATTGTGAGGCCCTCTGATTTGTGTTTTACTGCTGCTAAGACAGCAGTACATCCTTCAGCAACTTATTCCTCCACACCTTATTGCCACCTCCCAAGATGACTGAGGTAATTTTTATATATATTTAGTTTCATACTTCAGTGACTCTCTTCTATATCATGTAACAGAAATAAATCTTAACTCCTGCTTTTCTCTAGACATCTTAATTTAGCAGCTGATACGGCTGACTGTTCCAATATTTGTGTTACAATGCTAAGCAACAGTGCCAAGTGAAAGCTTGCCAAAAATAACAGTTTACTAATGGGGTGGAGATAAGCATTTACACCTGCGGTTTGAGCACGGCAGTTATAAAATTCTGTACAAAAGATTAAAAATCACAGCAGGGATATAATTCAGTAAGTATGTGGAAAATATTAAGATCTTATAAACTGAACACATGTTAACAACATGAGAGCACGCCCCCTGTACTACGAAGATACCACTCTTACTGTATATCAGCTCTAACACTGCCTTTCATGTGACATTGCCCAGGTATTCTTCTGAGCTGCTTTTCGCTTCTAATATAGTGGTACCTTGTTAGAATGCATCATGAGATAACACAGATTATATTCTTCAAAGCCACCTCCATCAATGCACTTACCAAAGAACAATTCTTGGATCCATTTTTTTTTTTTTAAAAAAACTCAGATGACTGACAAAATTTTCCTCAATGTCATCAAAACTAAGAACTTGGATTGTGCCAAACTTACCAAGATCCAAATCCCATCGGTCTCCTATCATAATCAGGCAAGTCTGGAGCTATCTTGCATGCTTCTATGTTCAGGTATTTAAATATGTGAATTTTTCCTTTTATACATATCTTAAAAAAAAAAAATTAAAAATTATGTATGTATAATTTGACAATACATTTCCAAAGTATTCTACAGACATTTAGCCTGTACTTAAGAGTAATAAATGAGCACATTTATGTCAACCAATGCGTCTTTTCTTTTAATCTCACTGCATTTTAGAGAAACAGCTATAGTGGAGCATCACAGAATGACCGTAACAGACAAATGGAAGCCGGCCTCCAAGCACATCTGGTCTGCATGCAACTTTGTCAGCTGGATGCTGAAATTTCATCATGCAAACAAGACATAAGCATTTACAAGTACTAGAATTTATACCCTTGGCATCAGAACAGATGCATCCCACCCATACCCAACTTTGAATGGCGGTGGCAGACCGCCAAACCAAGCTCAAATTTAAAGTGAATGAAGCCCGTAACAGCTGCCTTTGCTTTCAAAAGGCAGGCAAAACCCTACTGAAACTACAGGTCTTAGCAAGTGCCACTCTTGACTCAGAAACAGCAGCTCACAGGAGAACCTGTAATACTCAAGGGGTTATATACCCACATTAAAAACCAAATTAGGCATTAATCGTATTGCAGTTTCTAGCTCAAAGGCCAATTTGAGCACTCTGCTGCAAAGTGAAACAGCACACAGCAGCACTGAGGCCTCAGTCAAAATTTTGACATTTTGATGTAATATAATCCTTCAGCTTTTAACTTTGTTCTGTCCTTTTTAGTTGAACTAGTCATCCGAATTCCTAGGTGCAGTTTACCTGTGCAGGGGGTGACTGGAGAGGGTTGTTCTCTAACATGATGGTCTGCAGATGTCTGAGGTTCCTATAACAAACTGGTATTGTTGTTATTTTATTGCAGGAGAAATCTAATCGAATCAAAGGCAACTCAGCAAGCTCTGGAGATAGAAAATAAACATAATTCAGCAGATCTAAAAGCAAGAGTATAAAAATATGTGTTTTACAAAATAATTAAGTACGCTGCTTCTAGCTCTCAGGGGAAGAAAAAGACATTGAAAGTAAAGAAGTGCTTGAAGTTTCTGCTGTTACAACTGACAGCCTTTATCTCACCTTCAGGTAAATGCACCAAATTATTTCTTCTGACATTTAGGTCCCGCAAGGATTCCAAATTGCCAATCTGTGGAGGTATTGTCTGTATTTCATTACAACTCACATCCTGCAAAGCAAGAGTAAAGAATGAGTTAGCAGTTTTGACATTACCACCACTGACCAGTAAGCCTCTGTTAATTACAATATGTAGCGTTTTATTTAGGGACTGAAAGAAAAAGACAACTATTTACATAACACCTCAGATCCTTATATTCATTAAATCTCATTGCTAATGTGAAGCATTATTCTTATTTTAAATATATGGGGAAATAAAAGCTTTAAAAGATTAAGCATTCAGATGTAGAAGTTTATTTCAAGTTATCTCGTTCAAGTTATTCCGTATTATTTGAGAGAGCGCAACTTGCTACATAAAAGCTTTTTGCCAGAAAGAAATGCACCAACAGCTCTAATTCCACCCAGCCTTCCTTTCAAATATAGGGAAGACTCTTAGTTAAATTGACATGGATCATTTGGTCTCCAGTGCAAGGCATCTTTCCTCCACATAATTCTTTTTTAAAATCTCAGAGTATTTCAAACTCTTTTCTAACACCTCTATACAAAGTCAAAACATAGTTGGAGATACTATGGCAGATAGAAATCTTACTTAGGCTAAGAGCAGATTTAAGTAACTTGCTATCGCGTAGAAGTGACTGGTTTACAATCACAAAGTTCTCAGCAGAATGAGAAACAGGATGTCGATCTTGCACATGCCCAGAGAGCATCCTAATTACTGCATTACTTTGATCGGTTTGGGAAAAAAAAAAAAGTTATTTCTTCTGAAGCACCGCCAAACCTATTAAACATCAATTAAAAATTAAAGACTGAATACCAATAGTTAAAAAATAACTGTATACTCACAAGCTCTGTCAGCTGTCTGAGCTGTCCAATTTCTTCAGGTATGGAAACCAACTTATTATTACTCGCTATCAAAACCTTTAGTGGTAGACTACAGAGGTGTACTGGCAATGTTGAAAGCTGGTTTCGACTTTTTGGACAGAAAGAAAACAAAATCATCAGAACTCTAATAAGAAATCACCTCACATCTTAATGCAATGAAAGGCACATACAAAACGCACACTCCATTTAGATGATCAAGTCGGTTTTTATATAATTACTGTAAAAGTAGTTCCATGAAGTCTTTCTCCATTACTTGCTTTATCTAGTTAGGTGTGAACAAACTCTGAATATCAAGTACCAAGCCTGATCAGATGCTTTCAAACTCAGTGCTGGGGAATATGATATTTTTGTGCCCTTTCAGGTGCTTTTGACAACTGGCCACCCTCTGTCACAAATGAGTATGTCTGAACAGAGTGCAAAAGCCTTTCTGATCAGTAGTACTGCAGGTCAGCACATACAAAGTGCCACAGAGAAAGTCATTAATTACTGAGTATTTAAAGTATATTTCTAACTGAGTAAGTCATGTGGATCAAAAACCTTGGTATGATGGATTTCACTACTCCAAAATCCAGTCTTGGACATTTCATAATAAACTACTATGAAAGCAAATATGAGGTCATATGACTGGACTGTAACCTCAGATGAGAATCAGGCAGGATGAGAATGGATTGTAAGAGAGAAAGATTCCCTTTAAAAATAAAACATAGCAAGAAGCAGTGCCTGGATGATTAGAAGGCAAGTTATTATGATCTTAACTAAGGCTTTGATCAGATGTTGACATTTACCAGAATATGCTGCTGTATTTTTCATGCTTGAAACCCAGATTTCCCCACTATTAAAGCAAAAACAAAACCAAAAAAAGTTCTGAGCAGTAGGTGAACCAGCAGCAGCTTTTAAAAGGATAATAATTGGACTGCATCTACTAGAGATCATGGCAATAGGAAACACATACCTGATTCATATCCTATTCCTACAATTCTCACCATCAATAAAAAAAGAAAATAAAGAAACATAACCATAGTAAATTGGCAAAAGTGTAACACCAGAAGGAAACAGCCTGAAGTTTTTCTTGATTGATATCACTGCCAATTTGTGATGAGGAACTTTCCACACCTCTTAGAAGACCTTCTACAAACGGAGAATGCTCTACACAATTGAATTTCATCAACAGGCTAAGTTGTAAGCAATTTAGCTTTTAATGATGGCAGAGAAACATTAATGCTTGAGAAAGATTTTTAAAAGCCACCAGTACAGCGAAGGTAAAGGGAAAGTGCATAAGCCTCATTCAGCTGCCGAGAGCTGAATTGCAGACTATCTAAAAGCTCTATCCTCTCTTTTCAGTCTGCATGCCTGTATTTCTTATGAAAACTACTGGAATTTATTTTGTGAGTCCTTTAAGTTGGATTTAGCTTTCTTCTTCATACTCCACTTCTACTAACTGCTGCTTAATCCTCATGTTCCCTGATCCACCTAAGTGGGTAAGACTGGTTCAGGTTGCTTTGATTCGATGGCATACAACATAACAACGTGATGATTACACACCGCGTTAGCATTATTTATGGATGCATCAAAATTTATAAACCTAGACTACTGATGCTAAAGCAAAATCTCTAAGACAATTCTTACCTGATATTTAGAAATGTTAAAGACTGTAAGTTCAGAACAGCCTCTGGGATGTAGCGAATGCAGTTCTGGTACAAATTAAGACTCTCGAGGGAGACAAAGTGACATGCTTCTGCTGGGAGCTCTGACAGTCTGTTTCGTGACAAATCTAAAGGGAGGGAAAAAATAAACATTCAGTAAAGCCATCTTAAAATTTCACGAGGACAAGTATTGTCTGTATATTTGCCGTCAAGCAGTGGGAACAGCTGGACAGGAACCAGTTTTGCTGTCCTGCCTGCAAAATTTTCAAGATTATGAAGTGACTCTCACTTCACACACAAAATAAATCAACATCATTTAAAATCTTACAGCCACAATGAGAAAAAGAGAGCCAGATGCAACATTCCTTTCATAGTCACACTTTCATATCCCAAAATGCCTTATGCTTAGAGGAAGCTAGTTTAAGATGCTGAAAGCCTAGCTTCAAATCTCTGTTCCAGGACCATTTTTTAGATTATGGAGTTGGTATTGGGTAGGCAGTGCTGTAACAAAAAGAATCAGAAAGTACTTTTCTCCCAGCCCCCTGCTAAGGTACTCTCTGCTACGTGGAAATCTCAGCTTCAGATTTCTGGTCTAAAATATATACTTTCTATAGATACATGCATATTTACAGGTAACAGTTCCAACAGGGGAAACATGAGGCGCACACCTTAGATATGCCTTCTATACGCTAGCCAAAGCATTCCCTCCTCCAGAGAGATATCAGTTCAAGCCTGTAATCTCAACCAGGCAATAGAAGAATTTTCAATAAAGGGTCTTCCCAGCTGCTGAAAAATGTCCTGCTTGCTGCTAGCAGTAAGGTTTACTGCTTCTTTGTGATTGTACACTCTTTGCTCGGCAAGAGACAAAAGTTTAACCAAAACTACTACCAAATGTTTGTATTTGAGGAATGAATTTTTTTCCTTAGCCAGTTCCAGTTACGAGTCTATACGTATAAACTATCCATCAGTATTACTGTCCTTCAAGAGTAAAAGCTGCTTTGTGATAAATAATGCAGTTACAGCTGCATTGTGATAAATAATGCAGTTGCAAAGGGTTCTTTTTTCTTTAAAGGTCAAGGAAAGCTCTTGCTTATAAATGCCAAAGGACAGTTCTCACAAACACACGCTAACAGCTTCTTAACACACCCAGCTCTTTACTTCTAACAGGAGCTATGCTCACATCAAGAGCACCTTGCATGAGCAGGGAGCTCCTATAGAGATACTGCCTGTTTAACAAACTGACGCTTCACCTTTACATTTTTAAGGGAGGGCAGAAATTCATTGTAAAAAACCATCTAACCTGAATTGGTGTCATGAATGATTAAAGAAAAATCCAAATTTAATTGCTATTTTCTTTATTTTTTTTTTTATTTCAATTTCTCCTCATCAGCATAAGAGGATAAAAGCTCCTACCCCAAAGCATATGCAATAAAGTGACACAGTAATTTCTGTATCTTTATTGCATGAAGGAACCATCCAATACAGATTACTTTTTAAAGACTTCCAATGCAGATAGGTCTTGTGTTGACATTTTTCATTTCTTTTCTAAAAGGGAAGCTTTACCAGAGTAAAAAAGCCCTCATCAGAGATATCCTGCCTACCACTGTTCCAGTGTATGCGGCTCTAGGTCGCCCAAGGAAAAGAGGTCACTCCGAGTGCAGCTGGAACTGACTCCAGGTCTACCTCAATGCTTAGAGCAAGCCATGAGCTACTACTGATAAATAATCAGTAATTAAAAATCTCAGCAGAAAGAAGCACTATGGAAAACTTTGTAGAGAAAAATCTTCAAATGTACTTTTAATGTACAAGTGAGAAGGAACTGCATTATCCAATCTACAGGTATGACTGAAGCTAAGTATAGCAGAGGCTGTGATGGATATAAAGTTCAGCAGATGTTGCAGGGTACACACAGATAAGACGACATGAAAATAATGGAAACTTCTAATCTACCGACACAAAAAGGTTAACGGGGAACATAACAAAACTGTTCAGCAATGAGTATTTTAAAAAAAAATAAATAAAAATATCACACTAAACACTTCTTTCCAGCTTGTATCAGCCTCAAACACGACCTCAGCTTAAACTTGTCCAAACCTGATTTTGAAAATCCAACATTTTTAAATGAACATTTCTGACCAGCTCTAAGAGTGGGAGCTAAAACTACAAAATAATGGAAGTCATCAGCATTAAGCCTGCACTGCATATCTGGAACTGTTTAATTGCCTTATGACAGAAAACATTCTAGATCTTTGCTCCCCTTTTCCATTTTTTGTGAAGGAGGACAACCTTCCCCCCCCCCCCTTTTTTTTTTCTTCCTCTAAGAGTGAGGAAAATCCTGCACTTACAGATTGCTAAAGACAGCTTCCATAAACATCCTAATCTTACCATATGCTAACCCAGATAAAACATCAGATAAATGTGTCAAATGCAAAGACAGACCACTGTGTTGGATCCTGCTTTGGACTACTGCTGAACCCAAAAGTTTTCTTACCTCTGCTGCTCATTCCAGGCCCTTTGTATTGCCAGAGTTTGTGGGAAACTCCGATCAGAATGAAATATAACAGTTTTTCTGATCACCTCACCACACAGCCCCACAAACTCTATGCCAGCACCAGGGAAAAATGGTGCAGGCAGCAGAGTCCCTTGTTCTGGTGGCAGGGATTACTTTTGCTGATTTAAAGCACTCGCCAAACTGCAGCCTAAGTGGAGAGAGCAAATGAATTGGACTGATCAGAACCTGCTTAAGAATCCATAATAGCAAAGGAAGCAAAAAAATATCTGTGGATATCCTGTGGGCACACAGCATACACTTCCAAGGAAATTTATGCAGTGGACACTTATTTTGCACAAGCCATCTCCCATAATACACTGGTCTGTCCTAAGAGTTTCTTCTGCTTTACTTCCATGATTTAATTCTCCTTAATGTTTTTGTGAAAATGACAGCAAACTCCAACTCCTCCAAGTTGTATATCTGCAGTAGACTTAAAGAAGAGTAATAGTGCTAAAACTATGCAATGATGTGATGTCTGAAACGGCAACATTGCTAATGAGATCTCTCCTGTGCCAACATTGTTGTAAAACATTAACAGAAGTGTGATTTCCAAACAAACATACTGTCCCAACACAAATAAAAATTATGTGTCCTGCAAAATTTCAAGTAAGTACAGACAATCGTAGTATTTGTAATCACTGAAATCATCTGTGATACATATAACTTGCCATAAGGTTTCACGGTACAGTTGTATGTTACCATATGAGAAAGGGAGAAGAAAGCAAATTATTTCAGACATGACAAGAAACAAGCAAGAGTAATTTAGAAAATATATTTAGCTTCCACATTGACTAGATGTTTAAGTACCTATTTATTTTAAAAAATTATAACAACATTGGTTCACCTATAAGGTGTAAGCGTTTTTCTTAGGGACTCTGGAGGATGGAACTGAATTCCACCACCTATCTCACACTATACTAACATCCTTCAGCACACAGCTGTGCTGGCAAAGTCTGTTTTAACACTATCCATTTTCACAAAGAAATAGGCTTCCCAAGTAATGAGCCATATTTTCTGGCAGAAGAGTTGCAAAGAAAAAGTTTCTTTCAACTCTGTTTTGGAAAGGGTTTAACCACAAACATGAGAATTCTCAACTGCTTTTTGTTTCACTTTATCTTACCAAAGAACATTTAAAACCTAGTGTTTACATATTGTTCAGACCATGAGGCATGGGAGTACTAGTCAAGAACAACATGTATCGTGAGCTATGATTTAGTATATCTAAAGAAAGAACTCCCTGCAAGATAACATTAGGTATGAAGAAATGAAAACACATTTTAAACAACAAATGAGCTCATCGCATGATTGCAAAGAGACACCAAAGCTGGTTCGCAACGACGACTAAGTTTTCCAAACTTTCCTCAACCTACAGTGATTTTTAAAACTTGGCATTTCTGTTTAGCAGTAGAAATTCAGTGGAAAGGATATAAAATCAGAGCTGAATTTTGATGCTGCAGTATAGTCTCTTAAATTATTAAAAATGGGTCTAACCAATTACAAGTTTGGTTAATAAGACTGCAGCATTTTTACTCACATGATGGTCCTGAAAATGCTATCTTGTGTTTGAATGGGGAGCTAAGAGGGAGGGTCTGCCAGGACAATAAAAAAAGGCAAGTGCTAGAAAAAAAAAAAAAAAGACTAAGCTATACTGTAAAACAAGAATACCAGGAGAATTAGATAGAAGCAATATATGACAAAACACAGTGTGAATTCTGAACCTGCAAATGAAGAACTGCTTTTGGTTATTTGCAATCCCTGCCTTGCCCCCCTGCAAACCTCCAACAAGTATTTAAATTTCCCAAAGTCCAGAACACAGCATCGCTAAGACTCAATGACATTTTTGATTTTGGCCAATTTCTCTGGAACCCTCCCCCACTCCAGAAAGCAGACCTTAAATGGGACCAGAAACAGGGCAGAGAGTACAGCAGTCATTGTACAAAACAATTCAACAGCTCCATCCTCTTCCCCACCTACCTCCTAAAAATATCTGAATGAAAGGAACAGCTCTAACAAAACCAGGAGAAAAGTAAAGAAAAAAGCACTCCAGTGATTGGTTATATATTTACATATATGCTACCCTGCAGTACAGCAGTAGCTGGTGCTTTTCCAAAAGAGAAAGTGGGAGTGAGGGAAAGGACAAAAACTAAGGTAATTTATTGAAAATATCTTGTCAATTAAGACTTGTTTTAGTGATATTCTTCTGCTACTGTATCCATAAAATAACTGTTCAACAACAACCAGAAAAAAGGTGTTATAGTACAAATCATTGTGCAAACTAAAATTTGTGCAAAGATTTCTCTCCATTTCTCAGAAAAATGACAGAATATGGCTGTGAGATAATTTTTTTTTTTACAAATATTGTATCATGAATTAAGAAATTGATAACTGTCAAATCAACCAAGGAGTAACCAGTGTGATGCAGATTATGTTCTTTAATACATATGTGCACACCCTTGCTGCTTGACATACCATGAAATGCAAAGAGCAAATGACTAATTCCCCCCCAAAAGCACAAACACTGAATTTCACTAAGAATAAGAATATGAGCGAAACATGGCTATTATAATTTGAACTAGGATTGACCTGTTTGTGTTCATGTTTCATGGGTTAAAATTACTGTTACCAGAAATCTGCTTTAAAAAAGGTTCTTCTAGCCTGCTAAAAATGGATGCGTTTCCTTGAAGGCAAGATTATGTGGAATTTTGACAAAGGGGAAGCGTTCTTTGGAACTAAGCTCTTTGTGAAAGATAAAAAAGCCAACAGTACAAATACAATGTGAAATCTCAGAGCGGAGTCAGATCACTGACCTTTTCCATCTTAATTGGGATTCCGTTCAGAAAGCCAGCAAATCCAATGTTAAATGTGCCTAGAGAATACACTACGTGTCAAAGTGCATCATTTGGCCTTAAATGGAAACTCCTCCTGCCCAAAGAAGAATGTTCCTCTAACATCAAACATTAGCAGGGCTGCGTTCACACATCTTTAACTTAAGCTGTAACATAATTTTTTTTCTCCAAAGGAAAATCACTAATGCATAAAGATGCACTGTGTAAGGTACCGGGTACTTTAACCCACTACAGACGCTATAAAGAGAGGGAGCTGCAGCTCAACTGTTGCTGGCACTCAAACTAGCTGGGCGGTGGTGGATTCCAATTCATCACGAGATGCTAATGTGATCAGTCCACTAATCCTGTTGCGATGGGAATACGGCTTCAGCTCTCATTCCAATTAACAACGACAATGAGAGCCAGTTCTAGGCCTGGCCCGTGGTACAAAATTTTGTTGATAAAAATCTGCCTTTTGTCACCAGAGATCTGCATGTGATCCCCACACACATTTAATTTTTATTTTTTTTTTTTAAATGTAAACCAGCAAAGCCTCAATTTTTGGCCGTCTGTTCAAAACCAAAAGTCAGCAACCACCATAACACCCGCTAGCAAAACACTAATGTAAGAGAGACTGTGACATTATGTCAGCAGCTGTAAACTGCGGGCTCCCACCCATGATGTATCATGTCTTCTGTAACAACCCAGTTGCAGCTGTGTGACATCAGCCATAAATATGCTGCAGTGATGCAACAATACTGCTATCTGTGAATTGATCTGAATCCTGATGGTGACACTGGCTGCTATACGCTGCCCTCAACTAGGATGACTTCATTTGATGGGCAAGAAAACGTTCTGTTTTCCCTAAAACTATGAAGCATGTGCTGTAACTTAAAAGTACACTCACAGTTTTCCTTTTATACCAGGCAAATCTAAGATATATTAGCTTGCAGCTTACAGACAAAAATATATTTTCATACTAATAATTAGATAAGCCAATCAATGACCAGGAGGCTGACAGCCAGTATAGTGACAGGAGGAAAAAGGATGAATGAACTGCTGTAAGAGGACAAAGTACAGCTGTTCAAGAAGAAATACGTTCAAAATCTGGAACTGTGTAAACAGATTTTCACACACAGACACACACACACACACAGACAGACACAGACAGACAGACACAGACACACAGACACAGACACACACACAGACAGACACAGACAGACAGACACAGACACACACACACACAGACACCACCCCCCCCCCCCCCCCCCCGTAAAGACCAGAAGCAAACTCCACAGTTTCACAATGATAACAACAAAACTGCCATCACCAGCTTCTCATAAAACACTGAAGAATATCCTTGAAGCGGGTGATGTAATCTCGCAGATACGAAAAGCAGCTCACCTGAACAACTCATTTACAACTACTGCACTGGAAGAGCCAGGCTGCTCTCTGGAAATTAATTGCTTAGGTTACAGGCATTTTTCAGATAACATCACTAAACAGATCTTTTGAGGAACTTGATGCCATTTGATTGCTCAATTACAACATTTAGAATCAACTCTATTAGAACAATTACTCACATTTCCAAATGTGTTTGAAACACATTGTTATATAAACTTTAACTCCACTTTGTCATTCAATTAGCCAAATAAATGAATGCATATTGATCCCAGTTTTATGAATTGATTTGTTTCACCTCTCAAACATTTCAGAACTTGAAATGAAAATCTGAGAAGAGCAACGCTTGTGATCCTGCTGATTTTCAGGAAACATTCCCATAAAGCTACTAAAAGAGAATGAATAAAACGAAAGCATAGCCCTAAGCAGATGAGCTACTGGTATTACCATAGCGACTGTTTTCTTGCCCAAGAAAGCTAGAGATCATCATAACAGAATACCTCTGTGACATAATTCTGATGCTGTTGGTCTCTGTACTCAGTACCTGGGAATGTTTTCCTTTCTAAGCACTGAAAACCTTGGCATCCGTAGAGCTTCATTTCACACCCAGATTTCCTGACACAGGAGAGGTGATTTTACCTCTTCCTGCCTGCTGTGATACAACGCTACCACTTTTGTCATACGCTAATTTAAAACAAACCTCAGAAATGTCGTCTCCTGACTCACCTTCCACCTGCCAGTCCTGTCAAACCTGAACTTTTCCTAACTATTTTCCCATGTATCTAAGATGCACTTCTTGTAAACCTATTAAGTTAAGGTGAAAGAAGGTGGCATTTACTGAACCAAAATGAGGCTGTTCCTTCTTTGTTTTACCTAGGTAATGCACACTGCCGATGCGACAGCACCACTGCCCAAGCCAGAATCCCTGAGTAGCATCATGAATGCTACATGAATTCCTGAGTAGCATCATGAAGCCTGTTTTCACCTACATTATTTTTGTAGCCCTGTAATGAAATACATCCCCCAATTTCTAGGATTCAGATATGCAATCCGTCCTTGATACACTTATCACATTTCAATTCTCAGCAGATCCATTCTTGATATGTACGATCACATTCCTACTTAGCAGCAGTACTAGCAGCATTAAACTGTGTTTTAATCATTTCCATAGATTAACATTTTGTAACCAAGAATCTCCAACCTGCTGTTTTTTGCAACACGAACAGGCTACGATATCTGCAGTTACAGAAAATGAGGGAAAGGTTAGTGGTTTCTTCCAAATGTCAACCTGGCGGTGCTACGCCTGGAATGCAGAGGTGCTTACCACCAAAGCCTGCTTCACCAACTTGAGAATATACTGCCTAACATGCAAAACAAATTGAAAGATTACACCTCACACTGAAATCAGCCCTCTAGATTTCCTGCCTCGTATGCTAACAACAAGGTTTGTAGCAAGCTTTTAACCAAAGCTGCTTAACACTGCCCTTTGTAAAACCTGTTTCGAATTATTGCCAAATCATTGTCAAGTTTCAGATGTGTGGATCAAAGTTTCATATACGCTATTTCCTCTGGCTACACTTTTATTTTGGAACATTCAATACAAATAACAAAGCTTCTTGCCAAAGGTTTTAAAAAACAAGAAAACCCCTCACTACTCTGAAGAACTCTCACAAATCCCTTGCTTGAAGCAATTTTGGCGAGTGAGAACTATGGCCCAAGCATTCACCTTTTCTTTCAACACCTAGATTACCAAATGAAACCTGGCTGGGTTTTTTTGGGGGTGTGGTTTTTTTTTTTTTTTTTTTTTAAACTCACAAGCATCTTAAGAACAGTCACACAAGGGAGTTTTGCAGAATCTGGCTTCCAAATTACTTCGACTACACTAGTTCTTCTTAGTCCGAAGTTGCCCCTTCAACTCTTCTCCATTAAAACACACCACATAAAACCAAGAAATGAAGCAAGTACAACTCTTCCTGAGCTTAGTCTCTGCATTCATCATTCTCTGTTAAGACTAGAAAATATATGTACGAAGATCTGTAAGAACTTTAATTATACTAAATACGAAAACTCAGTCGTAGCTGGGATCAAAGAGGAAAACAGAAGATTCTAAGCGCCAACTCCCATTCTCTCTCCCTTTTTTCTTTCCACATGATTTTAATGCATATTTGCTGTAGTTTAGCTTTCTCTTTTACACATGAATGAAAATCTCACAGGTGTTACCATAAAAAACACTGACTAAACACAAACATATTTTACCGTCCTGCACTTAATGTCAGCTGCTGTATGTCCTCTGACAAGAAAGCACATTCCCAACGAAAGCATGATTTTCTCACAGGAGCAGACTGCTTGAGTACTGCAAGAGGAGGGTAAACATTCTAATCAGAGTAACAACTTGAAATACAATGCCACTTCCTCTGAGAAATAATTACATTTTCCTTTTGCAAGGAATAATATTGCTTGTTTATTAAAATTAAAAAACAAACAAACAAAACAAAAAAACCCAAAACAAACCAGTGGAAACTATAGAACACCATTATACAGTTGTTCTTGCGTGGTTACTGGAGAACAGGCAAGAGTGACGAGCTCCAGTCCCTGCAAGGAACTGAGAACTCCTAATATTCCGTCGACTCCAGTTGCTTTTCCTCTAGTTGGCTCTAGAGCAGGAAAATCAGTAGCCTAAATGAAACAAACTTATGTCAAGTATTATTTATTCATTTTTCAATGTAGACTCTGGCTTCACAGTTAGCCACTCTAAGCCAGTGAAGGGAACGATTCCTTACTGGCCATGTGTTATCATCCCATCCCCTGCGCCAGCACTCCCGACTGTGCAGCCACACAGCCAGTTGGGTCTCATTACTGAGAACAAATCCTGCAAAAAAACAAAGCCACAAACAGTTTTCAGCCCTTCTGAGGCATGATCTGATTCATGCTGCAGTTGCATAATCTCTTAACATCAATACAAGGGAGAGGATGAGAATGTGCGGCTGCATGTGTAGGGAAGAAACGGACTGTGATTTTTGGTAGTAGCTGAGATTTGGACTAGCTGGTTAATAATAACCATGAAACTGCACTTTTTTTGGTTCCTTAACACACACACTTCTAATAAAACACTGAGTTCTTTTCAGAGTAGCAAATACAGCGTTCTGATCAGGGATTTATTCCCAAGTTTTGCTCACTGAAGATACGTACCTGTGTACACAACATGATATTTTAAGGGTGGCACATGGTGGAGCAAAGCAAATAGTTCAGGAATGAGATGCAACCACTTTTCAGATGAGCAGGGAGCAGAATTTAGTGGCTTTAAAAGGGAGGAAGATGAAGTAAGTCAGATGACCTACCAGCTGGGCCTTATGACTGGTCAGTAAACAACCAGACTACAAGCTTCAATTGCATGCACTGCTACAGCAGAGATGACGGAAAGCGGAGCTGTTTATCTGTGTTTGAAAATAAGGATTAATTCTAACTCCTTCCTGTGGGGTTTGGGGTTAAAGAAGTTTTCACATATGCTCTGCTTCCAACTGCTGGTACACACCACCCTTCACCCCCCTCCCCAATCTTCTCTCTTCCAGCAATTTCATTCCCTTTCCTCACTAAACTTGGGCATCCAGCCAACAGCATAATCATGCTTCTCTTTCAAACAACCATAAAACATAAAGCTAAACAAACTAAAATAAGTGAAAGTTGGAGAAGCAATGTCACAAGAGATCTAACACTGAGGAAATGAACCAGAGTCTCCAGCTCACCAACTCCAGCTAAATTGGGGAAGTTTAGTTCCTCACTGGCCAGCTGCATTGCAGGTCTCTGTTTTTTTGTGCAAAACATACATACAGTATTTATCTCCAGGGAAAGCACCCTTTGGACTACACCTACAAAGCTGGTAAGGCAGCATGCACGCCTTCATTGATAAAACTGGTTCAAAGAAAGCTATTTTGGTTTGACCCAAACCTACTCCTTGTTGACTTAAAACTAAACAATGAAGGGCGGGTGGGGGGAAGGAGGAAAAAAGAAAGAAGTCAAATCATAGCATGAAACCTGTATGTCTAGCCTTTTATACTAGTTTAACCAAGACAGTTTAAAATAATATCTGAAAGCCTTGGCCTCTGAGATCCAACTATACTGGTGTAAAATTAATCACCTCTATTGGATACTCCTTACCAGCCCTTTGCTGTAAGCTACTGATTCTGCAAGGCTTGTGTGAGCATTTTCCAATTCACATCAGGCAGAAAAACAGTCAAGTTAGCTCACATGATTTTTTTAGGTTGTTTAAACTACTCTTGCAAATTTTGCCTGAAGCTAACTTGGGGAGGACTCACATGTACTGTATCTCTAACGGATACGTAAGGGCAGTGACTTCCCTTGGCAGCAGAGTCTCCTTAAAGTAGCTGTTACCTGCACATTGACAAACGAGTTGAAGCCTTGCCTTTACAAAAAGGTTTACAAAAAATGGGGGGAGTGGGGACAAAACAACTTTTGAAAGAAAATCTTTCATCAGGATTTTCTAAGCAGACATTACTTGGAATTGAATCAGATCAAAGTCCTCATTAGTTAAGCATTCAATTTTCTACTAGCATTAAGCAACCATCTAGGCTAAAACAAAGGAGACCAAGATCGTTTTGCAAATGTGTTGCTGCAACACCACTACTTAGAATCATTACACGGTTCAGATTTGCTGCTTTGATTCTGGCCCTCAATCCCAGCATACACAACATGACATTTACCTCTCCTCTTGTATTTCTTCCTCATCTGTTTTTATTTTTAAGACATCTGCTTTTCTCAGTTCTTACACTCAGGATCACGGAGAATGAATGGACATACTCCCACCAAAAGCATCAGTACTTTCCACTATTTTTGCTTCCCATAGGCCTGAGCTGGTCTTGTCCCATATTATTTAGGAAAGACATACCTCCCTTCTATGGACTCTCTTCCCCAATTCGGAAACAATTTCTCATTTTCTTTTACATCTCTTCACTTGCCCATGAATACTTCAAGACAACTGATGATTCAAGACTTGAGTATAACTTCTCACTTTCACAGGGGCAGAACTGACCTGGTTGTCACTTCATAACTTAGAGCAACTTGTTCTTAGTGATCTCATTTACAGAGCAGAGGAGAGATGTACTGCTGCATGGACACAGGAATGAATGCGGCAAACGGCTGCGACTCCTTCAGCCGGCTGTGACAGTGTCTCCTGAAACCATACTCAAGCTTCATTAAACTTCAGTTGGAGAGATTCTTTTGCAGGCTCGAGTTGAAATGCTGAATCTAAAAGTCAAGTCACTTAATAATACATATTTTTTTATCTTGTTATTAATTAAAAAGCTTGCTATTGTCATTATAAAATTTGTCCTCACGTCATGGTAAGTTGTATTCAAAAATATACTTCAGTACAGGACACAATGCAAGCTGCCACCTCCAGAACAGAGGGCTGAGCTAATGCTGTAATGGGCAGACATTTGCTTGTTAAGAGAGGAGAGAAGGCTGTGTGTTCTATGTGGCAACTTCTCATTTCCTCACTTCTGCAAGTTTAAAGAAACACATTTTCCTCATGGTCCAGGGACTGGCCAGTAAGCACTCAGAGGGCTTCAAGGTCTTTGCACACATTATCATCTCCTTCAGTTCCATTTATCTCATCTTTCCATTTTTACAGGGAAAACCTGTAGCATGCAGTACGTACGTAAGGTACCACACACAGAAGAAGCTAAGTAAAATAGAAAATACTCTTGCCAAGAAACTGTACTGCACATACAACTTCTCCTCACAAAAAAGACAGGAAAACAAAAATATTATAAATATTAGTTCCTCCATTTCATGATTAGGCTCTAAGATACTGTGCTAGATACCACAGCCTATAGTTTAAAATCCATAGTCAACTTTCCGTTATTCGTAAAAGGAAGGGGAAGGGAGGGTCAGATAACATGGATAAAGCAATACCACAGGTTAGTATAAAACATGATGCAGACGGTGTACAATGATAAGTAATGACACTGCTGACAGAAGAGTAGCAAGACCTCCTAGGTAGCACTGAGCCAGGCTAGAAAACCTCTATAAGGCAGCACAATGCCTTCTGAATAAATTTATGCTGTCCAAGCTGGCGCTCTGATAATCAGCTTAGGCATCCCAAATACACCTACTATGTTGTTAAACCAGCCTCAACAATCTGCTCATAGCTATCAACAGCTCTACCTGAAGAGACCATCAGGGGGAAGATTGTATGTTACTGTCATTTCGCTTAATGCTCTGCTCTGGCTTTCATCTGTATCAGTGAAATACCTCATATATTCAGCAATTCCAACAGCTCTGCAACTAAACCGTAACTTGGGGAAGGAGACCTGGCATGGAATAAAGGCAGGAATAGGTCAGTCAGGAGGGCTGGAAATGTAAAATGCAACCAACGAAGACTTCAATATTCCCACGATTCATCTATTTATTTTACTAAAAGCTAGCAATGACTTCAATTCATCTTAATATTGTACATAAAATTCTCCACCTACAAGTATTTTCACATATAAATATGTCAGCTAATATAACAGCTGCAATTTACCTAGTATCACATTAGTTTTGCATATTCCCCCTATATATTTCACCAATCAGTTCAAAATATATTACCTTACTCCCTTTTTTTCCACAGACAGTTTAAGTAGAATGATATATTAAAGTCAGCAACAGATGGACAGACCATACAGAAAAACATTTTAGCTGTGAATACATTTCAGAATGTCTTAAGCAGAGAGTTAGAAACAAACCAGCTCAAACCAGAACTGAAAATTCAAAGGTCCTAAAAAGCACAGTGAATAATTTCACATAAAAAGGCCAATTACTTTCAGAGAAAGGCAAGCATTTCTATAAAATTTTATGCCTGTTATTACTGCATTTCTCTGAAGCTCTTAATAGAGTGCCTCCATATTTACGGCACTTAGATACAGCTTCATCAGACTACACAGTAAGGTCACCAAATGTGTCTCATACCATTGCAGACACTAATCTGTCTTCAGCAGAACGGTATTTTATTGAGGAGAAAAGTCAATGAAGTCCGACAGTCAAAAGTCCTATGTTCTTTTAATGACTCCTTGAGGCCATCTCGCATGCTGACATCATCCCTAACAAAAAAAAGTCTGTTAAACTTTACACAAGCAGCGTTGCAATTTTCAATAGGACAATTATTGCCAGAATTCTAGAAAAAGAGCTGGAGTCTTACCAAGTCATCTGTGCAGTACAAGCCATTTTAGTGTCAAGAAATAAAACAACGGTATAGGATATGCGTGGAAAATATCCCATATCAAACAGAGAGAACAGCCAAATGAGGAGATAAATGACAGCAATTGCCAAAACATATGTTCACAATATGAAATAAATTTTGAATCTGGAAACCATAAAAGTCACCTTCAGTCAAAAAACACACCATGCAGACATTAGCAGGGATCAAGGACTACAGAACTGGCGGTCACAGTTTCATACATCTTCACTTTTTTAACAGCTAAGCTTGCTAAAATCTAGTAGCAAGGTTATCAAAATGATTGTTACATTCTCAAATTAATATTTGAGGTGAATTGCATACATTTTTTCACCAAAAAATGAACGTTATGAATCCCTGGCAGTGACACACACAAAACAAAATCCAAACTGATCCAACTACAACTGAAAATAGATTTTTTTTTTCCAAACCCAACCCATCCCATCCCTGTTTAGGAAAACGCTTAAGTCAAGGTTTAACAGTATACTTTGCTCTTAAGAGGCCATGATGGAAACTAATCTCAAACTGCAGTAGTTACTTTGAAAGTTTTTGGTTGGTTGGCTCTATCCCTCCAGCTCCTTCTGAGAAACATCAGGTTTATGCATGTGACAACTCTATCTAAACCAGCTCAGTACAAACTGCATGGAGCAGGAGAAAAAGGAGAACGAAAGCTTTTTGCCTTGCTAGAAGAATTCTTGACAAACACTGAGCCACAGAAGAACAGTTGCATAGTGACTGCCCACGCTGCACAAGTTAACAACGATGAGAATTCCACTTCCAGAGATCTCCGTTATTCCATTTCATAATGACTATTCTAACCGCTAGCATTTTTAGAGCTCTACATATATATAAAACCTTATTAAAAAAAGTGTTCCTTTGCAAATGTGTAAAAAATCCAAATGGAAAAATCTCAGTTACAGAGAAACTGCTTCATACATGCTAACACATGGACACTAGCATGACACTTGAAATGTATGAAAACGTACTAGTGCTCCTCAGCAACATGACACCCTGCTTCTACCCGCTGCTTATGAAATACTTGACCGTGTTCCAGCAGAGCAGGGTTTCATTTTGCAAGAGTGCTTCACAAAGTTAGCAGCGAGGGGAAGTGTGCAGTAAATGAACTCATCCCCCTCCAATCCCCCAGATAAAGTTTCTTCAGGTACAAAAGGAATTACCCAACTAAACAAATAGACTTTAAAAAAATTTCATTTTAAAGCAAAAGACAAAAAAAAAAAAAGCTTTGAACACAGAGCTAGAACTATTGCCAGATTGTAAGTCCACGTGCAAACCTCTGGATCCATCTATTATTTTTTACTATTAAAAATTATGAGCATTGTTAAAAACATACATTTAATATTTATTCAATCTATTTATCTTTCCCAAAACCTCATTAGCATAGCAGGCTTAGGTAAAAAGAGGGACAACAGTCTTCACCTTAGGTGAAAAAGCAGGTTCCAACACCACAAAAAAAATCCCAAACAAATCCAACCTCGAACCATAGAAAATAGTCCCACTGCAACAATCACCCCCTGGATTTTAATCAAAAGACTTAATGGAAATAATTCAACTTTAACAACTTCCAGCTTTCAGAAGTCTGCACAGAGGAGTGGGGAGACAGGAGAGAAGGCTTTGATGCAGCAAGGGTACTGGATAGCTTAAGAGTCCTGAAATTACAAATTGATTTTCACTGAATAGCAAAGTACAAGCCAATGAATCACACACAGCAAAATGGAAGGGCTACACATTGCAAATAATTGGCCCTGATATGCAGTTTTTAAAGACATTATAAAAACGGCACAGCATTAAAAGATTAATTTAGCTTCAGTATAAATATGGAAGTGATCAGCAAAAAGAAAGCAGTAAGGGTAGGAAAATGTGAGTCAAGCAGGATATTTGAAGTTTATACAAAAAGAAAAATTACGATAAAGCACTAACAAATAGTGACGGTACTGAATATTTCTCTTGTCCTGAAAATAATATTGATCTTGTTACTGTAAGTACCAGAGGATGAAGAAAATCTATCCCGAGATCACTAGAAGCACAGAAATGCATCTATACTTCTAACAGAAGTAAAATAAAACTCTTCAGGCTACTATAAAGCAAGAATGAGAAACTTGTGAAAAGTCTCACCATAAAATATATTTGAAAATAAAACCATTTTAGTTTATATTTCACCTGATAACATTTAACATTCTTTACAAACAAGAACGTCCCCATCTCTGTTAAACTGCAACTTCAGCCAAAGAAGAAACAGCTGTTACAATTGTGACAGGAAATACTACATGAAAGAAATACAGAGCACTGCATTTTGTTGATGCAGAGTAAGATAGCAAGAGCAGCAGCGATCGGAAGACAAGATGCCATAAACTGATTAAAAGCTTGGTAAACGAAAATTTGCTATCCCCTGAAAAAGTTAACACCAACAACACAGCAGGGATGGCTCTTCTGTCACAAGAGCTACATGGAAAAGTTGTCACGTGGAAAGTAACGTGAAGAAAGCTCTCGAACAGCTGGAGTGAAATAAAGTTTATTACAGTGAAGTTATACTGATGCTACAGGTGTGAAGCAAAATTAAAGTTACATTTACAATTTAATACGCATGCGCACATGTATTAAACTCTTGTTCATTAATATTCTTTCTCATCACGGAAGATACTACCTGTCAGAGGTAGGCTGACTCTGTTTTATGAATCAAGAGCTCCAGAACACCACAAACTTTGCTTATCAAAAAGGATGTCTCCAGCTCCAACTGTTAACATCCCCAGTTCCTCCTAAGTACTGTCATCCCTGCACAACATGCATTTTTATGAGATTACACAATGTAGTAATATAGTTTCAAATCAACTGGCATGGAAATAAAATATAAAGGCATATAAAACTCTTTCAAAAAATTTAGTCTATGTGCAATATAAAACTTGAAATGAAATTAAACTCAAGTCTACCAAATAAGATGGATGGCTTATGATTTTTTTTCCCCCCTCTTCTCTTCATGGGGCACAGTGTTTTCCAGCTTTAAAATTACATGACTTTGCCTGAGAAATAAAACAATACACCAAACAAGTTCTTCTATAAATGCCTCTGACACAAGCATCTGCAAACAGCGAGGAAGCAGGATGTACCACACAAACCAGAGAAAGCAAGGCACAAAGACACGGGAAACACAGCGGCAGAACGACTTCTTCAAGGTCAAAAACAGAGAATGGAAACAGAATAGGCAAATCTAAGAAGCATCATTTATTTTAAGTATGAACACATTTTCTTCTAATACGATTAAAAAATAGACACCAGTGTTCAGCAGACTGAAATATCCCCAGTTGAGAAAAAGAGAAGTATGAACTGCTTCTCCATGAGTGAAGTGGTAGCCATGCCAGCCTCCAGACAGATCCTCTCTGCCTCCTGCACTGCATCACATCGGTGCCATGCAGGAGCAAAGTGAAATGCTCATGATTCTACTCAGGTCTTTTTGTTTGTTTGCTTTTGTAATTCCCAACAATTGTCAGGTATCAGATACATTTCTCATGACTATACCGAGAAAGCCCCAGAGACGCATTGTAGTCATTCATTAGAAGAGGAAACCCCTTCCCCAAAACAGAGGGGACAACACCTCATTCCAGTTATCCCAGAACCTGCTCATACAGCTTGCAAAACTTGCTTCTAAAAAACCCTTGTATTTCCATTTATTATATATTCAACATGGTCAAGAGTTGAAAAGAACTGCATCATATGGTAAGGATACAGTTAGGTTTAAAAAATAAAAAAATTACATTTCTGTCTGAAAATCTAATTAGATAGAAATAACAGTGGTTATCAAAACTGTAAAACTGTTTTAATTTTATTTAAATGTGAAAAGCTATTTAAATGGTCTAGTCTCAAATTGATAACATGCTATTAAAATAGAACTTCCACAGACTTATTTCTTAACCACTTTCAGAAGCAGCACTACAGGGACTGTGAATAGAAATTATAGCAGTAAAACAACTAACATTGACACAAATAACTTAATGGATTAGCAGATCCACTTCTCATTTTAGCATATATTTGTGAAAGCAGAGATGGCAGATGTTTAAAAGATTACATCTGTATTACTCAGTTGCATAATTCATACCCAAACAGTGTGTACTAGAAATACGTGGGGGAAAAAAGTACCACTTCCATTGTGCCTTACCTCCTCAAAGTGCTGTATACTCCTTAACTAATAGTAATAAACACAACTCTCTTACCTGTTTCCTAGTAGCAATTTGAAGAGAATGTTATGGTGCAGAAAAAGTTAAACTCAAGAAAAACATATGAAGCATGTTAATTTCATAAGGAATAAAGATTTCTGGCAAGGAAAGCCATGTTGAGAGATTTATTTTATTAGTACTTTCATACTTTGGTCTAGATGAACTGGAAGAGATACTTGCATTAAGTAACAAAAATGTTCTTTGAAAAAAGCAAGAAGAGCAATCAAGATTTGCAACCTGTAATATCGTACTGCCAAGGTATTTTCAATCTCCGAAAGAATAAATTTTTAGAAAACATGGTATGTAGAGGTGTTTGTAGCCACAGAAGTATCCTCAAAAACAAAAGATAAGTTTCAGATCTAGGATCCAAGTAGTTTGTACCATGCTCTTTATTCATACTTATCATTTTTCATATTTATTCAACATGATCATAACCATCTGCACGCTTGAACTTGTGATGAATGTAACGATATGGAAAAAGCATAGAAAGTTCAATCTGTAAAAAATATGGCATATCACAATCAATAAAGTTCTCAAAATAATTACAATACAGATGTGTTTTTCTAACCCCTCTTAAAGTATAGCCCTAGGAAAAAGTTAATTCTTCAAATTAGAACAAGCCAAGTTGGCAAGAAACTATGGTTTTATCTTCATATTAAAGGTGTTTGGGTTTTTTTTGTTTTGTGGGTTGTTTTTTTTTTTAAATAAGCACATTAGTACTCTTAAAAGTATATTTCTGGTAGTATAAATAAACATTCAGGTAAACAGTTACATTGTAAAAAGAATGTTTTTGAATAGAAAACAAGTCTCCTTCTTACTCTACATGAAGAGAGAACACATCTCTCACTCAACACCATTTGCTAACATTCACCGTATCAATTAGCCAAGAGAAAGAAGGATGTAATACTTCAGGAAGATTTTAAATAGTTGCTCTGCATTTGGGCACTAAGAAAATAAAGCAAAATCTTCCACCTCTTATTTCAAATTACAAGTTAATGCTTCTCCCCTCTCAGGGAAACTAAAAAAAAACAACAGCAGGGATAAAAATTGTGAGCAAGTATCTTAAAAACAAAAAATAAGAAAAATATGTTAAGTTGATCATAGTAAGAAATTTGGAGTTAAATATTGTCTCATGATAAACGATATGACAGCACCTTTAAATTGAAAATTCCATTCGAAAAGCTGATTTTGAAAAAATGTGTTTTCAAGGAGAACAGGAACTACTAGACAGATTGAACAGTACCAGTGGGTGGGGGGTGCTATTCCCTGCTAAAATTTCATTCTGAGTATGGTGAAGGAAAAGCTAGCATTTAATCACCAGTGAAAGGTATTGCCAGTGAAGTTTCTAGGCTTTCCTTCTTACGCTATACCTTTTAACGGTAATTATAACAGCCTTCTGACACGCAGGCATCCCTGAATGATGGGATATGACTTGCACGGCAGCAGAACAGAGCCATGCAATATATTAACACTTGCATATTTTGCAACACGTTTACAGTTGAAATGACCAATGTGTTGTTTTAGCATAGATGGGTTCCAAAGATAATTTTTTCCCTGCTAAGCACAAATCTACCCACCCCTTGGCAAGCCAGCAGAATAAAAGGAAGTAGCAGATATTTTTATGGCTCATAACCACATTCAGTTGTGGCCCTCTACAAAAACATTTATTCCATAGCTGAGCTTGGAGTCAATGTAATGACAAGCACCTAATTGTCCTGCTATTATTGTGCTCAATGACCCTCTTACTCCTAGAGCACAGCGTGTATGACACCAACTCAAAGACCAGTAAAAGCCTTAGGCTATGACTAAACGAAGAGGTAATATATATATGGCCATAAATAACAGTAATAATGAATTAAGCAGGTTTAAATTGCTACTTGTCTCATCAGCACCCTAAAATTAATGTTCTCCTCAGATTTAAAAGGAATTTTCTACCAAACGTTGATACCAATTATTCCTCCTTTCATCGTGCTAACAACTTGGATGAGAAGAGTGGAGTTGGCAATGAGAGGCATTTGAGACAGACAGCAAGACTAACAAGGAAAGAAAAAAGGTTAAGACATGGGAGCTGAGCTGAAGGAGGTGGAAAAAAAAGAAATTGGGACAGAAGAGACAGAACTGAGATAACAACATATTGCTGGGGACAAGACATGGGACACGGAACACACAGAGGAACCCCAACCTGCTAGAGCACAATCCCCTCCGGTACCAAGTACAGAACCCAAGACCTGCACATCCCATCAATCCTCTGCTCTCAAACATCTGTACAACTCCGAGGCAGAGCACCCCACTCTACAAACAGGTCCCAGGGAATGACAACCTACTGCTATCTTACTGGCTCAGGTAAGAGAGACCTGATGGATGTAAAGGTTTGGACTGTGCTGATGAGTCACATGGATGCCAGCATGATTCCACATGACTGAATCTAGAAATTCAGCCTGAATCTCTTGACTGAAATTCAGCCAGAATTTACAATTCAGCATTAGAAAAGTAACCTGAAAAGGCCACTGATATTTTGTACAGAGAAAACTCAGTTAAAAACTTACGTAAGACTGCAAAATCAAGCATGCAGACAGTATAGTCTATAATCAAAGACGCCCACGTAACTTTAATTGCTCATTTCCTGTGCGTATCCACTGTCCACAGGTCTGTAATTAACAACTACATACTACTTTTCGTTCCTCTTCAAGATTTTTCTGTTCAAGTAGATTTCTTCAAACAAGATGAAATTACTGCAGAATCAGGACTGATCACAGTAACTGTCTTACGCGAGAGACTGATACTTAAAAACCATTAGGGAATAAAGCAGGGAATTACAGAAAGAAAAAGGGATGTCTAACCTGAAAGCTGGTGAACGCTGTTTTGGAAAAATGGATTGCATCCTGTCTGTGCCATATATTTCTTTCATAATACTAAGCAAATCTTCTACAATAGTTTTTCCAAAGGCAGTAATTAATCCATTGTTCTAGATGTCGGGCTTGATTTCCAGTACTCCTGAGGAGTCACCAAGGCATCTGAAGTTAATAAGAACTGCATTTAAAAAATAAATTAACCTGTAATAGCTGGGTTGCCTAAAAGTTCAGGATCCAAGTGCTTTGAATTCGGTACCCCAAATCAGCAAATGCTTTCAAACTTTGTACAATCCCAAGCTTCATATATGTAAAATGCAGTAACAGCACCGTGACTCACTTCACAGAGATTACATGAAAAATAGTGTTCGAAACCTTTTCAATAGTAGGGAGCACTACCCAAAAGCCCAAGGCAACAATAACATATTTTTGTATTCAGAGCTAAGTTTCAACAATAAGCAGAATAAAGAGACTAAAATTCACATGGGTCAGTGAACAACGGGGGGAAAAAAAAAACTGAATAGATGCTCGTTAATCCTGCTGCCCTCTGCACAGAGCAGACTGTGGTTAAAAACCATATGTTCCAGCAGCCAACACCTGGGCTGCATAGCAAGTGGGATTTTTTAGGCATATCCTCATTTTGCAGTGCTTGAACTACATTTAGAGAAGACTACGTCTGTAAATACTTTAACTTTCAAACCAGTACCATTACCAGCTAGAAAAGAACAAAGACTGTCCTCACTCTAAGGAGACTTCTGGGCTCTGTCAGTAAAAGCAGCAGTTTGTAGTGTGGAATCATAAGTGAGGCTGAAGTAAAGGACTATTGGGACAGTTTTGGGGACTTCAAAGTGAAAAATAAAGCCCTCTTCCTGCATATATACAAAAGCACTAACTTACGGAAAACAATACAAATAAAAGACCACAATGTATTACCCTTTGCACCTTCTCTAAATATCTATAATTTAGAGAACTAAAGCAATATTTTACCTCTAATGCACTGATAAAATGTAACTGCCAAGACACCTTTAACATGAATGGGTTTTCACCTCTCCACTTTGGAGAGGGGGACATAACAGATGACAAAGAAAGCACACTGCATAGCCCGTGACTTCAGCTAAATACAAAACTGCAATTCATTCAAGCTGTTTGGCTAACATCGGAAACCATGAGATCCAAGCCTGATTAGTTATTAAAGTGAGAAGAACCCTTGAATTGAGTTATAGCCTTTTTGTTAGCTACCATGTAATTTTATTTTTAACACATGCTATATAATTTGCAATGTTTGTTGTAACTAATTCTTTACTGCTGGTTCTTCTACTGAAGAAACTAATTATGTCTACTGAAGTCTAAAGCTAAACCTAAACCATCAGTTTAAAATTACTTGCATAAAATAATGTATTTTGCCAAATGAAAGCTTGAGATCCAAATCTGTCAGCAGTAAAGTTTCACGGAATGTAATTCACCTCCATGAGCCATGCTCTAAAAGAAAAAATTCCCAGACCCACTGACTCAAAGGCTAGCACATTGTTTTACAAAAAATAATTAGCAAATTTACAACAAGTTAGTGGTAAAAGGTTACAAAATAGAGTTAAGGTGTGATTTCACAATTGACGCGAGTCACTTTAAGCTTACGTATCTGCCAAAACAGGCCTTCTCATCCTCATCGCCCCATACAGTCTTTCCACCCTTTCTGTTTGCTCGTGCTCATGCTCACGTGAAAACGTAGCGAGCTGTCCGAGGATTTGATCCAACTAGTTACTGGCTGAGGTTTCAGCCAGATAAGTACAAAACAGCTTGCTGGAAGGCAGTATGATTGCTGGTGTTGACTGTGCAGCAGGAGATGAAGACAGAACTTCCAAGTTCTACGCAGATGCCAAAAGGGGATCACATCAGGCTGTGTATTTACGACTGACTTCAGGGAGTGCTTAACCAATATAAATTTGCTACCTCCAAGCACAGGTACAGCCACAGGAGAAGAGGCCTGGAAACACCACAAGAGAAACAAAAGACATTTCCTTTTTTCCTAAACTAATTCAGCCCTCATGTGACAGCAGGACTCAATACATTCACCTATCAATCCCTCTCCTCTTTACTTTTTATGTAGTTACAGTTATCTACAAAATTATAAGAGTGTGTATGCAGACAAGACAGTATTAAAAAAAAAGTCAGATCGTGATGGAGGCAGGAAAGTGGAAGACTACTAGGGAAGTAACTAGAAACACATGCAATCCTGAATAGCACTCAGAAGACTTTACTGGTAATAAAAGTTTGATTGTGAGACTTTTTTTTGTTTTAAAAGATCAATTCGCTACACAAAGGCATTCCGAATGTCATGCATTACTTTTATTGCAAAAAGGCTTAGAAACAACAAGCTCAGACTCCACTTTCCCAGTTGCTGTAAAACATTAGGCAAAAAGACTGCGTGTGCGCCAAGAACCTTTGAGCATTACTGCAGGCCTCAGCTCTCTATCAAAACCCAACACAATCCATTCAACAAAAACGAACTATAAACTACGACAGTCAACCGCTCCCCACATTTTGAGGGTAAGAAAAAAAGCAAGAGAACTGACCTCACTTTACCAACTCACCAAAGCACCACTCTCAGATAATTCCATTAGCCTAGACTAAGAACTGCCAGTATTTATGCACAGAACACACATGAGATCCAGACTTTCTAATAACAGAAACACAACAAGAAAGAAAACAAGAGGGAGCAACAGTCAAATTATAAAGGGACTGACACAAGTAGGAGGTAAGACCAAAAAATGGAACTGAATGGAACAAGCTACATTACCGTCTAAAGTTTGGGGAAAGACTGTCATCCTCCCTCCTTCTCACCCCTACAGCTACTACAACCTCTGGACAGCATATTTCTGTTTGGGTTTTGATAAGGGTAGAGGCAAGTATACAAATCTGAGCACAAGACTCTGAACTACCCTAATGAAACGTTAGGTTTTGATTTTTAATACTGAAACTTTAGATAATCTAAGTCCCAACACTGTGAACTCTTCTGACAAATAGCCTGCAACTTGAACAAAGAACAATCCCATTTCCTTCCATGTTACCCTAAACATCATAATGAAATTACATTCAAGATACAGTAAATCAAAGTGGTTTTTTATTTTTCAAACACTTATTTAATTTTAGGATGGTTTGGATTCTGCTGTTGTGGCTTTAAGAACAAATGTCTGGGAAATACAGCCACTGCTGTATGAGCCATACTGTACTTCTCAAGCTGTTTTACATTTCATCAGGTAATATCAACTAAATCTCTGGCATGAAAGAAAAATACCAGTGAGATCTCTTACTGCAGAATGGTCATATAGTCACTGTAATCCTTCTAAATGCAGGCAAGCACTTAGCATATAGAAATTTTATTGACACTATGGTCAGATTCTACTGTTTCTATGAAGAGCTGCTAAGAGCAAAACTATAGAGATACCTTATTGGCAAAGTCATTCAAAAGGTAGTAGCAGACAAACTTTTTTCTTCCTTTTCATAGTCTTGCTATCCTTTTTCACTACTAATATATTCCAGAAACAAGACATAGTACTCTGCATGTAATTATCTTCCCAGTTGATTTCCATACAACAGCCATTTCTTTTACTGCATAAACCCACATATTCCCATCTTCTCCTTTAACATTGTGACAGTGAGTGGTTTAGGTAATTACAGCTGTCACGGAGGGTTTGACAAACAACTTTTCTGCTCAATGTATGCTTTAGGCCACTGGGAAAGCTGTCAAACAATGACATCAGAGTCTACATTAACACTGGCAAAATGCAACTGTGCTTCCTTTCATATTTAACTCAGATGGTTTATATTCCTTTTCCTATTCCCTGGTTAAGAACAAGACTGGAATGAGCAAATGGGTTGTAATTCAATGCAGATAAAATGGGGATAAATAATGCAGGTTCAATGAATGAGTATTAAAAAAAAAAAAAAAAAAAAAAAAAGAGAAGCACATCCCTGCTTTGTTAATGAAGAAGCTTGCTCATTTTTTATCAGCAACAAGCTTTGTAAAATTGAGTCACTTCCTAAAATTCCAATTAAGTTGTAAGGGATGAGCATAGAGAACAGCTGCTTTCAGTATCTAAGTTGTTATGACACTGCATTTCTTGTACATGAGCCATCCCACACGTACAAGAACGTCAGATGGACTACAGCACCATGCGCTGTGGGGAGCCACCTTCCCGCTAATCCATTCCAAAGCTCTCAAGCATAGACCGCCCCATCTTCAATTTGATTTTATATTACCTGATCTTAATTCCAGTCAAAGCACAAAACAACCAGAAACTCACTATTACTTCAATGCCTGAAGTCACCTGCTCTGTTCTGAGACCAACCTTGAGCATTGATCTTGGTTTAAAAAGCCTTCCGTGGGTCTTCACCATCTGGAAGACAGCAGTGCCCAAAAGCAGCTGAGGCTCTGACATTACTAGAGAATTCACTTTCCAGTGAAAAGTTTGGTGACTGAGGCAAATGATTAATGAGGAACTTGATTTTTCCACTGATGCCTAACAGAAATATTATATTAACTTCCAGAATAAAAACGCAGCAAACCCGATCTCATCATATGGTTTAGTTTTAGGTAGTCCTGCGACAAGCAGGGAGTTGGACTCGATGATCCTCATGGGTCCCTTCCAACTTGAGATATTCTATGATCTGTTTATCAAATATTTTTCCAAAGTTAAGTGACACCTGCCAGAAACTCAGCTCTGATGATTGTTTAGTGAGTGGTTAAGAATGGTACCTAGAAGCTATTATAGCTTGATCACCAGGGTTAGTATTACTGTCAACTCTGAACTCATAAAAGATCTAAAGAAATGTGATCTTCCCATTGATTTAACATCTGAAAATGTACCTTATGGCTGACATCTACTTAAAGGGATTCTTCCCTCACCCATCATCAACCTCAAAATCTGCACAGAGCACCCAACTAAACTTGATTGAGCGTCTAATCTCTAACGCCCTGTTCTTACTGACCCGCTTTGCTGGTTCATCTGTGTTAACAACAGCTTCCAGGCAAGGCCAGTGATTCTGTTAAGGCTTAAGGCTATGCTAGATGCTGGTTTTCTAGCAGTGTAGTTACATTAGCGAGGGACGTGATTCATTCCCACCTCTTTAACATGTTACAGTGACATGCAATTACTTTTGTTGCTACAAGAACGGGAATGAGCTGGACCAGTATAACATGATCCACACTAGAGAGGTGTCTATTCTGACACATACAAAGGAGTAAGATTTGCATATACATTGTTTTGTCTTCAGTTTTATAGTTTGGGAGTAATTCCAAAGATTTTTATGAAACTCCACACACACATGCCCCACCTGATGGGCTTTGAGTCTTTGTGGCACAGCATGCGGGAAGGCACTCGGAGTCTACAGTCTAGGGGGTTATTTAAAGCGTTTCTTTTAAGTGTTTATAACACCTAACACACATATACATTATACCATCTTATTTGTGGCTACTCCCATACAAAACAATTGGAAGTTACACATGAAAGAAATTGATGTGGGGAAAGAAGTAGATTAAATCTGTAGCTGAGCACTCAACTGAAAACTGGGGGTCAGAAACGCTTGAATGGATTTTTCTCCACTGCCCAGCTTTATTCAAAACAAAAAAGTCATAGAACAGACCATGCTAAAAAAAGGCACAAGATTAAGTTATTCACAGCAGCCTTCAAAACAGAGAGTTTAAACAGAATGCGTCCCCCCAATAAGCTTTGCTTCTTACAATTTAAGGACAGTTCTAGCTTTTTTCTAAGGTTCATTGTGATGATAAATGCACAAAAGTGTATGGTATGCACTGCCACTTATTAGCATTTAATGCTTCTTGAACAACTACAATGCATATATTCATCACAATAGATGGGAACCTTGGTGGAAACAAGAATTCCCACAAATTGTTTAAGAGTACAGTAAATGAATAGTATTATAAACAAAAAGCCCAAATCCCTCACAAACGCATATGTTGCATTTGCTTACAGATTAGCCCTACACATTCATTGTGCAACTGCATTTGCAGAAAACCCTGTGAACAACAACAACAAAAAAATCTATACCCTAACAAGAAGTGTTTTCTATTTACAGAGGTGTTCAAGTCAAACAAATCACATCTGTCTCAAGGTTTGGTTGAGTGGTGGTTTCTTTTGTATTAGTGACAGACTTTTGCATAAATAGGATGTTACAGAACAGACTATGAAGTCAGACAATTTTAAAGGAGGCTCCATTTTGAATTATTTAACTGACTGTATCAACACACTTAGTAACACGGTAACTTTTGAAAAGTGATGTTTGGAGATTATTTTTAAGATAGTTTAAGCTTCTAAGCTTAGAAACTCAACACTCAACACAAAACATGAGAAAATCTAAACAACTGCATGGGAAGTAATCAAAGCTACAAACAAATGGCGTGCTGACACCTTTTAAAACTACTTTTACTTCACTTATACAACCAGACAGTCAAAACTACTTTTACTTCACTTATACAACCAGACAGTCAAAACATAAACTAAATTTGCTCTGTATAATGCATTAAGTAAACTTCTACATCCTGCACAAACTCTCATCATTTCCCAAGTCTCATCTCTCTGTTCGACACAGTAATATGTAAACATACTCTGCAAATGTGGTTTTGCTTATGATCAAGGGAAAGTGTACATTTTTAGTCTACTTCTATGAATATATTTGAGGAGCAGAGGGAAAAAACAGTGCTACTGCTTACTGTACCTTGTAAAGTTTTTCTTAAAAATTCTCAATATTTTTATCCATATAATACAGCAGGAAAAAAGAAAAGGGACGAGGTTCTGCTCACAGTACATTTCGTATCTTGCTTATGGCTGTCAGAAATGACAATAAGCAAAGAGCACAAGAAACAGTTGTCTTTAGCGTATGCACACCTGACAGCCCTTCTTGGAAAGCTGGTTACCCCTGTCAACAGCACTGGATGAGAGATGGCAAGGGTGCGTATATATGTGTGTAGACACACACACACTCACATATAGATACATCAGAACAAGAACACGCCTGGCTAAAACCACCTAAGTGAGCAGCAGTACTGAGAAAAGCCTCATGATTCTTTTTAAAACAGCCTCCGACAGGGGAAGCACCTCTAGAGTGGAGACGATGAAGAAAGAAAACAAAAAAAAACCCACAAAAAACCAACAAACCGAGGGATCTCATCGGCCAGACCCACGCCGGGCAGAGGAAGGAGGAGCACCCTGCAACAGCTCCTCCATCCTGCCTCTCCGCCGAGGAGAGGAAGGGCGGAGAGCGAAGGGAGGAGGCGAAAGCGTGAAGGAGAAAACGGCCCGAGAGGAGAAACACGCCAAGCATCGCCGGCGGTGAGGAGAAACCCCCCTCTGCCCCCACACAGACACTCTTCGAGAGTAACGGGGACCCCCCCCCCCAAAAAAAAAAAAAAAAAAATCCTCTGAGGAAATTTCTCCTCCTCATGCATCCAGCTTCAATTTACTGAAGAGGCAGCAAATTGATCACCTCAGCCTCACTCTTAGTGAGGGGATGGCCGTCCTCCCCCCCCCCCCAACGCCCCCCTCAGGGGGGCGTTGGGGGGGGGGGAGGACGGCCATCCCCCCCGCGGCGACCCCCAGCCCTGAGGCTTTTCCCCTACCTCCCTTCCCCGCCGTCTCGGCCTCCCCCCCCACCACCAACGCCGCGTCCCTTACCGGCCTGGGTAGTATCGCTGAGGTCGTGGTTGGCGGCGCTGGCCCGCGGGTAGTCCCGGAGTTTCCTCCCGCTCAAACTGAGGGTACCGCTGGTCGCCGCTTCTTCTAAAGCTCGATCCAAAGAGCGACTCCACGAACCCGGGCCTGAGGGACCTGGTGGCGGAGAACAAGCCGCCGCGTTCCCCGCCGGCATCACGGCAGAGCCGCCCTCCGGCGCCGCCAGCACCGCGGCCGCCATTTCCCCGCCGCCGCCGCCGCCGCCGCCGCTTCTCCGGCTGCGCTCACCACTGCGCAGGCGCGGGGAAGCCCAGTGACCGGTAGGGAGGGCGCAGGCGCCGGCCTTGACAGAGCGCGGAGCGCCCATGCGCAGCCGCCCGCCTGCGGGCACCGGGAGGGCGCCGAGCACCGAGTTAAACAAACCCCAAACATCCTCTTTTCGAGTCTGATTTTTTCCACTCGCCTGAGGTAACCTGGGGTGCGAGGGTACCAGCCTCCCCTTGACAACGGCTGTAGTGCCCGTGTGCCTTCTGAAATGCAGAAAAATTCTAGTTTACCTGTCCGGGTGGGATGCCACGCCAGCTGCTGGGCACAGACCCATTGCAGCAGCAAACAAAGGAGAAAACGCCCGTATCTGAACTAGGTGGGAAAAGTACCAACTGCTTCGTGGTTTTTTTCCTTGATGTCATCAATCCTTAAAAGGTCGCACTCTTTGCAATGTCCAGATAAACACCAGTCTTGCTTCGGGAAAGCACCCACCGGCTGCCGACACCGGGACCGTTGCGTGCCTGAAGCTGGCAGCCCTACAGACCTGAGCCGGTAACGAAGCACACGGACTGCAGAGAGCCAGGGGCCACGGCACTCGCCACACTCAACACCTTAGCAAATATATTTACAGGCAGTATTTTTTTTTTTTTCCCCTTCTTCCACTTCCACTGCTCACGCAAGCCTCCTGCCAGCATCGGGCCGGGAAACGCGACCGCGGTCGTTTATCGGGGTGTTCCCGCTGATCCTGTAACGCAAGGTTTAGGTTACGGCGACTTCCCGCTAGCAAGACATGTCACAGCAACAGGAAAACCAGTGCTCGGGCTGACAGATTAAGGGAGCTGGTACTATAATCACATCAAACCACTAAATTAGACGCTGCTACTGAAAAAAATACATTAATAGCCGACACATTTAAATGCAAGCGAGCTTATACAGTGCCACTCCAAGAAGCGCTTAATTTTCAGGATATTAAGCTGGGCAATGAATGCAAGCCCTCTTTAAATCAGGCTGCTTTTTGATATGTTCTTCAGGACATTTACCAAGAATTTAATCATTAAGCACCCCTTGAGGGATATCAGAAAATTCACATAACCAATATATTGCCCAGGTGGTTATAACAGGAACAAGACAGTATGAAACCTGTAACTTTTTATTTAAAAAAAAAAAAAAAATTAACAGCTTCAGAATAGATCAAATGTAATAACTTCTCCAAAAAATACCAAAAGGTACAGTGTAAAGCATCTTCTCGTTAAATACAAACTAGCATTTTTTGATGCATTGCATCAATGTTTTGCATCTATGTTGATGCAAAAGAATTTTTTTCTTGCATCCTGGCACATGGAAAATGTATACACAGAAACAGGATGACTGACAACACTTTATCTACTCAAATTCTAACAGTGGGACATTTTTTTCCGAAAAAAGTTTCCTACTAGTAATTAAGAAAAAACCTTAACACCATTACGTTTAGTTTGCTTCTGCTAAGGTATATTTTTCAACATTACAAATAGGGGTTTAAGTACTATATAGCATCAGGATGCACTCTGACTTTAAAACTGCTATACAAACAAAAGCCCTTCTACCGTCAAATGCTCTTCAACGTTGAAGTTCCCGGTAAATGCTAGTTAACTTGGAATTTGAGATAAAATGCAAGGAAACCAACTCTGTAAGAAGTCAAATGTAACTTCTTCAAGAACAGTAAAAGGAATTAAACCCACTTCAAACACCATAAACATTTCTGGATGCAGCACGCCAATCATTCTTTTACCTGACTGTACCAAAATCTCATTGCTATAGAACAGTGCTAAATTCATCAGTTCCTGGTCTGGAAGCAATTCTGAAAGGTGCCTCAGTTGTAGGGATCACGTAAATTCAGATTGAGGATGCCCCAGTTGTTACCAACCCGCAGATTCTGATGCACAAAGCTAAGCTTAAAGCAAGCGACTACACGCTCCTGCTTAACGCCTTACACATGCTGGCGAACCGAGGGCTTTCTTCCAGAAACGTTCCCCAGTTGCAGCCAATTTCAAGATGCCTGACCACTTCTGATCAGCTTCACCTCTTACCTCTCTTTGGTATATACAAACAAGTGCCATTAAATTGCTTGCCTCTGGCGATTTCTAAGAGCCAGAAAAAATGCTCTGGAGCAAGGTATGCAAGATGAGAATCCTTTGTCTGGGAGGGTAAGGAACTCTACCATACCACTGACTTTCTGGTGAACTGTTGTATTTATTCCTATGAAATTATTCAAAAATATGAAGTTATTGCATTAAGTTTGTGAAAAAACTTACAAAAAGAAATAGAAAGCAAAAGTTTAAGAAAAAATAGGAGACAGACAGACTCCATTTACAGAGGAGGATGATGAACTTGAGCTATTTGTAATATAAATTACTCTCATATTGCCTGTGCAGTATTCCTCCAATATGATCTGGACCACTTTTAAGGATAAGAGTAGAATAGTCTCCATCCCAATTACATATTTTGGGTCTCAGCTAACAGCTTTATTTGTGAAAGTGAGGATGTAAAACATTTAGTTTTCAAGAAAGGGAAAAAAAAAAAAAAATCGAACTTCAAAAGCACAAAGAAGTACAACCAATGCTCCCATGAAAAATGCCGCTACATCACTACCGAAGTATTCATGGACTGAGGCTCTGGGCCAATCTGCAGTCCAAAGGAAAGTTCATAGGCAGTCCCTAAAAAACCCTAAAATGGGGTTTGTAATGAAACACACACACAATCTTTATCATAACAGAGGGGTCAAAGAACAGATACTGAGCACTCCTAGACAAAAAAACCCCAACTTTTAAAATTTGTGTTTTGGTTGCAAGATGAACCAAAATCAGTGTTTGTCATGAGCTGGGCAACAGAATCTTTTCCAACCAGGTGATGGTGCCACTCCAGCGGATCAGTTTCCCCACTCTCCCCCCCCTCAGGGCATCATGTCTTTTACCATTCAAAGTAAAAGTAATAAAGGTAGATAGCTCTGCCACCATCTTAGCAAGAAGTCTGGAGAATTTCAGTGACGTATGCTGTATTCTTCTGCCCGCTTTTATCTCAGTTTCTTAGGCAGGTGGGATCAGTGCTCAAGTCCATCTGTCGGGTTAGCCCACTGTTACAAAACGGCTCCCTTTATTCTGAGACAGCGCTGTTCTTTGCTCCTTCAGGATGCCAAAACGTTCGTTCAATGTCATCCCTGTCTGAAAAATAAAGTCATTTCAACCCAAGCGTAAAAGATGTTGGGTTAATTTAATCAAAGTAATGGAGACGAGAATAACTTTTTCCTCATTCTGTATCATCACTTGACCTCCTAATTGACTCATTTAAATTTAAAAAAAAAAGGGAGGTTTAATTTAATGTCATCATTTCCCACACCGTTTAAAACTCAGATTGGACTATACATCAAGAGCTAGCATTTCTCAGAATTCATTTAGAACACATGGTACACAATGTCAAGACTGAAAGTCTACTCAAAATATCATAAGTTAAACTGAGGACAGACAGACAGAAAAAGGGAACTTTCGCTACACTCCTTTCCCCACACAGATTCTATGCAACGCCAACAAATGCAGCATTTTAACCTTGTTAATGCAGGTTGCTTTCCAGTCCATCCAGTTGAGGCAGTAGACCAGAGTCCAAAAGTTCAATTAATTTTACAATACAGTAGTAGACTATTTTTGACATACTGCTTGTTCATGGGAGGAACAAATCCAGACCGACGCACTGATCCCATGTAGTTTTCTACAGCCAGCAGTAAGGAGCTGATTATAAGAACAGCATCTAACTCTGTCACCCTGTAAGAATTCCTTCAATGACAGCACTAAGATTCCTGCACCACATCACCTGTCTTCATGAAACTTGTGAAAACTTGCTCATCTTTCAAGCTTTTATGTCATCACTTTTTTTTTTTTTTCCTAGATGCATAGCAAAAGTTGCCTTGGAAATTCAGCTGTCAGGGTTCCATGCAGGTTACACACCTGAAAGAAGCTCATCCCTGAATTACGCACACTTGCTGATTCAAGCACAGCAGGAACACCAGAAGGCTTTTAGAAATATTCAACAATTTAAATCCCGTTTAAAGCATGTGGGCATGCAAGACATGAACTAGAGGAACAGGAACAGTGAGTTTAGTTACTTGCTTGAAGTTACATAGCAAGTTAGTGGAAGAACTGGAAGTGGCAACAAGAAGTAGTCACTAGTTCCCTCTTTCTGTCACTAGTTGTCTAGGAGGAAAGTGCCTGGATCACTGGCTTTAATCCATCTTGAAACTACTTCTACAGTTAAGGAAAGAAACTGCATTTACCTGTTTTCCAACACTATTAATATCAAACTGCAATGGAACCCCTTTGGGAATCTTCTTCTCTTCTGATTGGTCCCTCTTCATCAGAAATGGTGGCACGGGAGTACAAGTTAATCGTAATTTCTGGGAACTGCGAAAGAAGAATGTTACAAAGGACATAGTGAATATGGGTTCTATGCAAAAAAGCCTTAATGCTGATAGAGAGATGAATTTTTCATCAAGCCATTCGATCAGGCTGGCTGAATATCTGGAGGGCACAAATTCAAGAAGGTAAAAGTCGGGCAGAACTACAAAAGGGTAGCATTTGTTATTGTTATCAGACAGCAAGTGTCCCAACAGGAAGCGATCTTATCTTTTCTCTCTCAATCCTACTGACAAACACATAATTTGCGGTTAATCATTCCCATAAACACAAAAAATAAAAATTGGTACAATCTTCCTTACAGATAAAATGCTACTAATGAAAAAAGCTACTCAAGAGATTTTTAAAATAAAACACCTCATGAAACAACAGTACCATCAACTTCCCAAAGACAAACACAGCAATGCTTTCTTTAAGCGCAACTCTACCAGTATCTTTATGAATCAGGGAGGAACTATTACCATCACTCATCAATTAGATGCATTTTCATTCAGATACGGGAGGAAAACAGCTACAATACAGTCTGACTTGGAAGAGGCAGACAAGGTGAAAATCTACCAGCCTCACCACTGTTCAGCTCCATACACCACATCAAGGTCCTAACTGGGAGATGCCTTGAGAAATCCAGCTGTAATATTATTCAAACACAGCTCAGAAACACGCAGAAAGGGGCCAGATTTAAAAGTCTTCACAAGAAGCTGTGACCGTGAGGTCATCTGAAATACTATCCGCGAGGAACTTGCTAAATGGCTCAGAACAGCGATTTCAGCTATGTTAAGAACATTTCAGTACTTTTTTGAAAACTCACATTGGGGTTATGATTGCTCCTGGGTTGTCAATGGATACAGTCAGAATGCCTCCACTCGTGGTAGAAGTTCGCCATCTAGTTTGAAAACACAGAAATCACTTAGGAAAACACTGCAGAAATTTCAGAGTATCTTTAAATATGTGTCCAAAACACTGGCTAGTAAAGAATGTACAAACTTTCAGAATATAGGCCAGTATGAAGACCACATGCAGTCAAACAATCTACAAGAAGCTCGGCCATTGATTCTTGTATCTTTTACATTACCTAAACCTATTCAGGTGAGTGCTAAATCACATGCTGGTAAGGTGTACCAGAACTACAGCACTGACTGGAACGTTCGCTTTTTTAAAACATTGTTTCCCTGCAACAGATGGGACCAAAACGGTCCTCACAGCAAACCAAAGAGGTGACAGACTGCAGGTCTGCGGCATACGCAGGTTACTCAGCCTGTCGTGTTACCAACAGACCAGTTGTGAAGAGCCTGGCAGGCACAGAATGATACAGGAAGAATATGTGGGGGGAGAACCGCGTGTCCACTTTGTGACCTGCCTTGCTTATTTCCAAACTGCTTCATAGGCTTATATATATGTTAAATAAAATGGAAATTACATCAAGAGCTCAGGAGAACATTGACATTTGAATTTTTCTTCCCAGTCTATGCAGTATTCATGAGTGGTAGAGATTAGTCTGATCCTCTGAAGCTACCACCTTCCCCCTCAGTCCTGCAAGCATCTTACGCAAACAAACTCGTCCTGGTTAAATCAGAAGATAATTTAGGAAATTACTGAGGATAGGGGGAGGATCACTGTCACTCAGTTGATATGCCTAGAGGGGAAAAAACAGCCCATTCAATTATCACAGCCAGGAAGCCCGAACTAAAATGAGAATCATACAAGTAACCAAACTGAATTTTTCCAAACTAAATACTTACTGACGAGTTCTCTTTACTGTCTGATTATCAAGATCATCTGTTGACTGCACTTGAGCCTGCACCTGAAAACATATCAATACAGACACTGGATTTGAATACTGTTTCAATTCCCATTGCAGCAGCTGGAAATACAGCAGTTCAAGAACGGAAGTTTAAAGCTGTTTGTACACTCTGCACAAACGGGGTTGTACTTTCAGGGGGACTTCAAAGATAGCTATCCTATTACCGTTGAAAGACATTAGAAAGAAATTACTTTAAGAACACAAAATGATTTAAATAAAATTGTCAATGACAGTAACTTAACCAGTAGTGACGGAAGCATTTTTGGGGACTACGCTAGCAAACATACACTCTACCAAGACACACCAAAATGTTACCAGGCCAGCAAGAAAAACCTGGCTAGTTCCTAACCTGATCAATGTTAACGTACATAATATCCAATATGCCATTAAGTCCCACTCCTGTTTTAAAGGACTTTGGTTTTGTTTTTCTTCCTTCTGATCCTGTCTGTAATTCTGCAATCCAGCAGCTACCTACAGTCACAACGATGGCAGATGTAGAATGAGGGCACAAATGAAAACCGAGAACACCACTATCATTCACTGCACATTCTTCATTCTCTTCATAATCTCTATCAGATTCTAAAACATGTTTCTACTCTATCCTTCACCCGAAGGTAACTTTTGAAAGCTGCACAGTGCTTTCTAACATATACTTTTAAAAGGAAAAATTAATACCTTGCAACTACTGTCAAACACTGACAAGTTCCATGCCCCTCTGAACAGTCCAGCTACACTGGAACAGGAAGCAAGACTCAGCAGGTTACAGTAACTGAAGAGGACAAGTGCATTTCCCTAGAAGAATCCGTGCCTATTCCCCAGTCCACCTCAAGTTTCTACTCAGATTTGGTATTTAAAGTTGATTCACTAATATCAATGTTACAGGTTAGCTTAGAACCTGTGGCACAATTTTGTTGTTGTTTTCAGTAATTTTTATTACCTTCAGGCCCCTTCTAAACAGGAAAGTTGCTTGACGAGTGTCCTTCTGCTGATTTAGTTTGTTTCCAATTCTGGCAAAAGTGGACGGCATGTTATTCCTGTAATATTTATTAAAATACAGTTATGAAAGGTTCCACAGATAACATCTTAGAGAGGCCACTCTGAAAGTCAGGAAACTGGCAATGTATTACTCATAAATGGAGAATCACTTCTGTTACATAGAAGCCTAGCGCTCCTACGTCACAGGACAGTGTGGTTATTAATTCTGCTCTTTACTTTGTTCAGTATCCTCCAGCACTTGAAACATTGCTGATTAGATGAAAAAAAGGAGCAGTCTTGATATGTATAAAGAAAGTTTGTTTACAGTTTCCGCAATAGTCATATAGTGAAAATTTTCATCATGGAGACCAGTTAAAATGCAGTTCATAACAGCCATGTTAATTCCAGCACAAATAAAACATGCAATAGCTTCCAGGAAACTGAAGATGGCACCAGCTTCCACAAAGGCATTTTATTTAGAAAGTTCACTAAACCGTGGCTGCCACTTCAGAGCTACAGAAATCCACACATTGGCCATTTCCATACAGGCTGCCTAGGATTTAAATGAAGGCAGAACACCAGGTGCTCACAAATAGAGGTACTTCCTGAGTCCTCTACATGGTAACAAATATCTGGCTTTGTATCGAGACCATATTTGCCCCATGCTCAGCTTCCAGATTTGTAGAACTTCATACACACGATAGTCTTGACCGTACTACTACTGCCAGTACCTACCGTCTTCTCTTGGACTCCGTCCTGTCAAACAAGACTCACTATGGAAAGTCGTCAAGAGCAGCAGACTTGGTATTTTACCTTCTGTTTAGTGGGGCGGGCCTCCTGAGGGCTGGAGCTTGTTTTCTCTGCATTTCTGATTGTCTCTGCAGGTTTGTTTTCTTTTTCAAAACTGGGTAATTCCGCTGTGCGTTCTTAAAAAACAATAAATATAGATAGCATTTATGTATACTCTATGCACACAAATGCTTTTCTTTCAACTTGTTTATAAACGGCACATAGAATACATTTGGCTTTGCCTGCCTTTCACAGTCTAGTACAATTTGAAAATACCTCCTACACTTTCATGAATTCTATATTCCCCTCAATACCAGGCAAAAAAAAAACCAAAAACACAAACCAACAAATAGCAGAGCTTAGCAGCTCCTTTTTGATTACTCTATCTCCCTAAACTGACAAAATACGTGCTCCACACATCTTTAAAATTACTCTTCTTCACAAATCCAACAGCAATCCCCGTTCTACAATACTGAATGAGATGGAGCAGGCAACAATGCACTGGAGGAGTGCAGAAGAGGGAGCCTACTGATGGAGTTAAGTGTTTTGCAGATACTTCCATTTTTATAACAGGCACATGCTTAACACCTGCATGTCAGCTGAATCATTGGTTTGTAACAAAGCAATGCAAAGACAAGAAATCCTAGTAAGTGAGCTTTTCTTGTAAAAATACAGTAACTACCTCCATACTCGCAGAGAATATACTTCTGTATTTCAATTTTCATGACTTGCAACCCAATTAGGTGTTAAAATACTTCCAAATCTAGTCATTAATCACCCCCCTCAAAACAAACAAGAACTCAGCTAATGCATCCCCAATTTAATAAAAGGTTGTATCAGATGTCTCCATTTTATATTTCAGTAGCACTGTTCTGAAGCCATTGTGTTTCACTTTTTTAATCTGTTTTTACATGAACCACTGGAATTGCATTAATTACCTTCTCGCTAAGTGGCTGTCTGTTCAGAGGACTAATTCCTTTGCGTGAACCCATTGCCTTCTTGGCTGCCAAGCCAGTTATAACTCCGTAAGAATGCTTCTTCCCTGCTATCTTCTTTCTGCGTCCCAAACGATTTTTACCATAACCTGCAACAAGCATGAAGAGTTCAACAATTCTTATTGCAAGAAAAAGCTTATTGCTTTAAGATGCTATGCAAGCAACACAAGTTATTTAGCTGCACACTTCAAGCCTTAGAGCAGAAGCTATCTCTACACTTGAAGACGATTTGGCCATTTAGTTATTTTAGCAGGTCTGGCCCAAGCCCTAGCATAACAATAATCAGCTTCTCATACAGATCACAGTCTTGCTCTACTTCATTGCATTAATTTCTGTTGAAAATGTGTTATTTGACATGTCTACAGGGACAACTTAAGAGTCATTCTGGCATAGAAAACTACCAAAATACTCCAAAATGGAACTTCATCAAGTGCTGAATAATACCAAACCAAACAAAAAAACTCCAGCTCCCCACCCATTCAGCAAACTTTAAATTACCAGTTTAATTTAAAGAAAAGGGAAAAAAAAACAACTTCAAAGCCTATTTATTTAGATCAGTGGTTCCCAAAACATGACTTAAGAAAAAAAGAACATAGCAATTGGCCCACAAAACCATATTAAACAGCGTATGAATTGCATCACATTTAAAGTGTTTTCAATTAGAAGTCTGCATGGCAGTCTGGATGAAACTGAGAACTGAAAGCAGCCTTTGAATGTAAAAGGCTTGTAAGTCTGAGGTCTGTAGTATAAATATCTGAAATCTTCAGTTACAAGAGTTTGGTTAACCTTGTCTGGAGCCATTTAGCTTCACGCTATGAATACAGACCATGCTTTAGTTTTATCCCCAAGTATCATCCTCTTTAGAACCTCAGACTGCAAGATAAATTTAAGGCTAAGGAGTCAGCTCTACAGCAACAGACACATCTAGCTTTGACATATCTGAATTCTTAGCATCGATAATAAATCTGTGCTTCTTCAAGAGACAGGAGCCATGACATGAGGTAAGCCATTGATCAGAACCCAGCTTAGAGGAATTTGCCATGGAGAAACTGCTACGTACCCACATTTTGTGGATGGTTAGCAAATGCTCTTCTTTTCAAACAGAAAAGCTGAGAAAGTGGCTTACTTAGGCTGAAAGGGACCTCATGAACTCTCTGGACCAACCTCTGCTCAAATAAATGGCAACCTCAAAGTTAGCTCAGACTGCACAGGGTTTTGTGCAGTTGCATTCTGTGTATCACCAAGGACAACTTTTATTTAAATGAACAATGTTCTTCTCTCTATTTCTCCCCTCAAAAGCTGAAAAGAGTCCCAGCTCAAGTTCCTTGCTTCTTTCCAGAGAGTTTGGCAGCCACAAGGAATCGAGTGCTGTCAAACATTTGTGGTTTCTGTAGCCGTCCACAAACAACAGAGGATTTACTACTTATCAGAATAACTTCAATGGCAACAGAGCAGCAATAAATCTATTGGTCATAGGCTACTAATAACGAGAATGCTCAGAAGAACTATTTACCTTAAGGTACCAGAGATACCTTCTGCTCAAAAAACAATATAAAAGAGGTTTGCTTTCAATGGGAGAAAATGTGTGGAGCTGTATAGGAGGGAGCCGTTAAAGCTATTCACAACGTTTCAACATGTCATGAATCTGGCAATTTTGTAAAAAAAAGTTTGCTTTTTCCTAGAACAAGGGCAGGCAAGGAGGGAAGGTTCCAAGAGAGAAAAGTAACCGCCAAGACGGTTGTATTTAGAGTTTTATATTTGCAGCTCAAGTTCCTCCTAAAATTCTAAATTCTAATACTTGCTTCTTTTGCGCCCTTTGGATCATAAACAATTGCGTTTGACAACAGCGGTCATAAATAGAAGCCTCTATGTTTGGTAATCTCCAACTTAAATTCACTTACCCTTGCACCTACACAAATATTCTTACACTTGGGCTGACTGACGTAAAATATTTTCCTGCACTGACACCAATTTAGTAAAGATGCACAAATTAAGTAACACTGCTATGTTGCCCTGTATAAAAAGCAAAACTCCTCTGAGCCCTGAGCAACACGACATTCCACTGTTCCCCAAAGACATTTGTGTCTAAGATGCTAACTACGAGCTGCTGCTACACATATATTAAGCAGCGACAAAGATAAAATGGGGATCCCTGTGAATACACCAGACAGAGGCATATTTGTTTTAAATGAATGCTTCTAAACAAGAAATTGCGTGTATTAACTTAAACACTTCATTAGCTTGGATTGAGCTGGTAAGCTTTCCGATTAGATAGTATTTTTCCGTATGTTGATAATCCAGTGCTAAAAAGGTACTTTTCAAAATTAAACATAAGCAAAACCAGTCTACACTTCAAGCAGGTGCTGGCCACGTACTGGACTAAAACCTGGGAATCATTTTAGAATACGACTCCTGTTTATCAAAAAAATCCCCTGACAGTTTCTCAAGGAATCTACAGTAAAGCTGTAATTGAGCACTTTTCTTCTCTTCACTCCCTGCCTATATGATTTTTTCCCACTTTCGTATCGCACTGTAAAAACATTGGCTCAAGAAGGTTGACGTGGTGCTTCCTTTGCATCCCAAGGTCCTAACAAGAAAAGCCAACTCAGACACTCTGCATTATCCATTTATATATCCCAGAGGCAGCGTTACAGTTTGCAGTAACAGCTATTTTGGGGAGGCCTACTAGGAGAATTCTGCCTAGCAAATATAAATATGCTGGCTCTTTTGCACAAAGCTCTGAGCTCTGGCAAGGCCTCCACATTTCCTAATATACAGGCTTTGGCATAAGCACTCTTTCTATCCATCTCTGAGAAGGGACAAAGTATCAACACAAATTCCAAAATTAAAATACATTTCAAAAATCAGAAAGACAGCCAATTCTTCCTTGAGTGAAATAGTCTATCACGCACCGAAGCTCCCTGTTGGCCAAACACATCAATGACTTTCTCACTCTGAACCAGAAACAAAACCAAGCATAAATGGAACACAAAGAACTGAATTATAATCAAAACTGCATATGACACTATTTGACGGACACCTGAATTGACCATGTCAATCCACACATTTTCATTAGGGTACATTTCAGCTCAAAAAAAAATATTGCACAGTCCACGTTATGTTTGACATACACACCTTTCTGCTGTTGGATTCCCCACTTGGAGCCTGGTGTCCTGAACTGTCGAGTTCGATTCTGCTGAAGCCCTCTTTTCATTTTGGGGGAATACTGTTTTCTCTCTTCTTTCTTGTTCAGTTTAATTATATCATCTGTAAGCAGAAAATAAAAAAGAGAAATTTGACACATTGCCGACGTATTCTAGTTCTGAAGAAAAAACCCTAGCAGGTTGGAGTCATGGGAAACAGACCAGTTAATCTTGCAAAGCCAGCACATACAAGCTAAGGTTCCAGAAACATCTCTCCAAGATATCCAGTCCCTGTTAGTCTTACAGTACTTCCTTTATAATATAGTGCCCTAGCAAAAGAGAAGCAGTTGCATACATCCAGAACATCCAAGAGACCTGAAAGATCATGGCATCCCGCCCAACATGAAATTTTAAACTGAATGACTGAAGGTAATCCCACCACCACCAGACTTTGCAGATTCCAGACAAAATGTCAATTCAAGCCTTAGTTCTTTCATCCTAAGTTACTTAAGAAAAATCACAACAAAAGAACTCAGCCTATCAGTTATCTTCATGTGTTCACTGAGGTTGAGATAATGGGGAAAAAAGCAAGCAAAACTTCTCTCCCCACGAATCTGCAATCCAAAGCAATCATTGTATCTATTGTCCAAGAAAACAATGTTGAACAAATTATTAATCAGTTTAAGAATATGTGTAAGATAATAAGCTGATGAAAAGTGAACAGCAGGTCTGTCAAGTGCAAATCATGCCACACCACTTTGATTTCCTTCACTGGCCTGGTAGCTGGCTCAGGAGGTAAGAGTCAAGCAAAAGATGTGGCACGTTTTATTTGACTGTTAGGTTGTTTACAAAAACACCATAAAGAAAAATGTCAAATTATGTTTACTGCATCTAGATCAGGTAAGCACAACTGATAAAAACACTGCGTTTCCACAGGGAGCTACCACAAACACGTGGACATCCTTTTTTGAGTCAGGGAGAGATAGGAACGGGGTTACTGTGTTTAACAGAGTTCAAATGGACTTGGATGGGGTAGAACGGAGAGAACAGTGTCAAAAAAAAAAAAAAAAAAACCAACCTTAAAAATCACAACATGTTGTTATCCAATGTTTTGTATCCTGCTGAGGTAAAGCTAAGAGAAAATCAGCGTACTTTGCTGCACAAGTGACTGAATATTCAGAAAAAAATCAGGATATGGAATACTGATACAGGTCACTCAGGGTTTGATTCCTATAGAATCTTCTTTCCCTAGAGCAAAGATTCCCAAACTATCACTTTTATATGACAAAGGAAACCAAAGCTACTTCAAAACGGTATACAGGTCCAAAACAGCAGAAACAATCGCTGCCAGCAGCAGTACTCAATCAGGACCATTATTTGAACTTAGTACCACTAATAAAGTGATGTTCAACAAAAACTAAAACTCCCAAAACTGTTAGAGCGGAATATGTAATTCTGCTTAATGGCTGCTTCCATTCCTATGTACCGGCGATACAAAACCACCACGTTCAGAGAGCATGGATCCTTGCTTCACAATTCATCTGCTCAGTCTTAAATCACATTTTTGCAAGTTAGCTGTTGCTGCACACAGGGTTACAAGTTTTTAAATAAAAGAACGTAACTGTCGGCTATTCTCTTACTTGGGGAAATGAAGGACATCTGGGACTTTACATATGTGTTAGCTGAGACACACTGAAGCATTCTCCTATCTTGCCTGAGATCAGAGATCAAACCTATAGCTAGAACAGCAGAATAATCGGGGAACATTAACAAACTGGAAGCTTAGCTTCAGATGAGTTGCACATAACACACTAGCAACAAAAATAGGTTTAATCTTTATTACTACATGATAAAATACTCAACGTTAAGATCCAGATCTTAAGATTTCCTAAATTAATGTTGTGTCAATTTTTTTGATATCACGACAGATGTGCGATTGCATCTTATCTTTGTTTACACCACACCACACAACTTTGACGTGAGGGCAGTAGGCATGGATGACACTGTTCTCTTGCAAGTTACGGGACACACCCACTCACAACAGCTTCTTAAACAAAACGTCACCGTGACACCACAACAGTCCTTTGCAATTTGCTATTAGTCAATGTCCAGGACACGTAGCAGTAGCTAACCGAAAGGTTAATTTGGTCAAGTAAGAAACATTAGAATGTATGAAAATAGAACTAGCCACTCAGAATCAATAACTCTATAGTCTTGGTAACCTTGGAAACAAAGATTCAGTGCGCTATACTATAAATAAAAATAGATTTATAGATTTATGTGAATGTTGTAATGCTACTCCACTTTCAGACAAACTCTAAACATCATTTCATGAGTAACCTCCATTGCCAAAACAAAGAACTCTCCTGGATTATTTACAGAAGGAAAAATTGTACAAAACCTCTTATTTTAAGGTTGTCCACAAAGGCCGAGTCTAGTGTTAACATTCTAGTTCACACCGTGATTTCACTTGTTGAAGCAAGTCTCCTGATAGTACCTATCTACCATGCTCTGGTAGTGTCGTGGAGCAGTCTTAGAGTGTACAAAACCAATTTTTTGGGATAAAACTAAACTGGAAGATGCACTCCAGGAATGCTCCAAATGTGTTCCCCACTGTTAAGGGGACTCAGTGCCTAGGACCAGAGCAGAACTACTCAGAGACACCTCTCTGAAATATATACAGCGTGGATGTCAGTTTCTCAGATACACTGGAGAGACGCAATTCTGCAGATCTGTAATGAGGCTGTGCGACTTCCTAACGCGCACAACCAATGGGAGGACAGGGGAGAAAGGGGTAGATTGGCCCAGGAAACTACGTGGTAGAGACAACATCACGCTTGCTCTGACTGGTGAAGTACTGCAGAGGAGTTACATAGGAGACCTGCCATTACCGACTTCCAAACCTGGGAAGAAAAAAAAAGGCAAGGCCGGCTGAGTTGCAGCCTAACCACCCCCGCCCCTGCGATTACGAGCCCTGGGACGCTCGCCCAGGGCCACCCAGCAAAGGGCCCGGGCACCGCGGGCCTGGCTGGTGCCAAACGCAGGCAGCGCCCCGCTCCTCGGCCTGCTCCGGACCCCCAGGTGGAACAAAGGGCATCCACACCGCTGAACCCGGCTCCTCCCCAGCTACGGACAGTGACCCCCGGGAGCCCCGCTGCCGCCGGGGGCACGGCCGGGGTTGGCCTCCCGTCCCCGCCACCACGGGCCCACAGGCCGGCCTCGCGTTCCGCCCCCCGCCGGCTCCAACTGTGGTAGGGTCCTGCCCCCCCCGCCCCCGCCCGACTTGGCGCAGGCCGCCTCCCTACGTCCCCCCTTGGTTCCGCCCGCGCCGGTGCCCGGCAAAGCCTGTTGGTTCGTTCCGCCCCCCCCCCCCCGGCCCTAGCGCTTGGTTCAGCCCGCGCCCCTCCACCTCTCCCCCACAGCGGCGGGCCCCCGCCGCCCTCCTCACCGAGGGACATGTCGATCTTCTCCAGGCTGTCGCTGCTGCCGTTCCGGGCCCCCGCCCCAGCCGAGGAGCCCGAAAGCGGCGCCACAGCCCCGAACCCGCTCATGGCTGCCCGCAGGACCACCGCCACCGCCACCTCCCCTCGCCGCCTCAGCCAGCGGGCTGCACGCATGCGCCGCGCCCCCCCCCACGCCCGAGGGCAGCTGGCGCATGCGTAGTAACCCCCGCCCCGCCCCGGGAGCGGGCGCCTGCGCCGACAGGAGGTGCCGCCTCCCCTCGCCCGCCCCCTGCCGGCCGGGAGGAGCGGGTACCGCGGGGGAGGCGTCCCGGCCCTGTCCCCATCGCGTCCCTTCGGGGCCGCAGCCCGCACCGGAGGCTGCCGGGGTGCTGCGGGGTGCGCCCCCGCTGCCCGCTCCCCTCAGAGCCTGGGCCGGGGGGGGGGGCGGCCTCGGGGTGCTGCGGGCGGCCTTGGGCCCGGGGGGTGGCCACGGCGGGGCCGGCGGGTAAGCGGCTGGAGCCGGGCCGCCTGGGGGCCGCTGGCAGGAGGGCTCCTCCGGGACGGCGGGTGTCCTTGGGAAGGTGCAGGCCTCCCCGCCGCCTCGGCCTGGGGCGACGGGGGCAGCCGTGCCAGGGGCACGGCGTCCCGGGGCGGCCGGAGGGCCCGGTGCGTGCTGAGGTGCGGGGGAGCGGGTGCTGGGCTGGGAAGGCGAAGGCCAGACCACCTCGCCCGCCATCCCAGCGCAGCTGAGGCAAATAACCCCTTCTGTGAACAGCCGAGCCAGCCCGGGCTAGTTTCGAACACAATTGTGTCTCCAAACATCAAACAGCAGGGTTCCAACCGGGTTCCTATTTCAAAATACCACGTTAGGCTTAAAATTACTGCTTAAAACCAGCACAGTATGACGACTGACGTTTTGTTTTCTTTGGGTTCTCTTCAGAGTTGTTGTCTTCCCCAGCTTTCGGTCAGAATCACATGATTCAGAAATTTAGAAGAGAAATGAACAACTTGGGGTTTTTTTGAACGAGGAATCTAGTGAAGCCTTTTTTCCTCCCCTGTATATTTGCATTCTTTGGAGCTGTGTGCGTTGGTGGTGGTCAGCAGTAGGCACGTCCCTCCCAGGCAGCTGGCTGCTGCGCAGTGAGTTGGAACAGGGCGGGGATCCACCTCGTTTCACTCCGTGGCACTTCCTTCATCCGGCGCTCTATTAAATGTAAGGGATGGGAATTATCTTTGAAACCTCTGCGTCTTGCTCGTAGTTGGTTGAAATTGGGTGGTGAGTTCTAGAGATGGTAAAGGAAGGAGCAGATGGGCAAACAAACGTGATCGCAGAGGCTGGGCTTCCTTCAGAAACTGGGCAGTAAATGCCGGAAGGAGAATCCGTATCGACTTCCCCCATTCGCGATGGTCACCTGGCATTGCTGTCCGCATCTCCCCGAGTGTTCCCCGGGAGCTGTGCTGAGGCTGCCGTTCAAACCTTGGCTTCCCTCGCCTTCGGCCACCAGTAGGCTTTGCAACATGGCCCACGGATAGCTTGCTTTGGGGTTTGACTGACTGCCCCCAGGCAGGGGGAGCTCGGTGCCGAGACTCCAGGGACTACGTTGCAAATGCCCTTGGGTAGGAATAAAAATTTCCATACGCGCGACCTTACACGCAACCTTCTCCTTGCAGCAGGAACGCTCCCACGTTACATTAACTGCCCACGTCCTCCATATGCTCATTTGCTAAAATAAATACTCCGTGGCAAACGCGATATCCTCAGTACCCAATACACAACTAGCTCCTCGTGTGCGTAATCCCTGCCGCAGTTCTGTCCCTCTGTGCTGGGAGGCGCCTGCACCGCAATACGATACAGGCCTTTGCCCCGTAACTGCAGAACTGGAGATCTTTCTAGGGGTATTACTGTGAACACCAAGAATGAGAGGAGAGAGCTGAGGCTTTCTGGCCTCTGCTCTGTCCTGCGCTACAGGCTGTTGACAAGGCCTTGTTCTCTCCCTTTACGCTCTTTATGCATCTCTTCCCTTTTAAAATAAGGCCAATAACGTGCTCCTGGATGTTCTTCTTGCTGCCTTCTACTGGCTAGAAGAGAATGGCTCAGTTATTGTCACAGGACGTGCTCAGCTAGGGAGAGGTTTTCCCTTCAAGCAGGAGGAGTTCGTGACCGCGGTGCCGGAGGCTGCGAGTTCCACCCCGTTTTCTTCTCTGTGTTCTCCATGTGCAGCATAAGTTCAGACATGGAGTCTGGGAGCCGCGTATTTGATAATTTATGCATTTTCCTCCAGATGACAAGTGGGATTTGATGACAAGCAATTGATGACAAGTGGGACTTGAGGTTGTTAAAGACAGGCCGCATTTCTAAAGGAAAGATGCTATCACCAGATGACCAATAAATACTAATAATAGAGGTGTCAAATAGAAGATGTATTTTTTAAAAAAGCCTTTAAACCAAATTCCTGTCATGCTATAGGGTGCAGCTCCATCTGGTGACTGTGTCACACTGATAAACAAATGCTCTGTTTACCCAAAACAAATATGCTAACTGCAAAGGTGGCAGATGCTGCCTGCCCTCGTGACAGGTGGAAATCAGACAAAATTCAGATTGTACCACATCCATGGGTTGCATTTATTACCCAAACAGGACACCACCTGTCTGCTGCTCAGCACAACAAAAAAACAGGCAAAGGTTCTGATCCTGCAGAGCATTTTTCTTCTGCGTTCAAAATGGCTGAAATGCCGGAGGGATCATAGAGGCAACCACGCAACCTGCTCTTGGTTTTCTGTCTAGCTCTCAGGATCGTGTCAGCATCTAGCCCCGCGACACCGGTTCCACCTGGTATTGACTAGATAAGATCTAAGATAAGACCTAGTACTTTAACTGTATAAAGTACTGTATAAGTGCAGCCCTGCTGAGTTTGTGTCCACTGTAAGAAGATGGTGTGTCTAAAGCATCCACAGGCTGTAGTAAGTTTTGGGGTTGGTTCTTTCCTGGGCCTTTCCCAGGCTCTTCCTGAGCACCAATTGCCTCCTCACAAAAATGAGACTTCATGGCTTGGCTGCCCAGTAGCCCCTGTTGTTATGGTACATTGTGGAGGAATTGCAGACTAGATGTTACCCGCTGAACATCCTGGCTGAAATTCAGGTGCTAGAATTACCAACCAGAAACCACACCCAAAGAATCAGGTACCAAATGCACTCATAGATTTAAAGCCAGAGGGGACCATCTAGTCCAAGCTGTTTGTCCCGGGCTGTGGAATATCACATGCACTGACCCCGGAAACAGGCGAGCTATTCAAGTGCATCTTCCAAAGGAGGTCTCTGCTTCCCTAGGGGCACAGGCACTACCCCTATGAAAAACAGCTTCTTATTCCTAACATGAAATTGTCTGGCATCTACCGATAACTTCCAATTCTGCCTTCTCTGTGAGGTTTAATGAGTAAAGAAATTACATTGTGTCGGTAACTGACTTTAAGTCACCCAAATCTTCCCCAGACAGCAATCACGTCTGTGAGATTCCAAATTCTGCTACTGTTTGGCAGAAGGATACATATATGCTTTCATATGTTTACAACTGTTGACCTCCATTGGCACGGCTCAGATTTTACACTGGAGGATTAATCTCCAGTTTAGTCTCGGTGCAGTCCCAGAAGCTAACACACCTCTGTGTGACTATAGGCTCTGTGTGATCAGGCTTATTTTCGACGGAGTGATTTTTTTATATGTTCTCTAAATTGACATGGGCATTGACAATAGTTAAGTAGGCAGTGTCTATAAATAATATATGCAAAACAACATAATGAAGCAGGGGAAAAATAGATGTTTTTCTGAAGAAAAAAATTTTTAAAAATCACTGTTAAGCAACATCCAGGCTATTTCTGACTTGTGGAGCTAGAAGAATCTTGTAATTCCTGATTTAGGAGCTAAATTATATCTGTCAGCTTCACCTGAATGCTCCATTTCACCAGGCGTGATCATCTAACAATGATCACAATAGTACTGATGACTTGATTTTCTTCAATATTTTTACTGTGAGAGTTAACACGTAGTCTGATGCCCTGATACCAAACATGCTGTGTGCAGCTGGTGTTTTCAGCCTGTGCAATCAGTGCAGTAGGCTCTATGCAAGAAAATTTCTGCCTGACTGACAACCGTGCTGGAAGTTGTTCTTCCACACTTTTATATAATTACTATGTATGGGGAGTCCTAGTCTCTTAATTAAGTGCCTTCTGAAAAATGTTTTGTTGTTGTTGTTATTGCTTTAAGAATAGCAGTATAGAACTATGTTCCCTCAAATGCTGCTGAAGTACTGGTAAAATAAGCCACATAGAAAGTCTCAGGTCAAGCGGTGTGTCTTTGTGTATGCAGCGTCAGTGAGCAGCGTGTACTTATCGCTAAAAGTAACAGCTACGGGAAGTTTCCACTGTGCAAAAGGCTACCTCTGGTTTCTGAGGCACCGAACAACTCTGGAGACATACCTGGGCTTTGGCTCCTGTGATAATCTGTCATTGACTGTTCTCTGTCTGATGGCAGCAGCAGCGTTTTTTCCTTTTTCATTTCACTGCGTTTTGGTGGAAAGTACCTATAATTTTTCACATCCTCTTTACTGTGGGCAACAGAACAGAAACCTCTTTCCATTTGTCTGTCTCTGCTGGTACGCTCAGTGCCTGAGCTGTCTCTCAGGAACACGTAGTTTGTTTGTCGTTTTTCTCGCCATCGCAATTTTCTCACCATCTCTGAAGCGGGATTTGGTAAGCGGTTATCTCAGTCAGCGATTATTGTGGTTTTACGCCGTGGTGCAGCTCAACCCCAGTGCAAACACTTTACCGGGAGGGCTGACAGCCACCCGATCGGCAGCTCAACTTCTGCACCCCGAGAACAGCGTGTCACTTCGGGGTGCTACAGCAGCCAAGGACACACCCCTGCGTGTCACCCATAGGGGTGACGGCGGGCTGGAGGACGCCGCAGCGGGGCCCGTGGCTGCCCTCCCCTCCTCACGCAGGGCGCTGACTCGCGGGACACTTCGCTCCCCGAGGGCGGAGGAGGCCGAGGGCAGCGCAGAGCTCAAGGGCGGGAAACTGAGGCGAAGCGCGCGCCGTGGCGCCCGGCCCCGCCCCAGCGCGGCGGCGCGCGGTGCATGCCGGGAGCTGTAGTTCACGGCGGGGCGGGGCGGGCGCTCGCCCCCACGTGACGGTGGCGCGGCGGCAGCGGGGCGGCGGCGGCGGCGGGGCCGCGCGCGCGCCCGGGATGGAGGTCGGGCCCCGCGAGGGTCACGCGGAGAGCAGGTGGGGCCGCGCGTGGGGGGCACGGCGTGACGTGACGGGGTGCGCGAGGCGGGGGAGAGACACGCGTGTGCGGGGGGCCTGGCGGGGCGGCACGTGTGCGTGTGTGTGACACGGCGGCGGGGGGGGGCAGGACTCGCCGGGGAGGTGTGCGTGTACCGGCGGACAGGGCCTGCGTGGGAGGCGTGGCGTGGGGGGGGGTAGCCGTCTGCTCTGCGTGGGTGTCTGTGCCGGGGGCGTGGGGGAGCGTCTGTGCTGTCGTCGGGGGCGAGACACGCGTGGGGGACGGGTCTTGTGTGCGCACCGGGGGTGCACGCGTGGGGTAACGGGGCGCGCGTGCAGGTTACCTGGGACGCGGCGGGGAGCGCGGGGCGTGCAAGAACACGGGTGGCAGCAGCGCCGGTGCGCTGGGAAGCGCTAGGGATGCGCGGGGGTGTCCGGGCTGCCCCCGGGGAGCTCGTGCGCTGCGTGAGCGCGCGTGGGAGCGCGTGCGCGCCCCCCGCACCGGGGGCCCGGGCGCGGGGGTGCTTGGGGGTGAGCTGGGAGGGTGCAGCCCCCCCTCCCCGTGCCGGGTGGGGATCGCGGAGCGTGCCGGCTGCCACCGCTGCCGTCCCTCGTGGGGACGAAGCACGGGGCGAGCGGGGCTGTCAGAGCAGCGTGCGGCCACCTTCGCGCCCCCGGGGCCAGCACAGGGCTCCGCTCCCTGCCCCGGGCGAGCGTCCCGGCCGCTGGAGGGGCAGTGACGGCTGCAGACGCCTGCCCGCGGTACCCGGTGCTCTGTCCCCGCTACGGTGGTGACAGCAACTCTCCATCTTCCGCGGCCAAGGCAGCAGCTGCCCAGCCTCTGCTTCGCACGCCTTCTGCTCAAGGGCGAAACCATCCCGCCCCGACGCCGTCACGGTGGCTCCGCAGCTGGCTCCTCGTGCATCGCGTCTCCGTACCCTCCTGGCAGTCGGCTGCGTCGCCCGTTTTCGAGGAGCTGAAAAAAAAAAAATCGTCAGCTGCTCTTTATTTCTGAAGGCGAGGCCCCGCGCCTGCGTCGGGCGGTGAGAATGGCCGTGCTGTGGTGACTTCGCCCGCGTGGTCTTCGTTTATGCTTTAGGCATGGTTTTTCTGGTTAGCATTTATAAAAGCAGCAGAGGTTGTTCCCCGGAGGTGTTTTGATGACGAGCCCTATTTACTTCAGGTTTTTGCACATCTTCAGCCTTTGCTTTGTGCTTTGGTTTTGTCCTGGTGCTCACAAGCGCAGGGTGGACGTTGGATGGAAATGGGAGTGTTGGCTGGGGAGGAGGGAGCAGCTGAAACTTGATATGGGAGAGAAGCATTCCTTATCTGAGGGGCTCAGCTAGCTGCTCTATTCCTGCTAGCCATGTCAGCCGGGAAAATGCTACCGGTGCTTTTAAAGCTATAGCGCAGGTTTGGGGTGCCTTTTAATTTGCACGGTTCAAGCTATTCTCCCTCTTTAGCTAATGCTTCAGACCCAGCAGGTTCAGAAAGGTAAAAGGAATTGACTGTATTTACTTCTTTTTCTTTCCAGAATCATCTTTGTGCATTTTCTTGCCTTTGCAAGTGCGAGTCCTGCACTACCAGACTCTACCGTCGTGTCACTGATAGGGCTGATGTGGTGCCACCCCCAGCGCTCCCCCGGGGACGAGGAGACCATTGTCCCCTCTGGTGCTGGCACATGGGGGGGCTGCTTGTTCTCCTGGCTGTCACTGGTGCACTGTGGAGGATCCTGGCACGGGCCTTGCACAGCCTCGTTGTCCTTTGTGCAAATGGTTTAGCATTTTAATTCCCGGGGAGGTGCCATTTCACTACAGACTGTGGCCGTGACTGATAGTGATAGGATAGAGGTCACTGGATCCATCTTCCCATGGATCATGGGAAATGCAGAAGCAAAAGTTATTTTGCTGAAGTCTGTTCTTCTGCTGGGGCAGGAGAGGAAAATGAGGATCTTGTGCTGGGTTTTGCTCGCTCTCCTCCTGAGCAGCAGGTCTGAAATGCATCGGGGAGCAGGGGCTGCAACGCCGATGTCCATCGAGGCATGCCAGGAAGGTCAGAGCCTTCATTCTGCCGGGCAGAGAGCAGGGCTCTGGGTGCCTTGGAGCGGTGGGCGGGTGATGTGAGGGGTGCAGCAGCCCCCGGGGGGAGCAGAGGGGCTGCTGGTCAGCCGGGCGGGTTAGCAAAGAGTTGCTGCCATGGCTCCAGCGCTGGCAAGGCCCGGGGACAGCAGGGCCAGAGGAGAGGGTCCCTAAGAGGAACTGGTGCTAGGAGCGATGGAGGAAGGTGAGCAGCTGGTCCTGGGGAGATGGGTGCGGTGGGGGCCTGCTCTGCGTGTCGCTGCCTCCGGCTGCCTACTGCTTGTTGCAGCAGGTCCTGTGCAGATTGAAACCCAGTGGATACTATCCCTGGTCCGCAGGTTGTGGTCATCTGCTTGTGGGAAGCTTCATCAGGATGAGCAGGCAAAACTATTTGCCATGCTGGGAGAAGGCTAAAAACCACCTTTAATCCCTATTTTCTTCCCTCGTCCTTTGCCAGTGCAGAGCAAGAGTGCTCTAGCAAGCAGGAGGTCTGGGCTGCGTTTGCTGTGGGAACCTTTTGTGGTTGTGCCCGCAGTTTTATACTGGTGGAAGCAGCCCTGCGTTTCGGTTTCCCAGCCAGCCTGCTTGGCTCCCCCCGCCTGGACACTGCAGGGCTGACCCACCGGGCTGGCAGAGCTCTTCTGGCTTCCTCCGCCTCGTCAGCCACTCCCCGCGGCTGCAGATAAATTGCACGAAGCCTGCCTTTTTTTTAATCCCATTTCCCAGCAGTGCCGAGCCTGCCGGAGGAGCAGGCGGGGGAGCCAGAGGAAAGGGGCTGCTGGTTGTCTGGGAGACCCGGGGACTACGAGGCAGGAGCAGGCTGTGCGCAGCGGCTGGTTACACAGCGCCTTCGGGATCTGCAGGAGGAACCGGCAGCCGGCACAGGAATGTCCTTGGAGAACTGGAGGGTGTCCCTCCCTGACCCCGGCATCCTCAGCCCGACCTCTTTAGTGTGCTAAGAAGGATCAAGAGACTCCTCCAGGTAGAGGACAGTTCAAGCGGCCATTGCTAGATGCCTCTCGCAGAGCACAGGCAGATGTTGTTTGCAAGAAAGACAAGCTTTATTTTTATTTTTTTTTGATACTAGCTGTGTGATTCTGTTTTGGAAAGTACCTAGGGATTGGTTTTATTTTAAATGAAGAAGTTCACCTGAGTCAGCAGCATGGCTCCCTGCCTCTGCTGTGAGTCACCTTTGCTGACTTGGACCAAGAGAAGTTCCTACCCTTGCTGCCATGGAGGGGCTGAGAAAGCCTTGGGCGAGCACACAGCATTTCCCTGACCTTGTCAGCAGCAGCGGCATTCAGCCATTTCTTCCTCCAAGGCGGGATTCTGTCTCTTATCACTCCAGTGCAAAAGGTTCAGTTTTATTTGGAACAGCTCCCGACAGCGGGTTGGTGTTGCTGTACCTGAAGACAGAGTTTGTGGTGGTAAAGCAAGGAAACCCAGTGCCAAGTTTATGGAGCTACTGGCTAAAATTGGAGGCTGGATCAGAGGTCATCTTTAAGGAAGGAAAGGGATGCGGCTGAGGTCTCACTGGTGCTCCAGCGGCGAGGGCCCCTGCAACCACCCTCGGCTCTTCAGGCTGGGGGACCAGGTTCTGCTGGAGCAGGAGAGCAGAAGCATGCGTGGTTCTTGCAGGGGAAGCTCTGCCCGTGTACTGTGACCTCTCTGGGGTGCGTTGCTCGCTTTGCCCTTCCTGTAAGCTGGGGGGGTTTCACAATGTGATATGAGTTGATCTTACCCCATGTCAGCCTTTCTTTAGCACTAGCAAAGGAAAATTCTCTTTATTCAAGAAAAACCAAGCAGTTTTCTCAGTATTGCTCTGAACACCTGCTGAAACGGGGAACTTAAGGGCAGCTGGGACCCAGGCTGTTGCCATCTCTGCTGGCAGCCCCGGCTCAGGCCCTGTCAATGGGAGGGGAACAAACCCTGCTGCTAATTCAGGGTTAACCCACGAGTCCAGTTCAAGCTGAAATGTGGTTAGCTGCACTGTGTCTCGATGTCCCTGCCACCTGCAGCCAACTATATGGGTCTTTGTTTCTTCAGCCTTGTGTCACTGTATGCTTTTCAGCATGCACCATGTCCCAGCCCAGAAACAGCTGGGTTTTGGGTATCGGTAGGGTCTTGTGCATCCAACTTGTGAACGGCTTTGGGCCAACAAGTCCCACGGGATACTTAGTGTCTTAGAGGGATTTAAGTCACTTTTGGTAGCTTCTGAATCACCTCTGCAAAGGTGCTTTCTTTGCGCTGCTTGTTCCCTATGTGCTTGAGTTCAATGTTTTAACATTTTAAGGTTATTTCGTTCGAGGATTGCTTAACCTTAGTCTGCCTGTGCTAGGAGGGAGCTGCGACTCCAGTCTGTTGGATCCTGGTTTCCTACCTCTGGGGAGATGCACAACTCCTCCTTCAACGGGACAGGTCATTGGTAAGGCACGGCTCTGCGTGTCCTACCCCCGCTTCCCTGTGTGCGTCGCCTGCTTTTTATAGCATGAAATAACAGGGAGTTTCCTTCCACCGACTTGGAAGATCAGCAGCGTGGCTGAGCTTTCACTTGTGTTTCCTAACTCTGAGCATTAGAAATATCTGGGGGAGGAGCTGGTGAACTTTTGAGCTCAGTGGCTGCAGATGCTCTTTGACCGGAGACCGGTGATGCCGCGCTGGATATCCACAGATGCCCAGAACATCATCGCCGATCCCCGGTCAAAGAACATCTACATCCCTCAGGGCAGGGATGAGAAAAGCCCATAAATTCAGGAGAATGGCTGGATTGGTTTTCTGTGTCTCCTTGAGTTGGATCTCCTTCAGGAAGCTGCTTTTGATTTGTATCCATGCTTTCTTCCTCAGTCTCTCCTGAGACAAGCCCTGACCGTGCTTGTTAGTCTAAGTACATCATAAACATATACATAAACATAAACATATACATACTTCTTTATGCATTGCAGCTCTGTTTTAGAGCTCCTGTGCTGTCAGGGTGACAGGCTTTGCTGGTGGAATGGGTTGGCTTCTGCATGGTTTAAGCTTAGGTGAGCACTGAAAGCGGTGAGGTTTCACTGGGGAGACCTTGCAAAGGGAGTGGATGGGGAGCTTGAAGTGGAGCCAATATTTGATGATCTGCTTGTTCACTTAATCAGTTTTGCAATAACAAATGAGTCGCAAAAAGAGAATATTGTTGAGAAAAGCTTGGTTTTAAATATTAGGATTATGTTACTTTTTAGTGTCTTTTGTACAGCAAGAGGTGTGCAGCCCACACTTTTCATCCACAAGCATGAGAATGAGAGCCGTTTTAAATAATATTGTTCATTTTACATTTATTTTCCTTTTTTTTCTTTTGCTTTGGAAATCCAGTTTGTTTTGGGCAGTAAGAGCGATTAACAGCTGAAACACTGGCTTGTTTCTTGCCAGTTGAAAGGCTGGACCTTCATGCTAAGCTGTCACCCCCAGTGCTTCTGTTACAAACCCTGCAGAGGCACGTTTTTTTGGCATTCACACCCCCAAATATACCTTGCAACATTCCTGTTGCTTCTGAGAGAGTGGCTCCTATCTGAGTACGTGTTTCTGACGGCTGCTGTTCCTCTGGCAACGCTGTCAAACAGCTTGAGGGGGGATCTCAGTCATCCAAAGCTTCCTTCCCCAAAGCTGCTTTTGCATAGGCAAATGACGTTACCTCTCTGCACCATCACTCCTGCTTTATGGTGGATAATGGTGATTCCTTGCTGTACACGGGGCAGCCGAGGGGGTTGATCTCGATGGTAAATGCTGTGCAAGCTCTAGAGTACAACTGCAGTTTGCAGTTTGCTAATCTCTGTCCAGAACATGATGAACACTTTTGCAAGAAAGTCAGCTTGTGCCTACAGCAGCTCTGGGGCCAGAGAGCAGCTGTACAGGTGGAGATGCAGATGAAGAGTTACCGAACTCAGAGTGGAGCCCTTCTGCATCCTGATGGTGCTGGAGTGCTTGATGTGGTGCGCGTTGCTCGGGGAGTGCAGCTCTCTGTAAATGCAGGTGCGGCATGGCCAGTGTCTGCTAGATGTGGTGGACATCGTGCCGTTGCCTTATGGATCCTGTACTCCTGACGTGCTGCTGCTCTGAACAGTCTCTGATAGAGAGTGTGAGTGAAGCAAGCAAGAGGCTGGCTGGAAAGATGTCCTCCAGCTTTCTTGGCCCATACTAAGCAAGTGGTATATTGCAGGAGCCATCACTCTTTGTTCTGGCTGTCTCCTGAGACCACACTGCTGGTAGCTACCAGTCATCACGAGCATCATTACGATAGGGCCTCTTGTCCACAAACCATGCACGGGAGACCACAGGGAGATGTAAAGTCCTTTAGCTCACCTTTGGTCGCTTCTGGACCACCAAAGGTTTCAGCCTGACCAGAGTCTCCTTGGAGAGAGTGCAATACCATGGTCCTGTTGTGAAGCTCCTCTTGCTGTGTACCTGGTGCAACTTGCTGTGTTCCTTTGCAGGAAGGAGCATTGGAAGCTGCTAGGCAACCTGAAGACCACAGTGGAAGGCTTGGTGTCCACCAGCAACCCAAACGTCTGGTCCAAGTATGGCGGCTTGGAACGGCTCTGCAGAGACATGCACAGCATCCTCTACCACGGGCTCATCCACGACAAGGTAGGGCTCTGTCCTGCCAGCACTGCTCTATCTGTAGCAGCTTCGGTGCCTGTCATGAGCAGGTGGGACGGTCCTGTCTGCCTGCAGCTTGCTTCAGTACTCGTAGCACCGAGTGGGTACAACACTTGTTGCAGCATGGGAAATGATGGAAGCAGGGATTGAGCTTGCCTGGCAAGTGCTGTGGTTGTCAGAGGGACCTGGGTGCCTGTTCTTTCTATCTCATCCACCTTCAACGTGTTTTTTCTAAGTACCTGTGCCCCTCGTGCTGAGGCCAGCCCCTCTTTCCTTTCTTTCTGCTGCAGCCAAGCAATAAAGCTGCATTTGCAATGAGTCAGCCCCGTAGTGCCTGCACTTGGACAACTCCCCAGTGAGGTCTGGCAAGAGAAACCTCGCATCTTTACTGTTTCTGGTTAGCTGTGTTAATAACAGGAGCTGGCAGCCAAATCCGCGCTCTGCGTGAATGGCATCTCTCTTTCCAGGCTCTCGTCATGCCTTGCAGTTGCTCACCCAGACGTTCCTCCTTCCATGGCTGCCTGGAAGAATTTCTCCTTCCCACTTCTGTGCAGAGGCCTGAAGATCTCTCCTTCAGCTTGCAATTACCACCACAATTAATTTACAATGGAAAGTTGAAGCAAGTCCACAGGGCCTGCCTGGGGGCAGGCTTCCCATCAGCGGCTCTGCCACCCAGAGAGTGATGCAGAGAAGCGGGCGATGCAGAGGAGCCCGAGGCAGTTTGCACAGGCCAGCTGGGTTCAGGAGCAGGAAAACTGCACCTATGCAATGCTGCACCCGAGCTAATAATAAGCCTCCAGGAAGAGCCAGGCTGGCAGCTCATCCCAGCAGGGTGCTTTGATCCCTGGATGTGTTAGCTGCAGTCAGCACTCATTGTGGTCCTGCTCTGTTCCTGTTGGTCCCCAGTGGCGTGGGCCGGGGATGTTTGGGAGATCCACAGAGAGAGAAGCTGTTGTAGTAGTCACTTTCTAGAAGCTACCTTTTACGTGTGAGGAGTGCAGGGCTCCCTTCTGATAGGTGTGCTTCAGGAAGTGAGATTTAAATTATTTATATTCATCTGTCTATTGGTAACAGTTCATGCCAGACCAGCAAAGCGGGACGGTGTGTTACCTTCCTCGATGCTTTTACTATAGGCAAAGGCAGCTCTCTTACTTAGAAATGTCTCCCCTGCTTGGGCGCGTGTGACACCAATCAAGCTATAAGAGCTGCAAAGGGAGGCCTGTAAAAATACAGCTTCGTAACAGCAGTTTTCTCATAGCTCCTCCAGCGAAACACTTTTACTTATTATTTTCTTACCAACTTTTTTCCTACAACTGGGAATAAATAAAAAAAAGGTGAAAAAATCCATATGTACACGTGAAGAGAACTAGGGTAAGAGGTTTTTAAACTTTTGAGTGAATTTTATTTATTTGTCCAGAAAACCCCAATTCAGTCTAGAGGACTAAAATTGCCATGTTAGTTCTCTAGTCTTAAAAAACCAAACCAACCCCCCCCAAACAAATAAACCACAAACAGAACCCATTCTTCTGACACTTGTGAAAGAGGAAATAGAGATGGAAGAAAAAATAATCAGCCTTTAAGTGAAGAGAGACATTTTGGGGCTGTGTTTACAGCCGATAGGGTGGTGAGGAAAACAGCAACTCTGCTGCAGTTCCTCTTTAATGGGAAGAATAACACAAACAAAATAATTCGTTGTCTGAATAAAGCTGAGGCAAACAGCAGCAAAGAGCTGGTAGAAATGCAAGGCCAAATTTCTTACCTGGGGTGCTCAGCCGTGCTGGGGTCCTCGGTGGTGGCTTGCATCAGAAGACAGCAATGTTGCTGGTTTTGCTGGGATGCGTTTCCATGTTGCCCTTCGTGTCCCCTCATTGAGGTCTGGCTCTGCAGTGCTGAGGCATCAGGATTCTCCTCCAAGTCCCACTCCGGCAGGAGGGGGAACAGTGAAGTGGGAACTTGGTCAGCCTTGAACTTGGCAGACCTGCGGCTGGCCTTTAGGATCCTTATTGCACTGCAGCACGGATGTGAGCCTTTCGGTGCCACGTCCTGTCCCTGTCCCAAGACCTCTCTTGTCTCCACGGTATGAGGGACGGGGACCTTACCTGGTGGAAGAAGAGAAGCTTGAGGGATCTGTTGTCTGGTCACTTGTGGGCTGACCACAACTGAGAGGTCACTGTGGGAGGGGCAGGAGACAACTTATCTACATCAAGCCAGTGTTTGTTGACTTGATCCCTTGATCTACAAAACTGTGTTATACGCTTGCGTTGTTTCTCCCTTGCAAAGCAATGCTGCTCTTCCTCTGTCTGTTTTCTGGCTCATCTTGCCAGGGTTAGGGGCTCTTCACTCATGGTAGCATGGGGACTAATGGGGGCTGTTGTCATTTAACTGGGACTTGGGTGGTGGTATCTAACCGCGCCTGTCCCGGGCAGGTGTGCTGCAGACAGAAGGATTACTGGCAGTTTGTGAAGGACATTCGCTGGCTGAGTCCTGGCTCTGCTCATCACCTGGAGAAGGTGGGTTCTGGTGGGGTGGCCTTGTGTGCCAGCGGGGAGGGGAGAGGGCAGCTGGGCTGCGAGCCTCACCAGTGGGACAGCAGAGCCTTGGCTCTTGGCCTGCCATGGGTAAAGCGGCTCCATGGCTTATGGAGGCTGAAGCAGCCACGTGTTTGCGTACAAGCCACGTCCCAGGAACTCCGAGTGGCTTGGGCTGAGACAATCGGCTGCTTATTTCTCCCAGGCCAGTCTCCAGCTCAGCCAGGCCGGCTGCAGCGGGCATCACCAAGGGAACGGGCACAAGCGGCACTTGTGTGTGCACAGGGGTGATTCATGCCTCTGTGCAAATCTCTCAAAGTCTGGGCTGTCCCATTTCTGGGTTGTGCCTTAAGCGTGCATTTCATTCTCCCGTTCCTGGCTTGTGCCGACCACTGGCACATGGGGATGCTCTCAGCCCTTGGCTGCCCCGTGCTGATGTCCGTGGCCCCCACGGCAGCTGGGCACAAGGGGCTGGCCACCGCTGGTCCCTATGTCCAGCCTGCTGCTGGGGGGACGTGGGGTGTGACTCCGGTCCAGCTCTTCAAGCCACAGCAGCTCAGGTGTTTAGCTTCCCCACTTAAAGTGTCAGCAAGAACATGACCATCACCACCAGGGTCGGGTTGGATTTGGGAGTGTGGGGTCCTTCCAGGTCAGGGGCGAGGCACACGGGTGGGAGAGCGTGCAGGAGAAATTCACAGTGCTGGTGGCTGTCAGAGGACTTTGGTCGCTGGCTGACCTTTGAAACGCTGTTCATCCCTAGTGCTTTTGCCTCCCTGGTGGCTGCGGAGCTGCTGGGACTTGTCCTCCTTCCCACTGACAGTGACCGGCATTGCAAAGCTGCCGTTATCAGGGGGGAACCAAAGCCGTGCAGTGGAACAGCCCCTGCTCCCCCCACTTGCCTCTGCATGCCTTAACCTGTGCCTGGTGTCCCTTTCCAGTTCATCAGCCTGCAGGAGAGTGGCCACCTCGACTCAGAGGGCCTTGGGGACCAGGCCATCGCGCAGCTGTGGCTGCAGCACAGCCTGCAGTGCCACTGCCTGTCGGCGCAGCTGAGACCGCTCCTGGGGAACCGGCAGTACATCAGGAAATTCTACGCAGGTAAAGAGAAATGGGCCTTTTCCTTCTTAGTAGGAAAATATTTAGTTGATGGCATTTCCAAGCCACGTGGGAGCGAGGGGGGGCGGCAGAAAAGGTGGTTTGCATGTGAGCAACCGGTGCTGCCAAACCACACGGGTGAGAGGGACCCCCCCGAGCAGCAGTTTTCTCTCCCCAGACACTGCCTTCCTGCTCAGTGACGCCCACGTCACGGCCATGCTGCAGTGCCTGGAGGCTGTCGAGCAGAACAACCCCAGGCTTCTGGCTCAGATTGACACCTCCATGGTGAGTTGAGGTCCCGGCTTTTCCATCTGGCTCTCCCCAGACACCGGCTGGCTGCGGCTGCTCGTGCAAGTTCTCATTCAGGGCACACGAAGCCCTTGGACAAGGAGCTGGGCTTGGAAATAGCAAAAGGGGTTCCAAGGGGGGAGGAAAGCGGTGAACTGGTCCCTCCGCTGCCTGCATGAGCCTGGCAGGGGTTGGGGTGGGAAAGATGGCTGTGTGGAGCCTGTAGTGAGGTACCTTGCTTCTGGCTGGCATCGAGGATTTGAGTATGAGGACCTGAGGACCGGTTCCTTGTAAGAGGCACCTCTAAAGGCTTCAGAGCCGGCAAGCAGAGCTGCCTGGTCATGAGGGACAGCCACCCTCAGAGGGGACGAGCAGCACCCCAGGACACCTGGGTGCCCGCTTCTGCTGGCGATGCCAGTGACCCGCGATGCAGCCCCATGCCAGCTGCCCCCTCCCCAGAGGAGGGAACAGTGGCTGCTTTCTTTGCATAGAGCTCCCCAGAGAAAGGCAATTAATGAGCCTTCGTTAAATGGGGGCTGTGTTCTTTCAGCTGGCCGGCACGTCACTACCATCCCTGTGCGTGTCAGGTCCTTCTGCTGGTACAAGAGAGATGTATGACCACGACGCTGAAGGACAGGAGAACCGTCTGCCTGGGGCGCTGGGCTGCCTGGATCATTTTGCTGAGAGCCTGGTAATTTCCCAATGGGAGCCTGCCCCTTCCCTTCTGCACCGCGGCATTTTTCCCTCCCCATCCTCCTGCCCTCGGGGCTACTGCATCCTTTGCTGGCTGGTGACCAGGCACTTGCAGGTCAATTCCTTTCTGTTGCTGCTCCTTTGACGTGTAGTCCCATAAATGCTGATTTATTAATGGTGCCACCTCTCTTCAGCTTACCAGGAAGAGTGACGGTCCGCCTCCAGTGACCAAGAGTCAGAGCCTGACTGCCCTCCCTGCGTCCCCGTACATCCCTGCTGCAGGCTGCACGCAGCAGCGCTGCTTTGGGTCCTTCTCCAGCCTCCACCATCCAACCTCGTCCGGCCTCTCAGGTAATGAGAGTGGGCTGGGAAGCTCAGGATAGACCCAGAAAAGACTCTGCCTTTTTTCTGGTCTTGAAATCATTGTGCTGGATGTGTGTGAGGAGATCTCTGCCCACGCTGGGAGGGAGATCCCTGGCCTTTGCCTGTGGTGGGTGGGCATGCTGGTGTGAAGCCACAAGCTTATTGCTGTAGGGTGGTCTGCTTGTGCCAGGGCATGTGACATCCTGCTCCTGCCTCTGTCCAGACAGGAGACCAGCGAGCTCCTACGTCAGCTCCAGCTCTAGCCAGCCCCAGGAGCGCTGCCCGTCCACCCGATCCTCCTCCTTCAGTGAGGGCAGGTCCCCTCTGGAGCAGCCCGGCTCTGCTACCCGCTTCCGTGTCCCCTCACCTAAAGACCCCTTCTCTCCAGCCAGCGAGATGAGCTCCAGCACCACCAGCCAGAGTGAGGACACTTGGACGGGGAGTCAGGATGATCCGCAGAGCGATGCTAACGATGGGCCGGAGTACCTGGCCATTGGGAACCTGGGGCGCCGGGGCCGGGCATGCAGCAGCACCAGCACCAGCAGCACCAAGAGCAGTAGCTCCAAACTCTTCTCCTCCAGCAGCTCCCAGAAGCTGGACTCGGTCTCATCCCTGGGGGAGCAGGGGGCAAGTGGAGGTGGAAACAGGGGCCTAAGCCTGTTGCGCTGCTCCAGCTTCTCGGAGGGACAGTTGCTGGCTTCGCAGGGCATCCTCAAGAAGAGCCACGTGCGCTCGCACTCCGACACCAATGTGGCTTCGGGGAAGTTGCACGGTAATGTGGCAGGTTTCGTGGGACGGCTTTGGGGTGTGGGAGTCCTTGGTACCGGGAGGCTGATGCTGGCCAACCCTTTGACCCCGTGGATCAGGTTGGCAAGGGGAACAGTGGGCGAGCGGTTGGGAAATTTGGTCTTTGCCCTTAGTTTTCCTGCTCTGTACTGGAGCGATGGGCTCACATCTTCCTTCTCAGAATGTCCTGGGCCGGTCTGTTTTTGGTATTGGCAGCTTTTACCAAAAATTTAGAAAATGGCAACGATGCTGTGGCATTAGCCATCCTGCTTCCCCACTGGTAACCTGCTGGGTCCTCCTGTGCTCTTGAGTGTGTGAATGCATGGGGGGGGGGGAGTGGGATGTGAGGGGACAACCAGTTTGTGGGAGTCTGCCCCATCGGTGCTGCCTTCGTGGGAGAAGTGGAGGTCATTGCTGAGTAGTAACCAGTCTGTCTCTGTTTTCTCTCCCTTAACGCTGCCTTCCTCCTCCTCTGTCTGCCCAGGAGGCCTCAGGGATATCACCATTATAATAGAAGATCCAGTGGCAGGTTTGGGAGCCAGTATAACAGCCCTTCATTAGTGATCATGGCATCAAGTTCAGGATTTCCATCAAGCCATTTGTGTCCATTTAGAAAACAAAAAAAAATTCTTTCTTCCCTGTGTCCCAGCTGGTGCTTTGAGGGATGCTCAGGTTTATGCATGCAACCTGACTGAAGATCCCAGCTTGGTTGTTGGGAGCAGTGGACCAGACCAAGAAGGGTGCCCAGCTCCCCTGCATGGCATTAGGGAGTGCTGGCCACTGAGTCCCCGAGCTGCGTCCCCTGCCCTTCCCTCCACCCCACTGCCTCGGGAGCCAGGAGATGTTTTGTCTCTCACCTAGCGAATAAGGGCTGGCAGTTAAGCAGGCGTGGGCTTGAACATCTTATCTTTCCTTTCATTTAGTGGATCTGTGGCACAGGGAGGTTTGATGTTGGCTGAATTCAGCCGTGTCCCAGACAGCTGTGCTTGCACCCACAGCCAGGACTCCCGGGTGCTCGTCTGGGCTCGGGGCAGGTTTCCCCCCGAGCAGAGGTGCTGGGATGCTGCCATCCCTTTGCTCCATGTGCACAAAGAGTCAGCAGCTCAAAAAAATGGGCTGTTTTCTTTTGCATCCATTGAAGAGCGGCACTGGGTTTGCCGAGCTCACGTCTGGGTGCTGAGGGCTCTGCGGCTGGGAAGGCTCCTTTGTGGAGGTGGCGGGCATTCAGACAGAGGTGTCCAGCCCTGTGTCCTGCTCCAGCAGAGGATGTCGAGCACTGCCTCGCTTTGCCCTTCAGCAGTAGGCTCTATCGTACGTGGCATCCCCCAGGCTGGTGATCACGAGGTGGTTTCTGTGATGGTTTTCAGCAGGGTTGAGGTGGCTGCAGGATACCCTGCCAAGCTGCAGCAATTAGCTGTGAGAGCCTCCCACCCTGACGGGTCTCCTTTGTCACCCAGCCTGTGGGGTGGCTTGGTCCCAAGCCCCATCCTGGTGGCTGCCACTTCATGGTTTTGCCCCTGGTGTCATCTTCCCTTCCAGAGTCCCATGGCAATCCAGGCGGAGGGAGAGGTTTTGGAGATGTTGGTGTTGGTGGGCTCAGGAGCCTCCAGCCACATCAGGGTTATGCCACAAAGCTGGGAACAAAGAGGAGTAGGATGTTGAGAGGATGGGGTTGCCCTTCTGTTGTGCTCAGGATGTCAGCTGGTGCCTGCCCCATGTCCACACCCGTATGCTCCTGTCCCGCTCCAGTCAGGGTGTTTTCAGTCTCCTTCAGCAGTCCTCCATCACCCAGGCGCTCCCCGGGGCCATGACTCTCCGTAGAGCACCATGCACTGTTGGTCTCCAGTCAGGCCAGCTCCTGGCAGTCCCCGCCGGCTCAGCCTGGCAGGGAGTTGCACCAGAGTGCGTGTGTGGGGCAGAGCCCTGCCCACAGCCTGTGTAGGTCACCTTCAGCACTGCAGACCAGGCTCCAGGGTTGTGTGCGGGGAACCCTGGCTTCTAGTTGAGCAAGAGCATGTCCTTCAGATGCCTCCTTCTGCTGTTGTCCAGGGTGCTTTGCAGGGCCGGGAGCCCCACAGATCCCTCGGCTGCTCAGGTTTCCCCTTGTCTCCTGACTCTCTGCCCTGGGGGATAACTCTTCCCTAGGAGATGCTCCAGCAGGAAGAAGGGGCTGGCAGAGGCGCTTGCTGGAGCCTGTTGTGTCCCCCAGCTCTGCTAGGGGGTAGAGAGAGGAAGGCTCAGGACTCGACTGCTCCATGGCTCTCAGGAGCTTCTCTCTTTCCTCTCCTCCTCTCCTGCCTGAAATGCCCTTCTAGTTTTGTCCCCTCCTGGGCTTGCCCTCAGCTGTGGCACGGAGCAGGAAGATGTCCCTCCTTCCTTCCCATCCATTTGTGCCTGCCTGTGTGACGCTGAGCGCCTTTCATTTCACCCTGTGCAATGGCTGGGTGCCTCCGGGATACTGATGTGTGCCTGGTGTCGTCTTCCCTTCCAGAGTCCCATGGCGATCCAGGCGGAGGGAGAGGGCCGGTCTCTGCTTCCACCCAGAGCAGTGAACTGAGCACACCCAGCTCCCTCTACATGGAGTATGGTGAGTACAGCCAGCCTCAGCGGGGACGCTTGCTCCTGGTCAGGCTCCTTCATCGGCTGTGGTGGCCTCAGCTTCTGGCATCTGCTTGAGGGATGCTGGCTGGGCACTGGCAGGGCTCGTTCACATGGGGATAGCAGCAGGTCCCTTCTTCATATGTTTTTCTCTTGCTTTTCTAGACTCTGGACAGTACCTGAGCTCGGGGGAAGGGATGTTCAGAAGACCCTCAGAAGGGCAGTCCCTCATCAGCTACCTCTCTGAGCAGGACTTCGGCAGCTGTGCAGACCTGGAGAAGGTGAGGGAGACAGCAGCAGCCTGTGTGCGTTGGAGGACGTATCTTACTGCGGGTTCAGTGATAGTTCCCTCCATGGGGAAGATGGTCCCATAGTATTTCCTGCTATAGAGCTGTGCATGGAATTTCAAGGTTGAGTTCCTCAGTGGTGTCTGGCAGCCAGGATCTGCCCATCCAGTATATACACAGCAGCTTTGCAACATGTTAGGGCTTCTCAGGGACAAGGGCTGACTCCCCAGAGTGAGTGTGTTGCATATCCTCTTCGTAGGATGACCCTTGTGTTTTGTGAGAACTCTGGTGCCCAGGAAGGCTTTAGTTTCTAGGTCCTCATAGAAGAGTCGGGTTTCATGGGGTCAGCAGGGATTAAGGTCTTTCTACTCCATAAATAATAAGCTCTTTCCTGTCACAGGTGAGGAACAAGACTTTACCAAGTCTTCCTAGTGTCTCCATAGTACAGCCTTGAATGATTTTGCTCTTGCCTTGCAGGAGAATGCCCACTTCAGCATCTCAGAGTCCCTGATCGCTGCCATTGAGCTGATGAAATGCAACATGATGAGCCGGCAGCTGGAGGAGGAGGAGGAAGACAGCGACAAGGAGATCCAGGAGCTTAAACAAAAGATTCGCATTCGGCGCCAGCAGATCCGCACCAAGCACCTGTTCCCGACCGGCCAGGAGATGGGCTCAGACAGTGGGTGATGTGTTTTGGGCTCATCGGCTGGGGGATGTGGGTTTTCTGTCCATTGCCTGTCCTTACAGCATCCTGCCTTCCTGCCTGTTTGTGGGAAACAATCATATTGCTACCAAAGTGCTGCAGAGATTTGTGAAGCTCTGCTGCTATTGAAGACCATAATGGGGCTGATACTGTACATTGATAACACTTGTGCACTGCTGGCGCTGAATTATGGAATGTAATTTAATTTTGAACCCATAGTGTTTTCCATCCTTGACCTCCACCCCTCCCTGTCCTGGCCATACCTGGCTATCAACTTCTCCCTTCTCTGTCAGTGATCCTTCAGACCACTTCCATTGATGGCCTGCCTGTGCTGCATTTCTCCCAGGTCTTGTGGCGACAGACAGTGGGTCCCAGTTCAGCTCCCATGGCTCCATGTGGCTCTCTGACTCCGGCTCCGCGGAGGATGTAGAAGAGTACGAGATCCAAGGTAGGAGGGAATGGCTGTGTTGGCTTCTTGCATAGAGACAGACTTCTCCTTGGTGTGATTGTGTTGAGGTCAGTCCTGCTGAAGAAGAGCATGTCCCTCTGGCCTTCAAGATGGCTTCTCCCAAACAAATGGCTGAATTCTGAGTATGAGCAGAGCAACCAGTTTCCCTCATGTGGTGGCATGACTTTCCTTCGAAATCCTCTGTAATCCTCTAGCATTCAGTGCCTCTGGCTGGTAGGTGGTTTCCATTTCATTGCCTCATCCACATAGTGGCTGTCACAGCTAGAGAGAGGTGGGAGAGCTGCCATCCTGCTCTCCTCCTCCCCAGGCAGAAGGAGCCATAGCTCTGACCACTTCTCTCTTGAGTGGCAGTGGTGGGCGCTGGTCATGTCCTGGCCTGTAATACCTGTAGTCTCTGCTCCTGGCAGCTTGGGTGGCTGAGCTTATTGCCCACAGGAGACCTGTCTGGGTCCCTGGGTGTCCCTTTCCTTCAGAGCCTTGTTCATCCTCCGAGGTGGATGATGTACTTCTCAGCAGTACCTCCATCTCACTGACTTTAAAAAGAAGATGGAGCAGTCCGGTCTCCAGCTATAAACTTCTCGTCTCTTGACTGTTGATGGCAAAGCCCTCCTTTCAGTCCCTGAGGGCTAGATTTTGGGCTCGGTTTTGAAGCCCACGGAGGGGTGTGTGAATTCAGTTCTGGGCTTCTCTTGTGCAAGTGCTGCTCTTGTATTATGCCCTTTCTCTTTGGCCTGGCTGAAGCACTGAAGTCAACTGTTTTGTCATCACCGTGTTATACAGATGGTAACGATGGATCTAACCTGATTCAAATGTCCAAGAACGGCCTCTCAGTGTCAATGGCTTCCTTGTTCTCAGGTAGTACCCTGCAGTGCTCCCCTGTGGCACGCGTGCGTGTGTGTGCAAGGTGTGTGTGTGTGTGTGCACGTGCACACTTCTCAGAAATCTGCCTGATTTGGGATCTGTGAACAGTATCATCCAGACGTCAGCAAGAAAAGCCGTGGCAGGATGATATGGCAGGATGGAGGATGGAGCAGAGAGGAGGCAGAGGAGCTCTGCCATGGGCTCCATCCCCCAGGGTGTTTGGCCATGCAGTATTTTGGGTATACCAAACGTGCCCGCTGTGGTGAAGACCTGTGTTGCCTGGGGTAGGGCTTGGCAGGGAGATGGCATAACTTTGTGGCTCTGTAGCTGCTGAAGGCTGAGCCTGGGCTGGATGAGAGCGGACTCCTCTACAGTGTGGGACCACATCTCCATCCCAGATACCTTGGGGACTGTTATCCCGCCTGACTTGGCAGAGCTGGCATGCCATAGCTCTGATCTGAACCACGGCCAGCCCTTCCCATCCTGCTCAGACTTGACTTGGAGAAGAATCCTTCCAGAAAGAAGTCGTGGAAGGAGAAATAGTGAGAGCAGACAGGGCACAGGCAGTTTATTCATGCTAGAGGTCCTGAGCACCAGGATCACATGCAGCCAGGTCTTGCTTAATGTTTTTACTGTTTACAGCACTACTAGATAATCCTTCTGTTCTTCTGGCTGCATTTAAATAACCTTCATGTGCTCCCTGTTTGCTTTAGCAAGGGAACAGCCTACGTGGGCTGCTGCTGATCTCTGCTGTCAAGTGTTTGGCACCAGCATGTTGCTCCTGCCAGAGACGCTGGTGCTCAGAGCTTCCCAGCCCAGGGGTTTAATCCAGGGGAGCTCATCCTGGCCTGAAGCTGGCATACAGGGGCTGGGGTGACATCCTTGGGTTTGGGGGCTGTTCGCGAGCCTCCTGGGGACTACCCTACCTGGTGATAGCATTGGCAGCAGAAGCGTTTTGGGCAGCTAACTGGAGGCGTTTTGGGGAGTGTCTGCGGTTAAAGTTGGGAAGCGAGTGGTGGCAGGATCCCAGTGCTAGCTCCCGTGGGAGCCTAGGGTCAGATTTGGCTCCCTCTGCCATCCCTGAGACGATGCCAGTGCCTGAGCGTGCCCCGTAACACTTGGCCCACACTGTGCTGCGTGTGCCCCACTGTTTGCTCGTGTTCATCGTAGCCCAGGACCATGCAGCACCTTCCTGCGCAGAGCTGAAGGCACTAGAGCACGGCAGGTATGTCTGGCCAGTGCCCTGTGTGGTTGAGAGGCTATGTTTGCCTGAATTCCCTGTTTTCTGCAGCTAGAAGTCTGTTTGCATGATGTAGATAGGTGGATTCCTTAGCATTAGGATGCTTTCCTGTGCCTGTTTCTAGCAATGGATGTCAAACAAGGAGGGTCATCCATACTGAACTCCACTAGCGTGAGTCTGTAAATTTACGGGCGGGACTGGGACTTGCTCTGCTTGCTGCCAGGGCAGCCCCGCTCTTCCTATGGGAGCCGATGGCTCGGAGGTGGCACTCTTCACTCAGTCAGGCTGTGATTCCCTTGCCCTCGGTGTGCGGTTGGTGCCTGGCCAGGATTGGATGGGCTCCGTGTGGGTCCACATAGCCAACCTGCTTGGGGTGGAGGAGCAGGGACCCCGAGCTGTGCCTCCTCTAGCCAGGCACTGGGCCTGGGTCGGGGGGAAGCGCAAGCCTGTGTTTGGGGGTGGTGTGGTCACTGCACACCCCATTCCTAGAGCTCCCTAGAGGTACAAAACAGGAGACCTGCTGGGCTGAAGGTTGTGGCATTGGCCTCTCTTCTGTCCTGACCTGTAGTACTTTCCCCTTGCATGCTCTCCTTCCCTTTTCTGGGAGTCTGCAGTGAAGGAGGGTTTCTGCCTGCCTTGTACTGCTGGGAGAGTCTCCTGTCCCAGGGTCCTTCCACCATTAAGATTAATTCTCTGTCAAGGTTTAACTTGCCAGAGTGAAAGAAAGATGAGTGATGAAGGTACCGCTGGGTACTGCCTGGTACCCGAGGCTGGCACCGAGGAAGGATGCAGGGCAGCCCAGGGCTGCTGGGGAGCTGATGGAAGGGTAGAGGGAGCAGGACCCCAGTGTCCTGCACCTTATCTTGGACCCCTCTCTCCTCAGGAGATGGGTCTGTGGCCTCTGCAGAGGGCTAGCCCCCGTGGCTGCTGGCCCGCTCTCTGCATGGATGCTGATGTGTCTCTGGAGTGCTGGGCTTAGGCTGCCAGCCCTGGCTGTGTGGTCGCTGGCAGCCTGTGGCATGGCCACCACCCGATCTTACAGGTTCTGGTCAAGTAGAGAGAGGGGCTCTGCATCCCATTGCTAATCCCGTGCAGCATCTATACTGTGTGTAGACAGCTACTAAACCTTCTTGCTAACCTTGCTGTCCTGCCCTCCTAGCTCCTGTGTGAGTACTGTTTCAGGCCATGTCACTGTTAGGACTTGGTGTGTGACCTGTACCAGCAGCCACCTCTCTTCCCCCAGACCCCAGGCTCACTGTTTTCACAGCATCCCACCTCATCCTTCCCTTGTAACCCCAACAGGTGACTGATTAGACTGCACCTCTCCTTGCTGCTCAGTGCCACTGGTAGAAGTTGATGCTGTAGTTCACGTGCTTTTGAACAGCTTGATGAGTTTTACAGTGAAGCTTTGGTTTGAAATGAGTGTATCCTCCTGCCCTGCCCCATCTGCTCCACCTTGTCTGTTTGTGATTCAGATGCAGACATCAAGAGGAACCCAGGCTCCAGCAGGAAATCCTTTCTCGCCTCGGAGTCCATGTACGTCTTCAACTCTTGGCGAAACATCTTGGTACCAAGTTCCTCTTCCTGCCCAACTCTGCCCTTCCACATGCATCAGCTGCTGTTTTGCACAGGAATGGACATTCCTCCCTCCCTTTACTTAGCAGTGGGGCACTGGGTCCTAGTCTTAAATTTGGGAAGCAGCACCTGGGATCATCAGGATATTCATATGAGGTAGATATGATATGGACTGGTGTCAGGAGAGATGCCCATACCCCTTAGCAGGTAGGAGGATGGGGAGGGGACCTGGCACAACCTGGAGCATCTGGACTGGCTGCTGGCTTGCTGCTGGCTCTGAGCCTCCCCTGCCTCCCCCCTCTCAGCTGGGACGGCCTGTTAGGCTACATGGTGCTGCCACCTTCTCTCCAGCCCTCGCTGCTCTGCTGTGACCCAGAGGTGGAACCGCTGGCACACAGCGATGCTCACAAACTCTGTGTGCCGTGCAGCAGCAGCTTAAACGTGAAGTGCCGAGCCCTTTCCCGGTACTGCCCTGGGGTGGAGAGGTGGGGGCTGTGGGGAGGTGAATCACAACCTGTTTTAAGCACAGCTGCTGTGTTAATGCTGTGAAAGCAAAACCCCTTTGGGATGCAGGGACCCCTCTGCTCATTGGGTGAGGTACAAAGTCATGTCCCTGCTTGGCAGCTTGTTGGATAGGTTTGTACTGGGAGAGCAGTTACTTCTGGCTTGTACGGACACTGGCTCTCACTTTACAGCTTCCCCTGCAAACAGGCACAGGTTTTGTCAAGTAAGATATGTTTTTCTTGGCTTTCTAAACAGTTGTTGTTGTGCCATTAGCCAGCTTTGCTTGGGGGCAGCTGCAAAGACAGAAATCAATCATGTATATCAATTCTAAGCCTGTGTAGCAGTGCAGAAATAGGGTAGCAGAGTTGAAGGGAGCATCTTCGGCTTGAGCTGGGACTGGTGTCAGGGGCTGTGAGGAGGGCACAGCTGTGAGAGCCGGCACTAACCACTCCTTTTGCTGTCTAGATCCCACTCCTTCCTCAATTCCAACTCAGCGGAGGCCGTGGCCATGGGCTTGTTGAAGCAGTTTGAGGGCATGCAGCTCCCGGCTGCCTCTGAATTGGAGTGGCTGGTTCCCGAGCACGACGCTCCGCAGAAGGTAGGGGTGTGAGTCCCCAGTCACCGATTGCATGTGATCTTCTCCGAACCCCTGGCTTCAGCCCGCTGCTGAGGGGCTTTGCTAGTCCCGGTGATCCCTTTGTGGAGTTGGAAGAGGGGTTTTGTCCAGGCTCCGGAGATGGGTGGAGCCGAGCAGGGCTCTGCTACCGCAGCCTCCTACAGCAGAGTACCTGGATCCCTGGGGACGTCCCTTCTCCAGCCCCATTCAGCTGGAGCAGCAGCTCAGTGCCTGGCAGTTTTCCAGAGGGTTGCAGTTGCAGGTTTCTGGCAAGCCAGCCAGGTGCCTTGCCTTTGCGGCACCAGGCAGAGATCTGACCCTGTTGCCTGCCTCTCCCAGCTCCTGCCCATCCCCGACTCTCTGCCCATCTCTCCTGACGACGGAGAACATGCCGATATCTACAAGCTGAGGATTCGGGTGCGCGGAAACCTGGAGTGGGCCCCACCGCGACCACAGATCATCTTCAATGTTCACCCAGCCCCAACGTAAGGACCCGCGCGGCCGAGGGCTCTCTGGGGACCTGCCCTTTCCAACCCTTTTCCATCAACACCAAGGTTTATTATCCTCTCCTTTCAGCTTGACCACCAGGGCTTCCCTGCTCTGAGCCTGGTAAATCCACAGTGGTCACCACCAGCAGCTGGTGCTGGGAGATGGAGCCAGTGCCTGTGTTTGGTGCCTTTGGTGTGCACCAGGGCACAACAGGGCTTTTCCCCTTGGATTTGTTGTCCACACTTAAGTAGCAAAGCATGTGGCCATCTCTGCCATCCAGACCCGTGCCAGTGCCTGTCCTCTGGTGCCAGGTGCCGTCAGGGCTGGACTCACGCATGTTGTCTCCTGTCTCTGAGCAGGAGGAAGGTGGCCGTGGCCAAGCAGAATTACCGGTGTGCAGGCTGTGGCATCCGGACTGATCCTGGTGAGTGCTGGGACCCTGACCTGTAGCTGGAGAGTGGGGAAGAACCTGTGAACAAGTGGGAAGATGCAGAGTGGGTGGGTGGTGTCAGAGCTGAGCGCAAGGTCGGTGGGGAAATGGTACACTGCCTTTGGCAGCTCTGCCTAGTTTCTGCTGTGGGTACAGCTGCAGAGCTCTTTGACCAGCTGTGTTTCCTGAATGTGTAGGCAGATGTGGCTGCATGAGACTGGACTGTGGTCCCAAATGCTTTTGCAGTTGGCAGGAGTGCTTGCAGACCCTGGTATTGAGTGCTCTAGGGCTGGAGGAGGTACCGGCAAGGCAGACTGCCTTGCTTGTTGGAAATGCTGAGCAACATTGGGAGTCCAGTATGTGGTTGGGCAGAGCCCGTGCCTCGGCTGACCTCCCTGTCTGCCTGGGTTTGGCCAGATTACATCAAGCGGCTGCGGTACTGTGAGTACCTGGGGAAGTATTTCTGCCAGTGCTGCCATGAGAATGCCCAGACGGTCATCCCCAGCCGCATCCTGCGCAAGTGGGACTTCAGCAAGTACTACGTGAGCAACTTCTCCAAAGACCTGCTGAGCAAGATCTGGAGTGATCCGCTCTTCAATGTGCAGGATATCAATCCTGCCCTGTACCGGAAAGTGAAGTCTCTCAACCAAGTGTGGGTAAGACCCTTTCCACACCTTCCTGAGTGGGGTTTGGGTGAGGTGGGTGGCTGCCAATTATAAACCATATTCCAGGGAAGCTGGGGAGAAGGGGATATTTCAGTTTTTGAGGCTTAAAACCTCAGCACCGTGGGTTTCCATTCACTTCTTGTTCTTTGTCCAGTAATGTAGGAATTTCAAAAGGAATTTCTGCCTGGTGTCCAGCTAGGCTTCGGTTTATCTCCTGGAGCACGTGACGATGGTTGTGCTCGCTTTGCCCTGTGTGGTGTAAACACTTTGGTAGCAGGGGAGCAGCAGCTGAGGAGCAGCGGTCGTTTCAGCAGCGCAGGAAGCGGGGCAGACCTGCTCGGCCAAGAGCTGTGCTCTGTTTACTGATTCTTGTGTCCCTCCTTCCTCTCCAGCTGCTGCGAATCCAGCTTTTCCACATGAAGAACATGTTTAAGACGTGCCGGCTAGCTAAAGAGTGAGTCCTGGGCTGTGAGATGAAGCTATTTTGCTGTCCTGGATCTGTCCCATGGCAATTTGCACTGGGGATCTGTGCAGCCTGTGCAATGAGCAATGCGGGGAGAGGGGAGTGGAGGGGGAGAGAAAGCAGAAACAGTGGAGAGAGGGGGCTTAGTGGAGTTGCTTTGCTCTGAGCTCTGGTTTCTCTGTCCTTGCAGCCTCCTAGACTCCTTCGATGCGGTGCCTGGCCACTTGACAGAGGATTTGCACCTCTACTCGCTGAGCGACCTCAGCGCCACAAAGAAAGGGGACCTGGTGCCTCGCCTGACAGAGCTCCTGAAGGCAGGCAGCCTACACGTTGAGAAGTGCATGGTAAGGCCTCCTCGCCTGCCTCCTGCATGGCTCCACACCTTTGGGAGCAGGCTTTGCTGCAAAGATAACTGATGGGGAGGCCTTTGACGTGCAGGGCAGCCACCAAATTAACTGATTCAATGCTAGCTGCTCCTGCCAGCTCCACAGAGCTCCTACCCAGCACGTGTGGGATGTTTGTTACCCCATTTTGGCTCTCCCCCACCCCTGACACATATTGATTCTGCCTTGCTGCTCCATACTGGGGAAGGGCTGTCCCACGTGGTTAGAGCAGGGCACCATGTCCTGCTCCACTCCACCTCCTGCCCTGCTTGCCAGGGAAATGAGGAGCATTTAGCTGCTTTTTCCTCACCTTTTGTCCTTCCAGCTGTGCCAAGCCAAAGGCTTCATCTGTGAGTTCTGCCAGAATGAGGGTGACATCATCTTCCCCTTTGAGCTCAACAAGTGCAAGATATGTGAAGGTGAGATGCTGGGGAGAAGCAGGGAGGGGACAGACCCTGGCACCACCAAGGTCTGCCTCCAGTTTGAGTGGCATTTGTGCTAGTGAGAGGTACAGAGCCAGAAACAGACAGACCAGAGTGCCTCTGTGCATGTCCTCTGTCTCTGCACCACATTATCACAGCAGCAGATCAGCATTATAACGGTGTTTGGCCAGAGCTGCTGGTGCAGTGGAGCACGTAGGTCCCTTCCTGACCACGCTACGTGCTGCCTGCCCCAGCGGCAGCAGGCAGTCGGGTTGTGACTGCAGCGAGCGGGTGTCTGGGAGCCCTGGTGTCCCTTCTGCTGTGGTTACGGGACAGGCTGCAGCCTGCCCACAGCCCTGCTTGGATGGCTGGAGCTGACCTTGTAGAGCAGAGAGAGCCTGAAGGCTTTGTCTCTGTGCCCTTCCTGCCAGCCAAGAAATCCCCAGGCCCCTTCAGTAGTCATCCTTGATAATACCCAGTACTAATGGCCAAGCAGAGCTTGTCCCTGCAGCTTGGCACCAACCTCTGAACTGGGTTGAAATGGCTCCTGACGACATGCAAGCCTTGGTTTGACAGGCGCAGTGCCAGAGAAAACTTGGGGCAGAGTCACTGTTTCCTTGGAGAATCAGAAAAGTTTGGGGAGGGACCTTGTGCGGAGCAGGAAACCTCCCGCCTGTGCTCCCAAAGGCTTTGCAAGCCGGTGTGCGGACTCTGCAGCATGACTTCTTGCTGCTTCCAGAACGGTGCTGGAGCCCCACTTCTGGTGCTTGTTCTGCCATGGCTTTGGTTTGAAATGTCCTCCTGGACAAGCCTGGAGCATCCCTCCCCAGGGTGCAGAGCGTCAGGCAGTCTGTGTCAGTCTCTGCCAGCTCTCAGCCGTGCTCTCCCTTGCAGAGTGCAAAGCCTGCTACCACAAATCCTGCTTCAAATCCACCCGCTGTCCCCGCTGTGAGCGGCTTCAAGCCCGGAGAGAGCTGCTGGCCAAGCAGAGCATGGAGTCCTACGTCTCGGACTACGAAGACGAGCTGGAGCAGCCAGAGGCAGTGGCAGCCACATGAGCCTGTTGCAGTGGAGGAGCAGATCATGAGTTTATTTACATGCGTGGCCTTCATCACCAGAGACTGAGCCACACAGACTGAAGATGAGGAGGACTGTCAGGAGGCCTGGAGCACTGTCTCGAAGGGATCTGTTTTCCCCCATGCAGTAGTGCTGGGCTGGGGAAGGAGCATCTTCCATCGTCTGGGTCGGCTCCAGGTACCGCTCGCACTCCCCGATGCCTTTGCTTGGGGAAAGGCGGCTGCTCCTGCCTGTCCTGCAGGCAGACCAGGGACCTTTTCCGAGCAGTTGTTCATGCTGGACCAGGCAGGGCTGTGCTGCCAGTTCCCGTGCCCTGCTCCCTGGCAGGGTTCCCTGCGGGGCCAGCGCTTTCTGCTCATCCGCTGTATACTAGGAAGCTCTGGCCACGTCTGCTCTTTGGAGGGGGGAATCAGCTCTCTGAGTCCTCTGATCCCCTGTCCTGCTGCTGGGGGTCGTGTGCATGGAGGGAGGGTGGGAGTTTGGGGTTGGTTGTACATTTAACACCTCCCTTTCTAAAATCTGGCTTGGGACAGTGCCAGAGAGCAGTTGCTCTCACTCCAGGATCAGAACAGAGGAGGTGGCAGTGGTGAAAATGCCAGATTTCTGCCTCGCCTCCCCATGCCATCTGTGTTGAGCTGCTTTCCCTGCCCTCTGCCCGCAGCCTGTGCTGCAGAGGGGCATTGCCCCTGGAGCAGCTGCACAAGGGGACCAGTGCTGCCGCGCTTTCTGCTTTCGGCAGAGGTAGATCCCCATGGTCAGAGGATGCAGCAGGCGAGGCTTCCAACCCCGCTTCCTCCTCATGCTGTCAGTCTGTCCTCGTGGGGGGACATGTCATCCTCTAAGGGTGACATGGGACCTCACTCTTGTGGTGCCAGGACCTGCCTTGCGTACAGCTGCCTTCTGCCCAAGACCTGTCGGGATGCGGGTGAAGGCTCAGTCCTCCGGCCACATCCCCCGAGCCTCTGTCTCACTTTGTTATTTTAGGTTGGGTTTTTGTTTTTTAATCTGCTGGATTTGGTTTTATTTTTTTAATGCAGTTATTTGTATTTTTAACTTTGTGGTCCCCCCCAAGGAGGAGCTGCTTGAAATGCCTCTTTAGGGGACATGTGATCTGCTTGGGACTCACTGGTATAAAACCTCCAGGGCTGTCCTGCTCCTGGTTCCTCACCCCTGGATGGGGCTGGCATTTGCCAGGTGTCCCCTCTCCCAGCAGATCTCCTGCTCCCCTTGGGAGAGGGGTCCCTGAGCCAGGCAAAGCCTCGAGGCCTCCCAGCTGCGGTGCAGCGGGGTGGCCAGGCAGCATGCTTGCAATGGGGGGTGCATGGGGGAGAGGGGTTTGGCACTGGGGTGCTGCAAAGGGTTGGTCCCTTGCCAATGCAGAGCTGCCTGCCACGACCGACAGCTCCGCGGGGTCAGACCCAGCGGTACAAGGCAAGCTTTACACTCTGGGGCTAGCGGTCAGTCGAGGAGGTGCCTCTGCATCGCAGGGGGATGCTTTAGCCCATGGCATGGGTGAGTGTCCAGCACCACCTTAGCATGGGTGGGGTGGCAGTGGATGGCCATTTGGAAGGACGGTGTGGCCTGTGTATGTGCGAGAAGGGTGTTGAGGAACTGGGGAGCAATACACTGGCAGAAGGCATCTAGGGGCAATGGCACTTGGCTTGAGGCTGGGATGTGACCCCTCATGGGCTGTCCCTGTGGGGGTGGCAGGCTGGGACAAGGAGAGGTGGCCACGGGGCTTGCTCGGGGAGGGTGGCTGCAAGCCTCGCAGCTGGGAGTCAGGCTGCTGCACGGCAGCATCTCTTCCCTGCTCCGCAGCATCCTGACAAAGCCAGGTCAAGCCTGGGAAAGGGGGTTCAGCTCCCCACTCGCTCCCCTGGGGTTTTTGCTGCCTCCTGTCTTGCTTCTGCTTGTTTTCCTCAGGGGAGCAGCTGCTCTCCCCTTTGCCCTCATCTCTGCAAGCCCTGGGGCTGCCAGAGGCTGGTCCGCCTTGGTCTTGCCTGTCCCCAGCCCCAAGCTGAGCCCTCCCGCTGCTGCCCGCAGCTGGCACCCCCTTCCCTGGGGCTGCCTCAGCAGCACACCTCCATCCACCCTGTTTTGTTTGAAGCACTTTAATGTCATGGGACAGCAGCTGAGAAGCTGTCTGCGTCCCTTTCTAGAAGCACTGAGTACATTTAGAGAAGAGGGAAGGGATTTTTGCTTATTTGTGGTTTCTACCCTCTGCCATGGACTTTTTCTGGAAGCAGTGGACTTGCAAGCCTGGCGGAGGTCTCCAGGGCAGGGTTGTGCCCAGCACTGACCCTGCTGCCTAGCACTGACCGTTAGGAGTAACACTGGAACCGGCCAAGGCAGTGAGCTCTTTGCAAGGGCGAGTGAGGGGCTGCCCCAGCCGTCAACTGGAGCCCTCCTCACGGGACTATTGCACAGCAGAGCAACGAAAATGCCGTCCCTAATAAACTAAGTTAATAAGGGGCCCGGTTGTGTCGTGGCATTGTTTCGGGTGGGGTAACGGTGTGTATTCCCCCACCCCCTCGGGCTCAGTGCTGCAGTGCCTGTTGGTCCCTGGGGCAGGGAGGGAGCGGGATGCACTAGCTGTGGCAGGGCACAGTTTGTGCAACTGGTGATGCATCGCCATATGTCACTGGGAGGAGGTTATTGTCCCCACCCCTTGACTAATCCATCTGGTTTGCGGCCTCCCCCTGCAAACTGTGCACTGGACTCAGGGCAGGAGGTACAAGGCACTGAGTAAGGGGCTCTCTCTAATGCCTGTCCCCTTCCTCAGCCTGCCTTCACTGCTGGCAGAGGGGCCCAGGGCCCCTGGCTGCCCTGTCCCACACAGCCATTCCCTCCCCTCACAGCAGCATCGTGCATCGCACCACAGACACAAGATACAAACTGTAAACTTTAAAACAACTGTTGAAGGATGCATGTGCAAGCCCAGCACAGTGCTGGCTCCGCATGGAGCGAAGTAGGGCTTCTCTGCAGGCAGCATGGCATAAGGAGCCAGTTTCTGAGGGGCTTCTCCCCAGAAAAGCCCTGCTCAGCCTAAATCTTAGCTGTGGTTAGCAGCAGCAATAGCGACATGTCTTGCCCCTCAGCATGGTGGTTGGAGAAAAGGTTTCTGGCAGGCACAGGCACGCTGAGGATGGGCTCTCGCAGCTGCCAGCAAGCCCTGCACGGCCCTGCAGGGCTCCAGCAGCTCGCGCCTGGGGTGATGGCAGAGAAAAGACCTGCAAAACCCTGGGACTTGCCCCTGTTACAGTGAGCCTAGGGCAATCTCTGGTCAGGGTGCGAGCTGGCACCTTGGCAAAGGCACATCTGCACCCAGCACAGAGGGAGACGAGCAGTCTCAAGGCACGCCATGCCCATCACTGGGAGACCGTGCAGGGGGAGTAGCGACGCTCGAACTGGTCCACGTCAAACTTGCGCTTGCAGCCAGCGTAGTTCATGTAACGGATCTTCCCGAAGATGGCCCGCTCTGCCCAGCCCTGGTCATGTATGCCGCAGATGGACCAGAGGCAGCCTGCCGGGCATGGGGATGGAGCATTAGCGCTCTGCCTTGCATCCAGAGAGCAGATGGGATGTGGGTGCAAAGCAGGACAAGCTGGAGCACGGGTTGTTCACCCCCCCACACCCCCAGCTTTGGCCATCAGAGATAAGACCCCCCCCGCCCCATGCCCCCATCCTGTAGCTTGCCTACGTATCCATTGGGGTCCCTCCCATCCAGCTCGTAGCGGTCGTTGAGGTAGATGGCAAACCGCAGGGCCTCCTCGGGGGAGTGGGTCCACTCCAGGATCTTCTTGGCCCAGTACATCCGCAGGAAGCCATGCATCTTGCCTTCCTGGACCATTTGGAGCTGGGGGGAAAGGGACAGCCGCAGGGGTCGGTCCGTGCCAGCTCCTGTCTGCCCCTTGGGCAAAGGCTCAGCGTTTTGAGAGGGGGAGACACGGAGCACTACCTGGGCAGCGTTCCAGAGCGGGTCATGCGTGGTCCCCTGCTCCAGCTCCTGCAGCTTGTAGAGGAAAGGCCTCTTGTCTTTGGCGTGGAGCTTCAGGGTGGTTTGCGCCCAGTCATAGGCACCTGCGAGGAAGAGGAGCAATGCTGAGCAACCTGCTCCTGCAGGGCCCCGAGGAAGGGATGGGGAATTGGGCTACTGAGGGCACCGTGCCCTGGAGGCACCATCCTTGAAGAAGGCATCCGCCAGCTCCTGTCCTACCTCCAGAAGGTACCAAATGATAGCATATTAGTGCCCCCACAGCCCCTCTCCTAGCAGAAATGGGATTGCCAGGTTGCGGTGATCAGTTGGGCACCAGCCCAGCCCCCAGCGTTGCCCACCGAACCCGGGATGCTACCTTGCACGCTGTCGTAGTTCTCATTGTAGTAGCAAAAGTTTTCAGCCAGCTCCCGCCGCACCACGGCCTCCTCCACGAATGCGTCCACCGACTCCTTGTACTTGCCCCGGTGCTTCTGCACCTCCAGGATGGCTCGTTGGGTGGAAACCTGGCCTGGGGACATGGGGAGGGAGCAAGTCAGGCTGCCGGTCCAAGCTACCATGCCTGGTCCTGCTGCAGAGTGGGAAGCCTGGGATGCTCACCAAAGTGGAACCATGGGGACAGGTTGCTGAGCGCCGCCTTGTTGGGGTCGTTCCGGTGGGATCCGAAGGATTTCAGCCGCTCCGCGATGAAGGACTGCAACACAGCCAGCCCTGCAGCCGTGCCGGGGGTCGCCCACTCCACCTCCTTCACGGTGCGGTCCACCTGCAAGCTGGAGTAACAGGCCTCCCAAGCGATGGGCTGGGTGGCGACCAAGCAGCGTGAGTGCATTTGCAGATGCTCTTCAGCCAGGGCTGCCTTGAGTGTTATGTCCCCTGCACGTCCCCAACCAGCAAGTCCCCAACTCATGCCAGCCTTCTCTTAAACCAGCCCTGCACGGCAGAGATGTGGGGATTGAAGGAATGAGGTGGGAACCTCCCTTCCCCAGGGTATCCCCACCTCCACGCCACCTGTGCGTGACCTCAGGCAAGTCACTGTCCCCATCCCCTGCCATCCCCTCCCAGGATCACGAAGCAGCTGTGAAACTCTCTGGGACTGGCCACGAGTGGGGGTGAAGGTGTTTTGTGCCGGTACCTCTGCCTGGCAGGAGGGGGGATATGGGTGATGAACGACAGGAGGGAACTCGGTGAGGAACTCAGGGAGCTGAGCGTGGATCTTGCCCCGGATGGTCCTGGCGCTGTACTCCTGCTTGGGGGAGGCGACCCAGCAGGGCACGATGTTGTGGGCATCAACCTGGGAAGCAAAGCCGTGGAGGAGGGTGTGAGCAGGAGAAGCAAACGGTCCCGATGACATGACACACACGGTCCCTGCTCAGGTCACTCCAGCACACCTCTGCAGGCACAAAACGCAGGAGACAAGTTTCTCCCACGTCTCACCAGGCAAGAGTTTTCCCCTCCCAGAGCACGGGCACCCACCTGCGCAAACGGCACATCCTCCGGCAACCGCTCCCTGACATCCTCCACCCACTGCCGGGGCAGGCGGAGGGGGCAGAAGTCTGTCACCAGCCCGCCCACGCCATGCTCCACAACGAACGCGGGCAGCATGTCCTTGGCGTAGCCCAGCAGCAAGTGGAAGGGGATGTTCAGCTCTGCACACTCCTGCAGCGAGGGGGAAAGGGCTGTGAGATGGATGGTTCATGCCTCTGCAGACCCCATCCCACCACCACCCGCTGAAGGGATGGATCTGCCTCCCCCTTCTCCCGGAGCCCTGTCCCTGCCCTGTCCCACCCAGCGTGGACACCCCCGCAGCGGCTGTACCTCGGCCACCTCCTGCAGGCCCCTCAGCATGAAGCCGTAATGGCGGATGGTGGCATCCAGGAATTTGGGCACCAGGCAGAAGCAGACGTGCAGAGGCAGCTCCTGTTTGAGGGCCAGGCGCTGGGCGTAGAGGAAAGCCCAGTTATCTGGGGAGAAAGCGCACGGAGCAGTGTCAGGGGGACGCTCTGCTGAGGGGTTGGAGATGGCGTTTTGCCAGAGGAATCCCCCCAGTCCCCCCCTGCAGGGGGGGGACCAGCTCCAAGGGCTACCGTGGGAAGCGACCAAGGCTTTTGCCACCCAGGGGAGCTCCGTTTCCCAGTCCTTTTCGCACCTTGCACCCGCTGATCCCGGGACATCCAGTAAAGGATACACCGAGCATCATCCTTGAGGTCGGAGCCTCGCGAGATGAGGCGAACACGCTTTTTGTTGTACTTGAACTCCCGCACGGATGGGGCCGTCCTCCGCCGGGCCTCCTCCACCGCCTCCTCTTCCTCCTTCCTCCTCCGAGACACGCGTGGCAGCTCCGTGGCCTCGGCTTTTCTCTTCCCTTGCCCTCGCCGCATCCTTAGGATTCCCCGGGCCGGCAACCGGAGCAGCGTGGTTACGTTTGGCCGCTGCGAAGGAAAATGGGACCGTACTGGGGTCCGGGGTCCCGGGTCCCCGGTCCCCGGTCCCCGGTCCCCGGTCCCCGGTCCCCGGTCCCCGGCCCCTACCTGGCAACCATGCGGCTCTCCGGGTGTTATACAAGCCAGGGGCGTGGTAAAGGGCGTGTCTATGGGCGTGGCTTTTGGGAAAGGGGCGTGACCCAACCATCTGGTACCGCCCACCCGCACACGGGGGCCGGTGCTGCGCCGATGTCCCCGGCGCGCCCGCGGGCGCGCCGGGGACATCGGCGCACCACCGGCCCCCGGGAGGGGGGGACATTACCCGCCGGTGCCTCCCCTCCCTGCCCCCAGGAACGAGGAAGCAGGTCCGGCCACTTTCAGCCATCACTCGGCGTCTAGTTTCCCACTGGCACCATCCCCTCGCCCTGAGTCCCCCGGGTGCAGGGACCTGTCCCCACGCGGGGAGTGGGGGTGCCGGCTCCGGATATGGCTGGGAAGAGAGGATGGCTGCCCCTGCTGCTGATGAGCCTCGCCATGTCGGACCTCACGCTGGGTATGGGCTGAGCGGGATGCGATGCTCTCTGTGGGGTGGGTGGCGAGCGGGGAGCATCGTTCCCCGGGGGGGTGGGTGCTTCGCCCGCAGCAGGCGCCTGTGGGGGTTGCAGGGGGCGAAACGCTGTGGGTGCTGTTTGCTATTTGCTAAAGGGGAAGCAGAGGTGGACTTACAGCTCCTCTTTTGTGCGAGGATGAGGCCCTTCAGCGCAGACACCCACCCGGGCACGGGCTGGGATCAGACCTTTGCCCTTCTCCACATTATTATTTAACCAGCTGCTGCCTGCAGCAGCTCAGGGAGGGAGCGGCTGTTAGGGGCTTTGGGAGTTTTTGGTGGTGTTGGCTGAAAGCAGCTGGCAGCTCGTGGCTTGGTTCCCCATCCCCATGTGAGCAGAGCCCCAGACTCACTGGGTTTGTGCTGGGATCACCGGGGAATCCATCCTGGCGTCTCAAAGCCGCCACCTCGCAGGCACCCCTTGACAGAGGCCCAGGCAGCCAGGCTGTTTAGTGTATCCTTTTGGAGAGGGTTATGGATGCCCGGGCTTCCCCAGGGACAGCAGGCTGCTCCAGCACTGGGTCCGTGCGGGCAGAGAGGACGGCCCTCCTGCATCCCTCAGCCCCCCCCCAGAGCTTTCGTGGGTCACTGCACATCTCTAACGACTCGCCCCTCAGCTGCAAGCTGGGATTTGTTCCTCTGTGCCCCCCCCATGGGGCTGGTTCCCCCGTTGCCATTATTTACACCCAGCGCTATCAGTTCCTGACTATCTGCAGCAGAGAGGTTTGTGTAAACTGTTGCTGCCGCAGTCCCAGCCCGTCTCACGGTCACCAGTTCCTGCGGGGCTCTTCCCGTCTGACTTCCTCCAGGGATGGGTGAAGGTGGTGGAACAGGTCTTAGCGCTGGTGCCTACGGGAGTTTCTGCCCCAAGACCGGCGATGCCCGTGGCTTGTTTCTGCTTTATCAGGCTGGGGGATTTACGTGGCCTGCCTTGCTGATGCCTATTCAGGGAATCTACGTGTTTGATCCATGCAGGACGGTGAATCCTCACTCCCAGTGCTCCACGGCTGATGTGTAGTTCAGGCACCTCGTGCTGGTGGTGGTGCTGCACCATCCCCAGCACAGCCATGGTCTCAGCCTTTTGCTGCCAGCCCTTGCGTGCCTCACTCTCCCACCTCTTTGCAGGGACCACTGTCACAAACACGACGGTCGCGTTGTCCCCGACTCTCCCTACCTCCGTGACACACACAGAGACCTCGGCACTGCTGACCACCACCAACTCCACCATCGCAGCCACCCTCCCTCCCTCCAGCCCTGAATCCTCCACCCCAGAGGTGCTGACGGATGCCTTTACAGCCAATGCTGCAACGCCTCAGGGGAGCAGCCCGGCAGCCTCCAGCACCCCCACACCCCAGACGAGTGGCAGCACAGCCCTCGGCACTCCCGGGTCACCTGTTGGCACCACGGTGCGGCCTGACCACACCCCAACAGGGCTGGGGCTCACCACCGGCACCCCAACAGGGCTGGAGCTCACCACCGGGACCCCAACTCCAACCCTCATGGCCACGACACCCAACTGTGCTGAGACGACCATCATCACGTCTGTGGGGACCGGCCCGGCCCTGGCTGCCAGCTCCTTTGGAGTGGAAATGAGCACGCTGCCTCCCCCCACCTCTACTCTTCTCTCCTCCGCCTGGGTGGGCACCACGCTGGGCACCAGCACCCGCCAAGGGCTGGCCGTGACCACATCGCCTGGCAGCGCATCCCCGGGGACCAGCAGCGCCTCTTCTGCCACCGCACCAGCACCGACGGCCGCTTCGGACGAGCCCTCGATGACCCCGTCGGACATCACAGCCACCCCCGTTACAGGGACGGGGGATGCTGGGAGCACCCCCGCCCCCAGCCAGCCAGACGGGACCACCCCTGGTACCTCCACCCAGACAGAACCTGAGACCCCCAGTGCCGCCACGGGTGAGTGCGGCCACGGTGCACCCGTGGGGCAGGGGCAGGGTGACAATTCCCCGCGGGATCTCCCGTCCTGCTCCCGCCAGGCGCCGGGCTACTTCGCCCCAGCCCCGGGTGGGTCCCAGGCTGCTCCAGGCCGGGCTGGCCGCCCCGTCACGCAGCGGGGACGGGGCGCTCCCTCTCACCCACCCCACGCCGCGGGGCGGGGACGGCGGCACCGGGCCCGGGCGCACGGCGACGCGGCGGGGGGCGGGGAAAGCGGGAGGGGCGTGGCCTGTGGGAGGGACGGGCGTGGCGTGGGTGGTTGGGAGGGGCGGGGCTTGGGGAGGGGGCACCCGCAGCCCCGCCCCGGCGGTGCCGCTGCGCGCCTGTAGCCGGCGGTGTGGCTGTACCCCGGCCGTGCGGCTGTACCCCGGCCCTGCCACGGCTCTGTGGCTGTGCCCCCAGCAGTGCGCCTGTACCCCGGCAGTGAGACTGTACCCCAGGCGTGCGACTGTACCCCGGCAGTCCTCCCCAGGCAGCCGCACCCTGGCAGTGCCCCTTCCTGGGCACCCGTGTCCCAGCAGTGTGGCTGTATCCTGGTGGCTCTCCCAGGAGCCTTTGCCCTGGGGCTGCAGCTGTACCCTGGTGACACCCCTTCCATGCACCTGAACCTGGCAGGGAGACTGTACCCTGCCCCATACCCCTGGCCATGCACGTCCCCGGTGTCCCTGTACCCCAGTAGAGCGACTGTATCCTGACAGTGTACCTGTACCTTGGCCTAATGCCTACAGCGTGAGAGCACCCCAGCAGGGTGCCTGTACCCCGGTGATGCCATCAGTGCATCTGTGCCCTGGCAGTGCCCCAGTGTACCTGTACAGCAGCAGAGCGGCTGTGCCCTGGCAGTCCTCCAGCGCGCCTGTCCGCCTGCGGAGCGCCTGTACCCTGGCCCGGTGCCTGCAGTCGCCTCCAACTGGTCTTGTCCCTGACCCTGAGAAGAAGGAAGCGGCTCCGGCTGTCAGCGGTGCGCTTCAGCGGTGACGTGCTGTGACATGGGGAAGTGATGCCTGTACAGACAGCCTGGGGACAAACCCTCAGCTGGGAGCACGCCCTTCCTGAGCGCTGCCTGTTCTCCCGGCCAGTTCCTTGCGCTCAGAGCAGGCTGTTGTCTCCCAGGGGCGTTGGTGCTGGGAATCACCACCAAACATCAACCCCGTGGCGGTGCGCAGGGACGGTCCCAGGCAGCCCGGCTGCTTCCCTGGGCTTTTTCCCATTGTCACCATCCCCTCAGCAGGCAGAGGACAGCACGGTCCCCAGCTGCAGGGACCTGGTCTGCTGCAGTGGTGGCTCTGCCAGCCTGCCCTGCCCGCTGCTCCTGGGTGCTCTGGGTCCAGCCGTGCAGCTAATCTCTGCTCACCATCGTGTCCATCCCTGGGAGTGTCCGTGTTGGGTGGAAACCTCCCCTTTGCTGCCAGCACCTGGGGAGTAAAAGGACCCACCTGGATGCTCCATCTCTGCTGGGCAAAGGAGACCCAGACACCCTAGTGCTGGGGCCGTGGGGAGCGCTCGGAGCAGTGCCTGCAGGGGGACATCAGTTCCCACCCACCCAGACATGGCTGGGCAGAGAAGGGTGCTGCCGCTGCCCCTGACCCTGCTGTTACTGAGCCTCGCCGGCCTCGCTGTGCTGCGCCTCACGCTGGGTAAGGGCTGAGCGGGATGCGATGCTCTCTGTGGGGTGGGTGGTGAGTGGGGAGCATCGTTCCCCGGGGGGGTGGGTGCTTCGCCCGCAGCAGGCGCCTGTGGGGGTTGCAGGGGGCGAAACGCTGTGGGTGCTGTTTGCTATTTGCTAAAGGGGAAGCAGAGGTGGACTTACAGCTCCTCTTTTGTGCGAGGATGAGGCCCTTCAGCGCAGACACCCACCCGGGCACGGGCTGGGATCAGACCTTTGCCCTTCTCCACATTATTATTTAACCAGCTGCTGCCTGCAGCAGCTCAGGGAGGGAGCGGCTGTTGGGGGCTTTGGGAGTTTTTGGTGGTGTTGGCTGAAAGCAGCTGGCGGCTCGTGGCTTGGTTCCCCATCCCCATGTGAGCAGAGCCCCAGACTCACTGGGTTTGTGCTGGGATCACCGGGGAATCCATCCTGGCGTCTCAAAGCCGCCACCTCGCAGGCACCCCTTGACAGAGGCCCAGGCAGCCAGGCTGTTTAGTGTATCCTTTTGGAGAGGGTTATGGATGCCCGGGCTTCCCCAGGGACAGCAGGCTGCTCCAGCACTGGGTCCGTGCGGGCAGAGAGGACGGCCCTCCTGCATCCCTCAGCCCCCCCCAGAGCTTTCGTGGGTCACTGCACATCTCTAACGACTCGCCCCTCAGCTGCAAGCTGGGATTTGTTCCTCTGTGCCCCCCCCATGGGGCTGGTTCCCCCGTTGCCATTATTTACACCCAGCGCTATCAGTTCCTGACTATCTGCAGCAGAGAGGTTTGTGTAAACTGTTGCTGCCGCGGTCCCAGCCCGTCTCACGGTCACCAGTTCCTGCGGGGCTCTTCCCGTCGGACGGGTTTGTCTGACTTCCTCCAGGGATGGGTGAAGGTGGTGGAACAGGTCTTAGCGCTGGTGCCTACGGGAGTTTCTGCCCCAAGACCGGTGATGCCCGTGGCTTGTTTCTGCTTTATCAGGCTGGGGGATTTACGTGGCCTGCCTTGCTGATGCCTATTCAGGGGATCTACGTGTTTGATCCATGCAGGACGGTGAATCCTCACTCCCAGTGCTCCACAGCTGATGTGTAGCTCTGGGTCCCTCATGCTGGTGGTGGTGCTGCACCATCCCCAGCACAGCCATGGTCTCAGCCTTTTGCTGCCAGCCCTTGCATGCCTGATTCTCCAACCTCTTTGCAGGGACCACCGACACAGATGTGACAGCAACCGTGTCCCCAACTCTCCCTACCTCCGTGACACCTATGGAGACCACAGCACTGCTTCCCACTGCCGACTCCACCACCGTAGACACCGTCCTTCCCTCCAGCCCTGAAATGGGAGCCTCCACCCTGGAGAGGTCCAGCGCATCCCTGGGGACTGGTAGCACCTCGCCTCCCAGTGCGCCTCCTCCTACCACGCCAGAACCAACAGACGCTTCGGATGAGCCCTTGACAACCCTGGCAGACACCACAGCCACCCCTGTTATCAGCACAGGGGTCCTCGAGAGCACCCCTGCTCCCAGCCAGCTGGCTGGGACCACGTCTGGCATCTCCACCCTGACCCCAGACACCCTGACAGTATCTGGGACCCCCAGTGCAGCCACGGGTGGGTGCAGCCGTGGGGCGCCTGAAAGGCAGGGGCATGGTCAGGGTGACAAATGCCCACGGGGATGCTGGGCACGTACTTGGGTGGCTTCATGTAGGTGGCTTCATTTAGGCTCTGTCTGTCCCCAGCTGTAGGAGCGTCCTGCACCTCTCTGCAGACAGCACTAACGTAACGTTGCTTTGCCCAGGCATGGAGCCCTCTTCCCCTGCCACCGACACAACCCAGACCCCAGAGGTTCCCCTCAGCACCCCTGCAGACCTGCCAACAACGCTGCCTGTCTGTCCCACCGCCACGTCCAACACCAGTAAGTGCAGTGCCCTATGGGCATTGCCACCCCCCAGCACCAGTGGCTTTGGGCTTCCTGGAGCCCCACTGCTTTTGCCGTGCTCTCAATACAGGGGCATTGATGCTCTGTGGGACGTATAGTTTGCTGTACAGGTGGAGGGTTGTTCTCCTGACAGTGTAGGGGGTCCATGACATGATTAACCTGGGAGGAGGTCCCGTGTCTGTGCCAGCGACCCTGGGGAGGGACCCCCAGATCCTTTGGCACAGCCCAAGGTTCAAGGGCAATAACAAGAGCCACATTTTTTTGTCCCTAGGTGCATCTCACCTCTTTCTGTCACTGCGGCTAACCATCCCCCCGAACGTGAGGAACACCACGGTGCAGGAGCTGCTGTTGTCCAAGGTGAGGTGTGCCGGGAAGGGGTGCCACTTTGTGTCTGCCAGCTACAGTCCAGCCAGCCGGGGAAGGGGTCAGGCAGGCAGCAGGAGGGGAACGGATGGGTCTCGCATTGAATGTCACCCGGAGCCCTTTCAGATGAAGGGGAGACTCTCCTTTGGTTGCCGTGGTCAGGCTCCTCCTAAGTGGGGAGCAGGGATAGGAGAACCCCTCTGGCACGGTTTGACGGCTGTCCTCTCCCCCCAGCTCCGCAGGGACCTGCAGACGGCGTTCCCATGTGCCGGTCTGGCGCTGGAGTGGCGAGGGATGAGGAGGACCTGACCGCTGCTCCTTGCCCACCTGGCACCCACGTGGACTGGCAAGCCTTCTGCTCCCAGCTCCTTACTCCATGGTGGTGCAGCCCTTTGGGGTAACCTGTACAGCTCCCCTTGAACCCGGGACCCCCCTGTCCTTCACTGCACACCCTCAGAGGACCCCCAGTGCCCCCCGTGGGCTGGAGTGCCCCTGCCCCTTCCCACAGCCTGTCTGTAGAGCCTGAGCCCTCCCAGCACCCTGCACCAGACCTGGCTCCCATAGTGGGACCCCCCCCTGGGGGGGGGCCTGGGAGGAGGGGACCCTGCAGGGCCTGGGCTTTTACAGCTGGGACTGAGCTGGCTCAGCCACAAAAGCCACCCTGGGGACTGGTGGATGACAGAAGGGAGACCTGGAGCCGCCGGTACCGCCATGCCCAGTGCACTCAGGGGCTCAGTGCTGGTGACTTCTGAGGTTTGCAACCTGGGAAGGCTGCAGTGCCCGAGGTCTTCAAGAGATGCTCCATGGCTGCTTCACATCCAGAGTGGGCCAGGATGGAGCTTGGGGTGGCTCTGGGAAGGAGGCAGGAGAGGAACCCCCACCCTCTCCAACCCGAGCCCTGTCCTGGGGCCAGCGGCACACCGGCTCTCCCCGGCTCACCTGTGGTAGCACTGACAGAGGAGCACGCCCATGCCAACAAAGGCCGGGTAGTAAAGGGAAATTCCACATTTTCTGTGACAAAGATGACGACTTCTTTTTTTCCAAGTTGCCTTCCCCAGTTTTAAGCTTCGCTGTCTAGCAGAGGTACCGGCGACGAAAACCAGCTGAGTCCCAAAGGCTTTGCAGTGGAGAGACAGGCTCAGGTCTGTCCCCTCCAGGCAGGGGCTGCTGCAGATGTTCCTGAGGACGGCTCTGCACCCCGACAGGCTGGGGGTCCCTGCTTTGGTGCTCTCTGTCCCATGAAACCCCACAGCTGCCGGTGCAGCTGTGTGCACCATGGGGCCATGGAAATCCCGTGGGCTGTCCTCCTTCCCTGTTTTTTTCCAGTCGCAAGCTAAGGAGACAGCCGCAGCGTCTGTCCCCCTGCAGCAAAGTCATTTATTAACTGATTAATTAGCCAGATAAAATCCAACTGAAGCAATTATTAGCCTAAGCAAGTCACCTCGTTGGGAGATTGAAAACTGAAATAATTAGCAAAATAGCTGTGTTGCTCATTGGGGGTTATTTTCGGCTGATCCCTGCTCCTCGCTGGCAACCCGCGCCGCACCGTCATTGGGAGGGCTGGGAGGGGGCACATGGGGCTGTGGGATGCCAAACCCGGGGATGGCTCCCAGGCTCCCTGGGTTGTCACTTGGCTGGGAAGGAGCCAGCAGCCAGAGAGGACAGGGAAAGGCACCCTGGGATCAGCCAGCTGCCTGCCAGCTCGCAGGGGCTGGAAGAGGCTGGGCTGGAGGCTGAGCCCAGGCAGCTCGTCAGGATGCTCCCATTTGGGATGCCCCTTGCATCCCAGGCTTGCCCCTTTGCTCTCTAAGATGCTGCCTGGCTTTTGGGGGCTTGTTGGAGCTGTCGGCACCAAGAGAGGTCCCTTAGCTCCCGGGCAGGGAGCCGGGCTGCAGGGCAAAGCCTGCTGGAAGGGGTCCCCACGCCGGACGCCTGGTGGGGCGCTGGGAAAGAAATCCTCGTGCTCTGCCTACGCTGTGGAGCCGGGCCAAAAGTCCTCCCACGCCGTGTCCCACCGGGCTGCTTTCTCCGGCTGTTGAATCCATAACTTCAGACCCCAGGACATGGCTGGAGGCCAAGGCCGGGTAATGGAGCCAAACTGCGTCACAAAGGGAGGAAAAGGTCCTGAAGCGCTGGGATGAAAAGGTGACCGGGGCACTTGCTGTCCCCCACCAGCACAGCTGCCTTCCACTGTTGTCGTGGTCGGGGGACAATGAGGGGAGGAAGTGCTCCGGTCCCACTGAGCCCCTCTGCCCCCCAGCCTGGGAGGGAGAAGAGGGGCACGGTGGGGGGACGTAGGTCCCGTGGGGATGGTGGGCACTGCCTGGGCGTTGGGGACACACAGCTCTGACAAGCTCTTGACACTGCCCATGCTTGCCATGCCTGCCATGCCTGCCACCCTTGAGGATGCTGGCTGCCACCTTCACCCCACTGCTGCTTGCCTGCCACGGACCCCTGACCAGAGGGGCCTTGGGAGGTCGCATCCAGGTCCTGCTGTTTTCCCAGCCTCTTCGCTGTAACCCACTCCCATCTATCAGCATTGTCCAAAGGAGCAGACCCTGCGCCCAGCAGGACTGTCATCTTTGGAGGGCCCAGCAGCATCACGGGGCACATGTCTTGAGTCCCTTGTGACTCAGGTGTCCCCTCCAGCGTCCCCCTCCCCTTCACCCCCGCCGGTGGCTATAGCCAGGCTCCCGCTGTCCGGCAAGAGGGTGTTGCAACCTGTGCAGCTTGCCAAGTCATCCAGAACCTGCAGGGTTGATGGATAACTCGGTTCCCCCACCACCACCCCTGAGCCCTCTCCAAATGCCCTTGCCAGGAGGCCAGAGCAGTGCCAGTAGGCGATGCGGGGATCTCCGCAGGGCTGGAACAATCAGACCATTAATTCCAGGAAGGCTGATAAGGCACCGTGCTGGGCCATGCCGTGCCATGCTGGATGGTGCAGAGCCCTCAGGTGCTGGGATTCACAGCATTCACCCATGGCTGCAGGCTCCTGAGGGGCTCCAGTGCCCATACGATGCTTTGGGTATCGTATTGCCCAAGGACGATAACTGCAGAATATGGTTGCCCTTGCAGGAGCCGACGGCTTGCTGGGACCTTGGTTTCAGGTGTAGCAGAAGGATCAATGAAAAGTCCCTACGCAGGGTGGGAGCAGGGCACCATCCTCGAGACAAGGGATGACCCACAGTGGCTGCAGGCTTTCCTGGGAGGGTGTGCCAACACCAGAGCAGAGGGATGAGCTCCGTTTGTCACCCCTGTGACTCTGCTGGAGGAGCAGCAGGGAGACGGGGCTTTTTGGGGACAGCATGGGCAGGAGGCGCAGGCACGACAGTCTCCAGACAGTGCCAGTCCCAGCGCACCATGGGCAGGAGCTTGCAGGTGGGCTGAGGGTGAGGTGGGCTGGAAGTCCCTTGCTTCAGCTGAGTGATTTTCACCTATGCTGAGCAGCACATTTGCTACAACCCCTGTGGTTCCCATCACGTTTTGCACCTCAGACACCAACTGGAGCAACTTTCTCCAGCGTCAGCACATATTCCCGTTGGGGTGGCTTTCCAAAGTGATACAGCATCGTCAGCACAGGGAAAAATGACTCTCCCACAGCGGGTTTGCATCCCTCTAATCCTCCATCGACCCAGGTGTGGCGACCGCCCAGGTGGTCACTGGCTGTGCGGTCACCCCGTGATCTGCAGTGCTGGCTGCATGGACCCCGACGCACTGTCCTCCCCCCCGGCTTTGCCCCCGCGCTGGCATTTTTGGTGGGCAGGCGTTCGTTCCGGGCGAGCCGCGCTCTGCCCTGATTTACCATCTGTGCCCTGTTCCCGCTGCTGGGGGTAATGCGTGGGTTTACAGGACGGGGTTTTGTCAGCCGTGACTTGGCATCCCCTGGCATTTCCCCCATCGACGCTGCCCGGCCGGTGGGTCCAGGTGTCGCTCGGCATGCCCTGCTGCTGCCGCCAGCCCGATGGAGGCCAGCTCTGGCGGGACACTGTGTACTGCCTAACACCCCTAATAACACTTTGCAGGAGTTGCCTGGGGGCATTTCTGGTTAAGAAACATTTAATTGATTACAAAACCATGTAGTGGTGGGGGTTTGCATAATGCTGTTCATGGAGGAGCTGGCAGCAGTTTTCAGGGGCGGGGGGAGCGGGAATTGCTGCTCCAGGGGAAGGGGAGAAGGGGATACATAGGGGTGAAGTGACCCAGGGATCAGGGTGAAGTGACCCAGGGGATCCCTGTAGCAGCGGAGGGGGTGCAGGGCTGCACCTTTTCCTGCTCCAGGCTCTGGGGATGCTGGTCCTACCTTGCAGAGGAGCCTCCCTGGCCCGTTCACCCCCTCCCAGCACCCCGGCACTGCTGTGCCCATACTGAGGTGCAGGTTTAAAACCCCCCTGGGGCATGCCAGGGCTCTGGACAGGGCTCCCCAGTATTCCCAGTTGCAGCTGAGAGCTGAGGGGCTCAGCTGACACCCCAGGGCCTGCTTCCAGTCATACATCTGCCTGCTTTATAACCTGCCTCTGCTCCTGGGGAAAGCCTTGAGCCAAGTGGGGACAGCCTTGAGCCAAGTGGGGACTTGTGTCCTGCCTTGCCTGGGGCTGAGACATGGCTCAGCTGCTGATTTTACTGCCCGCGGTGTCCTCACAGGCATGCTGGCACTAGCTGGCATTGCCCCATCCCCACCACCTGCCACTCTGTGGCCCCCTCCCCTGCACGGGGAGCAGGTCCTGTGGGGTCCGTGGGGTGACTGCCATGGGGAGCGGGTCCCACGGGGACCACGAGGAGGCTGCTGTGGGTAGCAGGTCCTGTGAGGACTATGGGGTGGCTGCCATGCCTCTGTTGGCAGTGCCATGTGCTGCTTTGGGCTCGGCTTCGCCAGCTGGTGCTGATGGCCCAGGGAGCTGCACTGGGCTGTGCCCAGGTCCCTGGGGGAGACTAGGTCCCTGCAGGGTGGCCTTTGGGTAAACCCCAACCCATGCCCCAGCTGAACAGGGTGTCCAGCGCTTGGGAAGGGGGGGCTCCACAGGAAGGGAATGGTGACAGGGGCATTGGAGGGAAAGCACCAGGGGCGGGAGGGGGTGGTGGCTGCTACCTGCCATCCCTATAAATAGGAGGGAGCAGGAGCAGGATTGCACCTGCAGGACTCCAGTGCTGCAGGAGAGGCAGGCAGTCAGGGACAGAGCGAGCTGCTCCTCACCGCTTTTGCCTCCCTTTGAGCTTCCCAGTGCTCTGCCTGCGTGGAGGCCAGAGGCATGGGGACCAGGGGATGGATGCTTTCCACCCTCGTGGGATGCTGCGTATGGATTCTGCACGGTATGTCCTATATTTTTCTGTTAGCACATGTGCTACCTGAGCCCTTGCAGGGCACAGCAGGTACACTTGTGAGATGCTTTTCCCTTCTGGCTGCACTTGAAACTCCTCTTATGACCAGTCCTTGGAATACATTGCAGCCAAAGAGCTAGAAAATTGTTTTGCGGGGCAGGCATCACCCTGAGGGGCTGATTGCAGGCGTGGACCCATGGGAGAGGTGAGAGCCCAGCCTGGGAGCCTGCATGAAGCCGTGTACCTCTCCAGCAAGGGAGCCAAGGGAAGCCAGCTGGCAGAGCGGGGCTCTAGGGATGCTTCCATCCCTCCCACGTCCTGGGGAAGAGCAAACGCCAGTGCTCCGTGCTGGGGCCCCTCTTGCACAAACTTCCCATGAATGGGCGGCGTGGGGTAGATGGCGTTTCCTGCTCCACATGGAAGAATTAAGATAAAACACGGATTTACTGGGGTGGAGTGTGCCAAACTAACCTGGGGGGACTTGACTGATGAGCTTTGTTTTTGGGAGGGAAGTGACTGAGCTTCTCTGGCTGAGGGGGGTTGCTGCAAAGAGCTTATTTCAGCCAGGGAAGATGGCGAGGAAGCAGCCTGCCAGGAGGGGAATGGGGGGGCTGGAGGAGGATGGACCCTTCAAGGACTGGTCTGGCATAGGAGATAATGTTCATTAATGACTCCGGCACAAGATATAGGCAAGCTGACAAGCTGAGCCGGCAGTGAGGTTGGAGGCACCTCTGCTGCAGGGGGATCTGGCTGCCTGGCAGAGGGAACCTGATGAACCGGAGCACCGGGATGGGGAACAGGCTCGGGCTGTTGGGCTGCAGCAAAACCCTGCTGGGTCTCACCCTTGGGGTGCCCTTCGTCTCCCCTAATTGCAGCCGCCTAAAGCCAAGCGTCAGCAGATCCACCTGGCTCCTCCTGGAGCCAACGGCGGCAGCTTGGTCTCCGCAGAGCCCGCATCCCTGTCCTAAAAATAAGACTGGGTTGAAACATCACGCATGGGTGCTGGCAGAAATGCCTGGGATGTGGGGTGGTGTCTCCTTCTCCTTTCAGCGAAGCTCCTGGATGTGGGGCAGGATTTTGACAGTGGGAGGAGGGAGCTGGAAGCAGGGCTTGGTCCTGGGAGCCTGTGAATATTCCCTCCACAGGCAGGGAGCCCCGGGCACCTGCGCCCAGTTGGGAGCAAGCGGGATGGGGGAAGAAGCAGGCGGGCTCCCACTCCAGGAGAGCTTTAACAAACCTGCTTTAACTGCAGCTGGTCAAAGCCATTGGCAGCCAGGGAATGTTTCACTAAGCCCTGGCCGTCCTAGCTGCCAAAGGGCTTTGGGTAAAGTGTATTTAAATATCCCTCAGACACCCGAAAGGTGAAAAGAATGCAAGAACCCCCCAGGCTGTGCAGAAGTGACGGCACTCAGGGCTGTCCTTGCAGCAAGGCAAAGAGGGCTGTCCTCAGGCAGAAGAGCTCCAGAGACACCCCTGGGGCTATGAACTAGACTTACTGGGCCCCAGCGGCCAGGCAGTACCATCCCCAGCATAACTGGGCTGGGTTACAGCAGCTGCCTTTGCCTCCGTGCTCGCACCAGTGTCTCCCCCTGACCTGTGATGAGTTGTATCCTGTCTCAGCTGGCAGCTGCTGATGCTGGAGATGCAAAAGGTGCTGTGCAATGCTGTGCCTAAGGCAGCCCAGGCTGTACTCCTCGACTCTTCAATCAGAGCCTTGTAAGGCTGTGGGATGAGGCAGGAGGGTTTAAGAAGGGGCGGGAGCATCCCGATTCTCAGCTGGAGGGGATGCACAGCTGAGCCTGTCAGGCTACCGGCTCCAGCACCTGGCGTAACGCTTCGCTTTTTGTGCTTCTCTGCAGGGCTCGGGGCTGCTGCCGCCGTCCCTGTCACTACTGAGGGGCTGTTTACTGTGGGGACAGCTTCTCCCATGGTGATGGAGAGTGAGGGACCCCGTGCCCTGGTGATGGGCACTGTGGAAACGACCACCAGGGCTGAGCCAGATGCTTTGGTGACAGCAGCAAATGAATACAGCTCTACAGTACCAACTTTGATGAACGTGACCAAGCCTCTTAACGCATCTCAGGATAACGAGAGGGGTTCAGCTGCTCCCACTGCAGCCACGACCACTGCCGCCATCTCTGCCCAGCACCCTGCTGTCACCCCAAAAGCAGAGCTTGATGTAACAGGGGCCACTCCCGATGTGCCCCTGGGGGCCACCCCTCTCTTTGCAGACATGAAGGAGGACGTCCTCAGGGCCGTGACCAGAGAAGGAGCAGAAGATCTAGATCCCACTATGCCGCTCCCCACCACTCCGCCGCCGGCAGCCGCCTGGGGGGCACAGCCAACTGCTGGCAGCCTCCTGGGTGCTGGCGTCACTGCGCTGCAGAGCCAAGGGCTGACCACGGCACCAGGAGCAGTCGAGGAAGGCGTAACCCTGCCTGTGGAGATCCAAAGCGAAGCCAGTGCCAACTCCTCGAGCCGCAGCCCCGGTGCTGGGGGGCTGCTCGTGACCCAGCAGGATGGGGCAGTGAGCAGGACCATGGGCATCACCCCAGAGCCAGTGGGAGAAACGGCCCCAGCTGCCAAGGAAAGTCCCTCGTCTTCGGTGCCCGGAGATGCGGGAGATGCAGTAAATGGTGCATTCAGCACAGCTGGCTCATCCCACCTGTCTCTGGAGAGTGTGACGGTATCGGGAACAGTGGGAAACCCCAGGGAGCCCTCCCTCCTCCCTGGCCAGGCTGCACTGAGCCCAGCTGCTTCGCTGGCACCAGCCGGCGGTGGGGACGGGGATGGGCAGGGAGCTCCTGGCATGTCATCGGACACTCCTGGTTCAGCGCCCTTGCTTGCAGCCAGCGAGACACCCGCAGTGCCAGGGGACATGGCCACATTGCTGCTGACCCCAAGGGTTCCCACTGATGCACAGAGTGACACGAATCCACCAGCCCCGGCCACTGCACTGCCCGCAGGGGATGTGGGAGCAGTGGGTCTGGCTGAGCCGTCCCTGCAGCCTGCCCCATGGCAGAGTCCCACTGGAGAACAGCCACCGCTGCTTGCTACTGTCCTGTCATCCCCCATGGACACCCCCAGTGCTCCTGGGGCTGCTTACCCACCCCTGGGTGTTGCTTACCCACCCCTGGGGGCTGGCACCCTGCCTGCAGCTGATGATGGGGCAGAGACACCAGTGAGCCCTGACCTCAGTGCTGCCCCAGGAGCACCCCTGTCTCCATCCCTTGGAGGGTTGCAGACATGGGGGATGGCAGCTGGTGCTCCCCAGGGAGCTGATGGACCCAACACTGGACTGAATTCAGCTTCGGATGCCCCCAGCCCAACGTCTTTCATACCTGATGGACTGGCATGGCCTGCTGCTGGGGTCCTGGCTCAAGGGGACGAGGGTGCAGGGCAGGTGGCACAGGCAGGAGGTCCAAGGGATGGCAGTCCCTATGCAGATACCAAGAGTGACATCAGTCCTTCAGCCTTCAGTGCTCAGCAGGACTCTGCTAATACTGGAGAGCTGCCGGCTGGTGGAACAGGGGCTTTGGCAAATGCCGAACTGTCCCCTCCATCAGCTCTCGGGAATGGAGCAGGAGCAGCCCCAGCACTGGGACAAGTGTCCCCAGCTGGTCCTGCACCTCCTGACAGCACTGGGCTGGAGCCCGACCTCTTGGGGGCTGAAGGACCAGGGAACCTGCCCAGTGAATCCACCAGCGCTCCTGGGGCTGCTTACCCACCCCCAGGGGCTGTGGCCAGCCCCGTGTCTGGGGCAGAGACACCAGTGAGCCCCGACCTTGGTGCTGCCCAGGAAACACTCGTGCCTCCATCCCTTGGGGGGCTGCAACCATGGGGGACATCAGCTGGTGCTCCCCAAGGAGCAGGTCTCCCTGGAGCCAATGGACCAGGCACCGGCTTGAACTCAGTGTGGGATGCTCCCAGCTCAGCAGCTTATGGACCAGCAGGACTGCCATCACCTGCCCTTGGGGACCAGCTTAGCACAAATTTGGAGCTGCCGGGAGAAGAGGGGCTTGGAGCCGGCACAGCAGAGCAGGCACTGGGAGGAGTGGGCAGTGGTGCTGGGTTTGAACCATCCCTGAGCTCTGCTGCAGGCAGTGGGATGGATGCTGGGGTAGATCAACTGCCCGGTGCAGGTTCCTCATTCGGTCCTGCCTCTTCTGGTGATCTGGTCGCAGCATCCTCTGTTTCGGGGGATGATGGAGCAGGACCCATCCCAGCTGCAGCCCCTGGCCCTGACAGCCTGTCTCCAGCTTCTTCAGATAGTGAAACTGGCCCAGAGCTCACTCCAGTGCAGGGGGCTGAGAGCGCAGGAGATGTGGCACAGGCAGGAAACTCAGAGAGTGAAAGTCCTTACATGGAGATGAGTCCTTCAGCCTTCAGTGCTCAGCAGGACTCTGCTAATACTGGAGAGCTGCCGGCTGGTGGAACAGGGGCTTTGGCGAATGCCGAACTGTCCCCTCCATCAGCTCTTGGGGATGGAGCAGGAGCAGCCCCAGCACTGGGACAAGTGTCCCCAGCTGGTCCTGCACCTCCTGACAGCACTGGGCTGGAGCCCGACCTCTTGGGGGCTGAAGGACCAGGGAACCTGCCCAGTGAATCCACCAGCGCTCCTGGGGCTGCTTACCCACCCCCAGGGGCTGTGGCCAGCCCCGTGTCTGGGGCAGAGACACCAGTGAGCCCCGACCTTGGTGCTGCCCAGGAAACACTCGTGCCTCCATCCCTTGGGGGGCTGCAACCATGGGGGACATCAGCTGGTGCTCCCCAAGGAGCAGGTCTCCCTGGAGCCAATGGACCAGGCACCGGCTTGAACTCAGTGTGGGATGCTCCCAGCTCAGCAGCTTATGGACCAGTGGGACAACCATCACCTGCTCTTGGGGACCAGCTTAGCACAAACCTGGGGCTGCCGGCAGTGGAGGGGCATGGAGCCAGCACTGTGGAGCAGGCACTGGGAGGAGCGGGCAGCAGGACCGGGCTTGAGCCATCCCTGAGCTCAGCTGCAGGCAGTGGGACGGATGCTGGGATGGATCAACTGCCTGGTGCAGGGTCCCCATCTGGTTCTGCCTCTGCCCGTGGTGTGGTCGCAGCATCCTCCATTTCGGATCCAGACAGCCCGAGTGCCCTCGGAGGAGCGGGTGGTGCTCCTGGAGCTCTGCAGCCTTCACTGGGTGCTGGGCCAGGCGTCCCTCCTGCTGCAGGAGATGGGGCAGTTGAAGCAGCTGGTGATGGGGGGTCCTCGGGGCAGTTCCAGACCCCTGCTGGAGAGGGACCAGTTGGTTCAGGAGCCCCTGATGGAGAAATGGGAGCCATGCTGCACTCTGCATCTTCCTCCACATCTACAGAGGGATCTTCATCACCTGGGATGGTTGGCGAGGCTGCCAATGGAGCAAGCGTTCCTGGAGCTGGTGGAGTCGGCAGTGGCTTGAGCACAGGCTCGGAGGCTGCTGGCCCCAAACAACCCACCGTGTCTGCCCCTGGTGTCCAGAGTGGTGCTGATCTTGGACTTTCTGATGCAAAACTGAGCCAAGTCAATGTGGTGGAGCTGCCTGGAGGAGCCTCGGCAAACAGGGGACCTTCCCCTGGTGCCAGCCTGGGAGACAGTGCAGGAGCTATCATACAGATTGCATCGGGAGTGCTGGCCCCGTCTGCCCTCACCTCTCCCCAGGAGACACAACCCCTGGTCCCGGTAGCTCCAGACAGCAGCAGCACCTCTGACGGCACGGCCACCTCACTGGCTGCTTCTCTGCTTCTTCCTGGGCATGGGCTGAGCTCGGGGCTGGCACCCAACGGGGACCCCCACTCTGCCCCTGGCACCCAGAGTGGGAGCAGACCCCTGGTGCCTGGGGCACCGGGTGGGCTGGCAGGAGATGCTGGAGGTGCTCAGACATGGTCTCTTGAAGACAAGGTGGCCTCAGGAATGCTGGCACCTTTGGGAGAAGTGTCTCCCCATGCCCCTGCATCCCCCAACACTGCCCTGGCACTGCCTTCTGCTCCACAGACAGAAAATGCTGCAGAGGGGGCGTCCACCGGCCCCGGGCTTTCCACTCCGCTTTTGGCACGTGAGTCGATAGTGGGATCCTCTGCAGGGGCAAGGGGAGAGTTGGGGGCTGCCACGCTGCGGGGGCCTGCCCTGCTCCTGCCCCCCCACCAGCCAGGAAGCCCCGGGGTCCCCTCTAGGGATGCTGATAGTCCCATTCCAGGGGAAGCAAGTGCCGTGCTCCCTGGAGCGATGGCAGGGCGAGGGGACATGGCTCGGCTCCTTCCTGGTGTGGCTGGAGCTGGGGCAGCCATGGGGACACCCCGCTCCCCACTGGGGGGGAGCCCAGGGCTCCTTGGCCTTCCTCCCGCTGGGATCGCTGCTGGCAGCCCTGGATCAAAGGTCCCGGGGCCAGGACCTGCCAGTGGCTCATCACCCACTGCCTTGCAGCCGTTCTTGGGTGGCAAGGTGACCACCAGCCTGGCAAACAGAGCCCCTGCTGCTAGTGGGTTGAGCCTCCCTGCAGCCTTCCCAGGCCAGGGGGGAGCCCAGGGTGGGTCCCCAGCCACCGTGCACCCAGCCGTGTCCTGCAGCCCAGCCACCGCCAGCCCAGCCCCGCCAGCCCCCCTCTCTGGGAGCAGGGAGGCACTCCCCAGGCCAGGAGCAGCCACTGTCACCTCCCGTGCATCGTCCCCTGTGTTTCCAGCTCTGCCAAGACGGCTGGCGGCCGCCCTGACCCCGCTGCCCGGCCCCACAGGTACGTGATGCTCATGGGACAGCCCGGGCTGGAGGAACACCTCTGGCCTCCTGACGGCCCGTCCTGGGGGACATTCGGTGCCCAGAGACCGAAGGGGCTATTTGGGGCCAGGGCCCCCCAGGGGAGATGCACCATGAGGAGCTCCTGCACATGAGCTTGCATTTTTGGCAGGCTGAGCCTGCCTTCAAGTATGGTCCCATCAGCTGGAAAGCCCATCCTCTCCAAATGCTTTGTTTTATTTAACAGACATAAATAGGGAGCTGGAGGCTGTAAACATCTCTAGAAAGGGCTGTGGGCGTTTAATTCCCTGCCGTCCCCCAACCACAGTCCTGTACAATGTTTTTCTCCTCCTATCAGCAGTCCTTCAGCATGGTGCCCCAATGGGGCTGGAGCAGGAGGGGACAGTGACCACAAAGGCCATCACAGTGGGTTTGGGGCAGCTGTGTATGTGCAAGGCAGCGAAAGGAGTGGGAGCAAGATCCTGCAAGGGAAGGTGACATGCAGGGCGTCCCAGGCAGCTATTGGCAGTGTCCCCCTGTCCTCCTGCGGCCCAGCCTGTCCCCCTTTGGAAGCAAAATCATTTCAGATCTTTGAGTTTTTGGCACAGACCAAAGGCTTTGCTGTAAGTGTGTTTTGGGTTTTTTTTTTTGTTTTTCTTTTTCAGTCGCAGCTGTGCCCCTCTATCGGTACGGAGCGAGGGAAAATGATCGGGAGTACGTGGAAAGGAGGGTGGATTTTAATTCTCCACTTTTCAAGCCGGAGACTGGATTCCCGTTTGGGAAAACCCTGCATGACTCTCTCTATGTGAGTCTACCTTGGCTTGACTTGCTGTTGGGCAAGCAGCCGTCCCCCAGAAACCTGGGGGAGGCAGCAGGGACCAGGTGCCTGGGATGGGACCCTTGTAGGGACAAATCGATTGGGATGCTGCCGGGGTCTGTTTGCAGAAGGAGGTGACTTTGTGGCCATTTCAGTGGTGGTGGGTGGTCGCCTTGCTTGGGCATTGCTGAAAGTGGGCTTGGAAATGGGAGGGCTGCCACCCCTCTGTCAGGGCGTCCTGCTGATCCTGACCTCACCTGATGGAGTGATCCCTCTGCTCAGTTTACAGACAATGGACAAATCATTTTTCCAGCCTCGGACAACAGCATCTTCACGTACCCCAACCCTCCTCCCAGTGGCTTCAATGGCCACGAGAAAGTTCCCATGATCGCTGTGTTTTGGGACAATGCTGACTTCTCCAGAGGTGTTGGCACCACCTTTTACCAGGTGAGTGAAGCCACCCGGGTGCATGGTTGCATGAAACACCTTTTGATGATGAACTCATCACCTGTTCTGTGGATACCCCTTGAGATGTGTAATTGATGGAGCCCATGAGCGGTGTTTCCCTTTCCTGGGCCAAATCTAAGAGCTGTTGGTCCTGTGTGTGTCACCTCTTGAGCCATCCAAATCTCATCCAGACCCTTAGACACGGTGCTCCATGAATGACCCCAATCTAGACCTGTCTTTACCCTACTGGGAGCTAACGCAGACGTGGGTGTACGCAATCCGCAGGAGTTCCCCACTCTCAACACGGCCAAGCCTCCGTTTGTCCGTGACGTGGAAGCGAAGATTCGGCGGTACCTGAGGTCTTCCTACTCCGCAGCCTGGACCCTGAAGATCACCTGGGAGAAGGCACCTGCCTATGCAGCACGGACTGACACCCGGAGGGTAAGGGGCTGATGGAGCTCAAGGGCTTGCTGTGTTGTCAAAAAAACCCTAAGACCCATGGGTGATCACCTTGTCCTTGCCTGAAAATAAGAACCAGTTTTGTGAACATGGTCAGTCTTGAAGAACATGTTGCCCATGTTTTGGTGGTTTTCAGATTTTTGTGGGGGACATCTTTAGTTGAACTCTTCCTGCTCCGTAAAATCTTTCTCTTTAATGTGGTGGGAGTTTATTGTGCACCAGAAACACTGTTCTTCAGGAGCATAAAATTGGGTGAATTTGAGGCTTTTTATGGAACACCATCAAAGTAAAACCATCACATTTTCCGTGCAAAATGCGAACCAGCCCAGGCTGCGTTTGCCTTGCACATCAGGACCTCAGCCCTGCCGTTCCCCAGTGAGCACTGACCCACGCCCCTAATTTTAAACCCTACAGTTTTGCTCACTTTCTTACCTGTCCGCAACGCTTCTCCCCAGACGGTCACATACCAGGCCATCCTGACCACCGACGGCTTCAGGTCCTTTGTCCTGATGCTGTACCAGGAGGGAGGCATGCAATGGGATTATACCAGGCTCGCTGCCACCAATGTGCTCATCGGCTACACCAGGTACAGCAGGCTCAGCACCCTACCCCTGCCGCCTCCGAGCACCAGGCTGTGACCCGTCCTCGGCTCTGGCTGGTTTAATCCTTCCACTCACATCCCCTGAAGTGCCCTGCAAGGATAAGGGTAGCTCAGATAGGGTCTGCATGCCCATATAGCCTAACATATGGGGGTCTCACAACCAAATTTGCCCCGTTAGCGGCTGGATCATGCTGCAGCACGCTGACTTGCCAGGCTTGTTGTAAGATCCACACATCCCTCTGGGGTCCTGGGCCTGCAGCATCCTGGTGGTTTGTGTGGAAGGAGTGGGGAATAGGGGATGTTTGCTGAACTTTGCACCAGTGGAGGGAAGGGATTTCCGCCGCTTGGCCGGAGCGGTCGCTTCCTGCCTCCTCGCATTACGTCTTGCCCTGTGCACACCGTCTCCAGGGTTTGCTCATTAGCTGCTTGCTGCAGCTGGGTAAGGAAAAGGTGGCCGGGACGGGAAGCGCGGGCGGCACAGGCATGTGTGTGTGCTTGCCTGTGCATGACTGCTTGTGGGTTTCTGCTCCGTATTGCCCTGCAAGATGCTGAACACCATGGAAGCTGCTCGCGCCGGTCTTGAGATGTCTGCGGGTTCGGCCCATGATGCAGCAGGAGCGTTTGCAGCACCCAAAACTAACTGCACTCTGTAGAGAGGAGGCAGTAGGCTGGGGGAGCTGGTGCCTTTGCTTGCCTGTCCCCAAAGCTGTGATTTGGGTGCTGTGGGGTCCCGCCGGCTCGGGATCAGGGTGGCTGAAGGGCAGGCTGGGGCTGGGGCTGGGGCTGGGATAACCCCATCCAGGAAGAGCAACCCCTGATTTTTCCTCTTTCCTCTGCATGCAGCGGGGATGGCTTTTACCGCAACGACGACCTGACTCAGAGACCTCCAGCCGCTAAATATCGCCCTGACCAGTTCAGGGGCTACAACACAGGTAGTGCTGCACAGCCGGGGTGGGTTCATGCAGCTCCTCGGGGTGCTGGGGAAGGGCTGCACAGGGAGGGGGAGGTTCCCAGGGGATGAAATCCACGCTGCCATTGTGGCAAGGCTCTCATTGAGTTCACCAAGGCCAGACTTTCCCCCCAAGCACATAAAATGCTTCCCCTGGGTACCAGTTATGCCCTGAGGCTGAAACGTCCTTGACGTGTCCATGGACCCTTTTTGTTGCAACAGCTCTGTTCCAAGGCTTTCTTCTTTGGCAAGAGCCTCTCCCCCTGTTTCACTGCCGTTGGGTGGCTGTTAAGCATGGGGTCCCACGGCTGGGGGTCAACATAGGCTTAGATTCCAGCATTAGCATCACTCAGCTCTCACCTTGAGCCGAAACTGCCCCTGCGGTTCCCTTGGCCAGAGATGGCAAGTCATGGTTTCTCTCCCTGCTCAGACCTCCGTGGGCTGTGGATTTACAAGCTGGAGAGCCGTGTGGGCATCAACTACCGGCTGAAGTGCCTGGCGTGGATGGAGCAGCAGCAGCAGGAGGCACGGGCATGGAGCCAGGGCCTGCCCGCCTGCCCCTGCTCCCTGCAGCAAGGGCAGCAGGACCCACGCTTCAAGAGCAGCCGGGGAGGCAAGTGGACACGCCACTTCCCCACCCTCCTCGTCCCTGAGCTGTCCCTCCTCATCTCCCCTGCAAGGCTGGCTGGGGTCCCTCCTGGCTGGGTGGGCAGGGGACCCCAAGGAAAATGAGGGGGGGCTGCCCTTCCCTGCAGAGACAGGGAAAACGGGGAGGAATGAGGGCTGACCTGTCCCTGTCTTGTTAGACTGGATGGAGCTGTCTAAGCTGCATGGGGACAGCGGGGATGGACCCTCCCCAGCACCAGGGTCTCACCTTGGGCAACCACTTGTATGGTCTCCATCAGTCTCTCCAAACTGCGTGTAGCACCGTGGGTGACGTGGTGGGAGTGATGGGTAACAAGAAGCCAACCCCGGTCCCGCTTGTCGCCCTGGGGCAGGGATGCTGGCTGGGAAGAGCTGCACCAGGGCAGGGATGCTGGCCAGGGGGAGCTGTGCTGAGGCTCACTGCCACTTTGTTGCAGGCTGGTGGGCTGCCCGCATCTCCATGTTGCATTCCGCCTCCCCCAACCAGCATGGTGCCGGCATCCGCTGCCTGTACGACAGCCAGAGCCAGCTCATCGAGGGGCGGCAGGAGAGGTACTGGAGGCCCTCCAGGCAGGCCTCGCCCTACCGCGGTAAGCACAGCCAGCCCTGGCATCCCCTGGCTGAGGCTGGCATCGCTGTAGCCTGTAAATCATTTTAATCTCTGTGCCAACCTATTTCCTGACATGCTGTTGCCCTCGGTGGGAGCGTGGACCTGCCAAAAGCTGAGGCGAACACCCTGCCTGCCCAGAGCCAGCCCATCTCCCTTTCCTCTCCCCTTCAGCCCCTTACTCTAATTTTTGTCTCCAGACCAGGAGCTGAAGTTGTACGACTGGTGCTGTAACCAGGCAGGCAGTGCCCACCTCTGCGCCCGCTACAGCGAGAAGAGACCAAAGATTGGCTGTGATGGATACCAGTTACCTGGCATGGGTGGGTTTGCAGCCCCTGTTTGCTGGGGCGATGCCATCTTGGTGCCCAGGGCTGGGGGGAACATCCCAGCCACCCCATGGTTAGGTAGCAAGAGCCCCAGGCAGATGAAGGATGGGTTCTGGGGTGCTCACGTGTGGGTTGTGCTGTGCCCTGGGCTGTGCGGGGTTGGGGGTGGGCATCTCCCTTAGCACATAGCCATGGGTGTAGTCCAGGGGTGAGAACACCGGGAGGGGAGGAGGACGGCAGCTAACGCGGTTGTTGATGTGAGCTGATGTGGGGCTTTCTTGCAACACAGGTTCCTCAGAGGAGGCAGAGAGCGACTCGGAAGAGCAGAATGGTGAGCAGGCTCAGGGGTCTCCTCTCCACTGGCTACTTCTCACTGCCCCCATCTCCCCTGTGTGGAAACTCCCTCGGGGCTCCCAGATCGCCCCATGCCCTCGGGGAGGAGGTAGCCAGGCAATCCTTGTTTCTTCTTCTTTGCAGATGGACAGGACAAGTAACTGGGGGTTGCACATCTGCAACATGGTCCAGGCCATGGCTGATCCTCTGAGTCCTTTGCTCCTGCTCATCCCCTCTGTCCTCCTGCTCCCCCCAGCACCCAGCACCCCTGCCCACCACGCAGGGCAGCTCACTCGGCTGGTGCCTGCTGGTGCCTTCACTGGCACAAATTCATTTTTCTAACCCAGACTTGTCCCAAGAAGTCGGTTGCTTTAGTCGCCCTTCCCCTGCTGCAGCTGAGCGGGTGCCCATGGGCACCTCCTTGCTGGTGGGGAGGTGGGCAGGTACCCCCCACTGTGTCCACGACCCCCTGTCCTCCCTGCATCCCGCTATTTCTCCCATGCTGTGGGGTGCAGTTGGCCCCCCGGCACCGGGGAATGGGTTTTTGTACCTTGTGTGGGTTGACTGCGGCCGAGCCCCCGAGTGCCTCAGTGCACCAGGCTCGCCCTGTGAGCCCGTCCTGTCTTGTCCCCCACCTCTGTCCCCCAGCCATCCCTCCCCGCGCGGTCCCCAGGCCCTGTGCCCAGAAGGGGCGAGTCTCCAGATCAAGCCAGAGTCTGCTTAATGCCTCTGCTGGGTGTGCGAGGGCAAAATTCAACCTCATGATCAGAAACAGGGAGAAAAATAATTTTTTTTGTGTGTAAGAGAGCATCTGCCTTTCTTAAAAAAAAATAATCCTTGTCAAATCTTGTTTGTTCAATAAAGCCTCTGAGGCATCTGAGCATCACTGATCCTGTAGCAGCCACGTCCTCTGCTGAACCGGGGTGGGAGGCGGTGGTGGGGGCAGGCTGGGGACGGTGGCATCGCAGGGTGCTGCTGCCCTCCGAGCTGGTGCTGGGGAGTCAGCGTCTGGGCTGTGGCTGAACGGGGCGCTGGGGCAGCGGGGCTGGAGCTGGCATCTGTCGGGGTCTGACGCACCCTCCTCGGGCACCGCATCTTCCCTCAGGAGGGGCAAAGGGCTGCGGGGTGTTTGCGGGGACCACAGCCCGACCTGTGTGATCTGAGCTGCTGTGAGCAGTGCCTGGGCAGTGCACTGAGGGAGACTTGTGGCTTTGCAGGGGGAATGAAGGGATGGAGCAACAAAAAAAGCTACATCCATCTTCTCTATGGCCCTGTGGATGGGACCAGCAAAAAGCAGGGACTTGAGAGCTCAGCGACAGGGAAGCAGGGCTGGTGCACAGACACTGCAGGGTGCAGGCAACTTACTCAGCAGAATGCCATAATCTTTGGTTTATTAGATTTTGTTCCTAATGGGTTATAATCGCTGCATTGCCCAACCCGAGTTTGCTATCAGCGGCTCTTCTGGGTCCAGTTACATTGCACTTGAGCATATGCCGGTGCAGACACACTCAAGGACTATCCTGGTTGCCTCTGCAGGTCCTCAGGAGAAGGTGAAATTCTCTCGCTTTGGCCACCCAACATAAACCCACATTTTTCATTCAAAAAAGCACCTCCTCCAGAGTGAATCCTCCCACAAAGACCAGACCCCAAAAGGCAGCTGCCCATCCTCTGCCTCCATGTGGGCGCCATTGCCAGAGACCCCGAGAGTGGACGGCAGGGCTGGCAGCAGCGGCTGGCTCCTCCATGAGCCTGGAGGCGCCGGGGCAGGGCCGGTGGCACGCTAGGGCTGCTGGGGAGGCTGGCTCGGAGGCCTGATGTGGGGTCTCTGGATCCTTATCTGTAAAGGAGGGACAGGCCATGCTGAGCTGTCAACGCTGCACGGGCTCTGCTCTTCACAATAAGCTCAGACAGCAGAGCCGACCCCAACGCAAGCCAAAGCATCCTTGATGCTCTGGGACGAGGCATGGCTCCCAAACATCTTTAAGGCATGGGGCCAGGACATCAGTCCCCAGCCGACAGCCCCCGACCCCCCATGGGGACAATAACCCCCGGGCAGACCTGGATTGAGGGGTCGATGGCCTGGAGCTGCGGTTCCCAACGCCTTTCCAGGGAGTGGGAGTGGGTGGACACTGCCTGCTCTCCTGCTGTCCTCAGAGCTGCAGCAGAGAAGTTGAGCAGAGCTCGAAGACGACCAGGGTGAAACAGAGCTGGGGTGGGGGGGTTCGCAGCGATGTACTCACAGGAGAAGGGCTGTGGCCTCCAGAAGGTCTCCTTGGCCCTAGGAGAGGGGGAGCAGAAAGGGGATGACATGTCGGGGGGGGCTGGGAGAGCCCCTGGCTGGTCCTGGCACCTGGGTCGCATGGGAGTGGGGAGCAGTGACTGAGTGTGGGGGCAAGATGAGGCTACGAGATGAGGAAAAGCCCCAGTTGCTGTGCATGCGCAATATCTCGCCTTGCCACAAGTGCGAATGAACAGAGGCGCTTCCCGGAGAGCCCCAGCTCCAGGGCCAGCAGGGAGCCGGCAGCAGGGGCAGGACACAGCTCCAGCTGGCCCTGGGGTGCTGAACTTCCCATGAGCATGGATGCCATGCCAGGACCAAGGGCTGGGGAGGAGGTAAGGAAAAGCTGGTGCTTCCACCGCAGCCTTGCACCTCGTCAGCCATCTGCTAACTCCCTGCTCTGCAGGAGAGTAAGGTCCAATCTTGCCGCGACCTTTTTCTTGCTCCAGATCAACTCTTTCCAGAGCAATGGGAATTGCAGTGGAAATAATTTGGATGGTATTCAAATTAAAATTAAATAGAAAGCCTGTCTGTAATCAAGCACTGGGTGAGATAAGGAAGAAATGCAAATATTCCTTGACACAGGGGAAAAGGGAAGGTAATGTTGAACCCACTGACATTATTGCACCCCTGAGCAGCAGATAACTGGGAAAGGGGCTGGAAGATGCTAAAAGACCACGCGGCTCAGCAGACTCACCCCAGAGCAGACTCCCTCCACCCAGACCAGATGGGTCCCACTAGTGGTGAACCTTCCAGAGATGGATTTTCCAGCAATTTTTCAGGCTGGCAAAGCTCTTCCTGACACCTAGCCTCCGTTCCCTGCCACACCCGCAGCACCCACCCCTGCGTGGGTCCAGCCCATGGCTCACCCCTGGTGGCGGCGGCGGCGGCAGAGGTGCGAGGCCAGGCAGGCGGTGGTGAACAGGAGGCAGAGCAGAGCCAGAGCTCCCACCAAGATGCTGAGGAAGGCGGCGAGGCTGACGGAGAGTCGCTCGCACTGGGCGCCAGTGGGGGAGAAGATGGAGAAGGGGAGGCAGCTGCAAATGGGGAGGAAAGAGCAGTGATGCCATGGGGAGACGTGGCTGCGCACGGTGGCCTTGTCTCTCCCCAGCGCCACTGCTACCTGCACGTGGGCCCCTCAGGCAGATGCTGGCACCGGCCGCCATGCTGGCAGTAACCTGTCTTGCAAGGGGAGATGCAGACGAAGCCGATGGTCCCTGCGTAGTGGAGCCGGTAGCCTTTGTAGCCATACAAACCGCAGGGGAAATAGTGCCTCAGCTCAGCCACTGTCACTGGGGAGGGATGACACGGGTTTGGCCATGCAGCAGTGTCGCTCCTTGATGCTTACCCAGGTCTCCGTGAGATGGATCTGTGCCTGGGGTGGGGACTGCCACCCGCCCGCCTCCCCCGTGAATGTTACCCGAACCCCAGGGCGCGCAGGGTGATGGAGACAATGGGGACAGTGGGGTGGTCCTCTCAGGCTCCCTGGCTTGGCGCCAGGAGCAACTCACGCTTCACCAGGTCGGTGATGTTGTCCCGGTGCAGGTGCTGGAAGAGGAGGTGCACGCCCGTCTCCTGCCGCCCCCGCCGCCTGTTGAAGGCGCCGGTGATGGCCCCCAGCAGCTCCTCATTCAGGAACCGGATGATGGTGCTGCGGCTGTCGTAGGCGAACTCGGACACCACCACGAAGGTGAAGCCATCGCCATCTGTCCTGCGGGGAAAAGACGGGGCTGCTGGTGGAGCCGTTGCTGCATCAGAGTGACTGAGCCTCACCATGCCTCAGTTTTCCCATTTGGGGGTGGTGAAGAAGGGATGAAGCAGGAGAAGAAGGGATGAGGCAGGAGATGGAAGGTGCCATGGAGCTTGTGTCTCCAAGGGTTTATCAGCATCAGTGCTGGAAAAACAGACTCTGGCGTGGGGGAAAATGCCCTTTGTGTCCCAAACCCTGTGGCCCCATGCCCAGCCCTGCCCCACTGGCTCCCCGGGGTGGGCAAGGGGCCACTCCACAGCCGACTCACATCTGGGTGATGTTGGTGTTGCTCTGGAAAGCCTTTACCTCCAGGGAGCCCAGGATGGCTGAGACCTGCGGCAGGGGAAGCGGGAGGGCGTGAGGGGAGGGCAGGACAGCACGAGCGCGGGGAGAAGCTGAAGGGTGATGCGGGCACTGTGGCCGAGCCCCAGGGGCTGCTCTGGCCTTTCATTCACGCGCTGGGGACCTGGCACATGGCCATGGCCACAGCCAGCATCACATGGCTGACGCTGCCTCCCTCCAGCCCTGCGCATCCGCTGGATCCCTGGGGATCCCATGGGAGGGGGGCACATGGAGGCACGGGCACCCCAAACTGCCATGCTGCCTGGTGTGCCAGTGTGTCCCCCTTCCCAAGCCCATCCCCTCTGGCGACGTACGGTGCCGTTGACTTCCCCAGCAGTGGCGTTTCGCAGCGTCCTGACCCGCAGCTGAATGCTTCTCCGGGGGAGATCTGCTGAGATGAAGTCACAGCGGTGGCTCTGGCATCCCAGGCCCAGGGCGAGCGGGGTTGGGGTTCACACCCCAATGGGCACAGGCACCCACCTGCACTGGGCAGCGGCCGAAAATCCCCCCCCGCCACCAGGCAGTGCTGGTCGGTGAAAGCCGGGGGGCAGGCGCAGGTGGGGGCGCAGGTGATGGGGTGCAAGCGGCAATGTCCCCCATTGCTGCAGTAGCCCTCGGGGCAGGAGCGGGAGCCGCAGGCTGAGCCACAGCCTGGCCCCTCACCTGCAGGATGGGGAGGCCAGGTCAGGTGGAGGCACGAGCCTGGCTGCAGGGACAGAGCCCCAGTGCATTGATCCATCCACAGCCACTCTGCAATGCCTTTCTTCCAAGTTTTGTTTTGTTTTGTTTTTTTTTTATGCATTAGGACTTTGAATATAAATTCAGATTCTCAAGGAAAAGCCCTGCGTCCCCTCCTCCCAGCTGGAGCCTTTTGCCCTTGTGAAATCCCAGCCTGCATTAGAACAGGAGTAAAACCCACCACCCCAACCCCATCACAGCCATCTGAAAACAAGATTTTATTTTAGCCCCCCCAACCTCAAATGTGCATCTGAACTTAGATGGGATGAGATTTTTTTTTTTCTCAAAGACAAAAATTGCACGGGAAAAGTTTCCCTTGCCAGCAGATTAGTGAGATCTGCAGCCTGGGAGCATGAGGGGTGGCTGGTCTCTGGTCCCTTCTGTTAAGGACAGCAAGGGCTTGGGTACAGAGCTCAGCCAGCTCCCTCTCCTCTCCAGCCAGTTTGGGTCCCATGGGAACTGTCTTCCACAGAGGCCCGGAGGGTGATGGGGACAAGGACCATGCCCACCAGGGTGCCCGTACTCACCTTCCTCACCAGTCAGGCAGGAGCAGGCATAGCTGCCCACCGTGTTGGTGCAGGTGGTGTTCCCTGGGCACGCCGTCCCCTGCGCGCACTCATCAATATCTGCCGAGGCAATGCAGCATGGCACCGGGAGAAATACCTCAGCCAGGGTCCCGCAGGTCCCCCGGGTTCCCAGTGGCCATGGTGAGCCCTTGTCACCTGAGCAGTGCCGCCCGTCGCCGGTCAGGCCAGCTGGGCACGGGCCACAGCCGGCGTGCAAGTCGCAGCCCACGCCAGGGAAGCATCCCTGGGCACAGGGGTCTGGAGGGTCCTGGCAGAAGGGCCCTGAGTAGCCGTCCTCACATCTGCAGGCTGCCAGCTAGGAAGGGGACGGTGACACTGGCTTAGGGGACACAAGGAGGACGGGTGGACAGAGAAGATGGCTGTTGCGGAGGAGCTTTCTGGCACGCTACCTGCAGGGAGGACCCCTTGAGGGTGATGGTGTCGCTGTAGTCACATTCCTGGCTCCTGCTGCAGCTGCAAAGGGTGAAGCGGAGCTGGAGGAGGGCGGTGAGGTTGTTGGACCCAACAGCCTCCAGGTTCATGGTGAGCGGGGCCATCCCGTGGGGCTCCCACGTCAGGGTGCCATTCTCTGCCGAGGTGAGAGGTGGGAATTAGAGGAGGTGGCAGAGGAAAGGGGCTGGGTGGACGGTGTCCCCCCATCCCAGCTGCCCCATCTCTCCTCCTTTACCCGATATGTTGAGCTCCGGTGAGAGGTGGGGGACAAAGCGTGCGCCCGCCCCCACTGCACGGTACTGCCTCCTGACCCTTTCTGTCCTGAAGGCCGTGAGCGACGCGTCACCGGTGATGACGGGAGGGAAGGCGTCTGAGGAAAAAGCAGCCCAGCACGCAGCTGGTTGTTTGCTACGTGGCCGCGTCACCCCTTGGCTCTGAGACCCTCCTGGTGAGGATGGGACCCCAGGCAGTTGCTGCCATGACCACCCACCGACAAGGCCCTTGTGTTGCACAGCATGGTGGCATCTCTCAGGCTTGGAGACCAGCCAGCCAGGCAATACAACTCAGAGACCTTGGTGCCAACTATCCTGCTGGTGGCATCTCCCAGGTTTGGAGACCAGCCAGCCTGGCAATGCAGCTCCGAGACCCTGGTGACTTCTCCTGCCTCACACAGAGCAAGAGAGCCCAGGGAGGGAGCAGTGCACTGCCTGGTTACCCAAGCCATGCCCTCTTGGAGGTGAGGATCTGCTCCACTTACTGAGTACTGTCTTCTTCTTCTGGAGGTCAGCTGTGAGGCTCTGGGTGGCCAGGCCCAGGGCCACGTCCCCCGTGCTCAGTGAATCGTAGATGCACTCCTTGCTGCCGTGGCACTGCGAGGCTGCCAGCTGGTACTGGCTTTCATTCTGCCTCAGCTGAGACAAGAAGATGGGTGTGAAGTTCATTACTGGTGAGTCCAGAGGCTGAGAAAACAGGCTGTGCTCTCCAACAGCCCCTGCAAGAAAGCACACCATGGGAACAGCCTTGGGTTTTTAAGGTTTGTTATATTTTAGGACTCATTTCCATGGAGCAGTGAGGAGACCAAAGGGCTTCCCTGGCATCACTTTTGCTCAGGCAAGTGTCTAAATGTCTCCAGCCAAAGCATGGCCAGAAGGTGTAGGAACAGGGGGATCGTCAAGGTGGATCCCAAGCCTGGACTTACAGGTCATCCCATAGCTGTAGATTTCCTCCTCGCTGCTATTCACAGGGATGCTGGTACCATTTGGCATCTGGAAGTCGTCTGCGGGGTCGTGGTCCCACACACCTGGTGGAGCATCACCAGAGGACTGGATACCCCATGCCGGGGTTGACCTCCTCTCTGGTGCTGGCTGGTGTTTAGTTTAGACCCGGGTCCCTGCCCTCACAAGCATGTTCCCCCATCATTTTCCAGTCTGCTTTAGGATGGGAAGGGGACTTTGCACCCCAGCTCTGCAGCAGTGCCAGGGGTTCTCACCCAGGAGGCCCTTGGTGCTGTTGCGGTACTGATCGGGCAGGCTGCAGACCACACTGAGGATCCTGGAGGTGGCCGAGATGGAGATGGCGATGGCCCCGTCAAAGACAGCCGTGATGGAGGAGGTGTTGACCAGCAAGACACCAGGGCTGTAGTACACCTTGGCATCCATGTCTGCAAGAGAAGGAGAGCACAGAGGGAGAGTCCATGCAAGGCTGGGGCCTGAAATGATGTGCCTGAATTTGGGGAGGGGAGTGCTCCCCATCCACCCCAGCTGAGTCAGAGACAGGGTGCAGGTGGGAGGCGCTTGACGGACCTCAGGATGGCTGCCCTTGCACTGGGCAGGGCTGGTTCCCATGGGATGGGGACACCCCTCGTCCCCCTCCAGATACATTTAACATTTAACACCACATCCTGCTCACCTTGGGAATAGGAAAACTGGATGGTTTCGTCATTCAGGAGTACTTGGATGTCACCCTGGCTCCCCAAGACCCACTCAACCTGCAAATCATGGCGGATGTTCCAGTCAGTCCCTCTGCTCGTCCCTTCCTGCCGTCCCCCCATACTGGGGACACTCGAGCTAAACCCTGTCCTCCTCCAGCCCCGGCAGAGAGGCTCAGCCCTGGGGGCCGTGTTGGTGTGCTGTTCACCCCAGTAAACACACGCTAAAACAGCTTTGATGGTTCCACAGAGAGGACAGCAAGCTGCCCCCCGTCACTGCTGGCATGGGGCACGCACAGGCCACCACCGCTGCTCGGCTGACCATGGCAGCATGGAGAGCTGTGCTGGTGGGCTCCAGGCTCTAAGCCCCCTCCTCACGCTGCTCAGCGGCTGCTTCTGGTGACACCAGATTTTGCTTACTGAAACAGATGTGGGGAGCAATTCTGCAATGCAAGGAAGAGTACGTGCTTGTGCTAATGTGTCCGGAGGAGATGGGTGGTCGGGGCAAAGGGTGTGCAATGAAGAGGGTGGAGCAGAGCTCCAGGGCCTTTCTGACCAGCTTGGAAGAGGTGTTAGAGCTGTGTCTCGTTAGTCTTAGTCCAACCCACTGCTATTAGTACTTTGCTGGGGTTGTGGGAGGTGGCAGGAAGAGGAGAAAGGATGCTCTTTGAATCCCGGCCACTTCTAGGTGATGCAGAGGCGATGCCCAACCTGCCAGAGGGGTCTCTCCCATTGGAAGCTCAAACTGATACCCAGATCACTCTTACTCACTGTTATGGTGGTGGCGGAGATGTACTGTGCAGCGAAGGCCACGAAGTTGGTGGCCTGGGCCGTGCCAGTCTGGGCCGTGCGCCCATGCAGCACAAAGCTGGTCCTGGCATCGCTGGCCAGCAGCAGGACAAAGTCCCCAAGCCCATTAAAGGTGTAGGTGAGTCCATCCAGGGTGGTGATGTGGGGGTCCCCGAAGGCACCAGCTGGAGTCCAAGGAGATGGAGCCATTTTGGGGGGAGGAAGAAAAGCAAATGCTGGTGTAATTGCACAGAGGAGAGCAGCCCCCGGTGCTGTGCTGGGCTCAGCAGTCCACACCGGGATGCTGCAAAGTGTGGTTAATGCATGGGGTCTGCATACAGCCGTGCCACCCTGGCACAGGGGAGGTAGAGCCCTGGGGATTCACCCGGGGTGGGCGGCACATATCCCTCGCAGCCGACCCTTGGTCTCTTCTCAGCAAACCTGGCACAGAACAGGGGCTTCCCCACGCGCCGGCAACACCAGTCGAATGCCTCCAGCTCCTTGTCTGCAGAGGAAGGCAGCTGGGCGCTGAGGGGTGTCGGGGTCCCTGCTGCGCCCGCAGAGCACTCGGTGCTCAGGGTGTTTTAGGGCGAGGGAGTGCCAGTGCCCACTTACCAGCGGTGGGGAGGAAGGGGGGGCTCCATGCTCGCTCCTGCCAGCCTTCGAGCAAGCTCCCATCTTGGTACAGACACCGCACCCCGGCTCCGGACGGGCTGGGAGACGCAGTGCGCAGCATCCTCACAGAGGCATCCGCCAGGTCTGAAATGGTGTGGGGGGATCACTGCTGCCCCCAGAGCAGGAGGGGACCCCCTGCTGTCCCCCCACCCCACGGCTGACCCTGGGGGGCCGCGCTTTGCACCTCTGCTCCAGCGGTAGCGGAGATCCAGCTCTGCCTGGGGCTGGGAGCAGGGGCATGGCAGCAGCTGGCCATTCCAGGCGGCCGGCGCTGGCTCAGCATCCAGCCACACCAGGCACTGCAGCCTGTAGTTCACCCGGGAGCGACTGTCCAGCCTGTATATCCACAGCCCGCGCACATCTGGGGGAGCAAACAGAGAACAGCATGGGTCGGCTGGGGTCTCGCCCTGTGTGGACGGGGATCCCATGGGACAACTGTCCTCAGCCATTGACCTCACACGAGGTCTCCAGGCTCCCTCTAGAGCCGGTGTGGCTGTGGCGAGCCACAGCAGGACACAGGACACCCGTGCTCTGCCCTCGGTGGCCAGCCCTTGCCCAGTGGGTTTGCTGACCCATCGCCTCGCAGGGACACACGCTGGGGACATGCTCCTGGTGCAAAGCACATGGCTCCCTCCATCCCCACCCACCCTGAGGGCTCCCCCAGTGCCATACCAGTGCCGAGGCTGCTGTGCTGGTCGGGTCGGTACTTGACAGCTGGTGGCTTTTGAGTCAGCTCATTATTTTGGGCATAGCCATCACCGCTGTGGGAGAGAGGAGGTTTGGGGTCATCCTCCCAACACAACCCTCCTCCGCTCCCTGTAGAGCAGCTGGGGTGGGAACTGCTGCGGTTTGCAGGAGAGAGGGTTTAAACGGGACAGGGTTCCTCTGGGGGTGGGAGCTGGGCTCTTCTGGGGATAATGTCTCCGATGGTCCCAACATAGTGCTGGGAGAAATCCCTGCTGTGCCAAAATACAGCCACACATGCACAGCACCTGGAGAAGCCGATCAGCACATTGCCTGCAGCCAGCTTGGTGTAATCCCACCGCATCCCACCGTCCTGGTAGAGCAGCAGGGCAAAGGAACGGTTCCCATCGGTGGTGAGGACCGCCTGGTAGGTGCTCGTCTGTAGAAACCCAAGGCACCTCCTTAGCGCCTCCAAAGCCTCCCCTGCTCTCCCGCAGCACAGACTGAGGCGGTGAGACCCAAAATGCCTGCATCAAGCTGCAGGAGACCAGCAGCCCAGTCCTGCCCCAGCCATTGCTGGTGACAATCCCCTCCATCACCTGCGTCCCCCACTGCTCACCCAAGTGTCATCCTGCTGCGACGGGTACGCTGGAGCCTTCTCCCACGTCACCTTCAAGGTCCATTTTGCTTCATAGGGTGTTTTCAGGTATTTCTCAATCTTTGCTTCCACATCATGGACAAGGGGGTCTTGGGTAGAGCTGAGGGTGGAGTACTCCTGCCGGTTGGCAAAAGAGAGGGTTAAATGGGAGAGCTGGGAGCTGGGCTCTCCCAGGAGAACATCTTTGGTGGCCCCGACCTGGTACCAGGTGGTGCCGACACCCTGGGAGAAATCTGCGTCGTCCCAAAAGGCGGCCACCATCGGCAAACTCTCCCAGCCGCTGAAGCCCCAGGGAGGTGGGTTGGGGTTGGAGGGGATGTAGTTGTCCGTGGGTGGGAAAATGATCTGTCCGTTATCTGTAAACTAACCAAAATAACTCATTATTTGCTGGCATCCCAGGCAACTCCTGGGATGGCTTTTAGCCTCCATGGGTGAGCAGCAACCAGCCATTTTAAATTGAAAAAAAATTAACATTCCGATGAAATTCAGTTTCTGCTCCATTTCCCTGTTTGGTTTTTTTTTTTCTACTAAAGAGGCTGCATATCCCTTACATCCTCAGCGAGGGGAGAACTCACGTAGAGAGCATCCCGCAGCAACTTCCCGAAGGGGAACCCAATCTCTGGCTTCAACAGGGGGGAGTTGAAATCCACTGTCCTCTGGATGCACTCTCGATCCCCTGCCTCTGTGCCGAAGGGGTAGAGCGAGGCTGCCGGCACTGACACAGGCAGGAGATTAATCAAAAAGGTGAAAAAATGTTAATATCTGCTCCACCCTTTCTGTGGCCAGGGCAAACTCGCCTGCTTGCCACCGGGATACTGTGCCTGCACTCCCCCCGACCAGACCAGTGCTCTGATGGCTTATAACCCAATTTTTAACCCAGTTTTTAACTTGGAATAGGATGTTGTCAAATGTCCTATTTCACCTTTCCCCATGAATCTGGCAGCCCAATGTGCACTGCAGACGAGTCACCCCCGGCCAGGCCGTACCATCAGACATCGTGGTCCTTGGTCGGCTAACAACCCCTTCCTGCTCTTTGCTTTGGGGATAAGAAAAATCTACTTACTGATAAGCCTGTGAGTGGGTTGGGGCTCAGGGGTAGGATTTCTGTGGCCAGTGGTGGTATGGGCAGATGTGCTTGGTGCTGTGGCTGGTCCCCTCTGTGTCCCAAAGGCAGGAGCCAGGGTGGTGCCAGGGCTGGTGGTGACTGGTGGTCTCCCCGGTGCCATGGTGCCTGGGGCCAGGAGATCTCCCATGTCCTTGGCTGGGCTCACTGGGGCTGTGGGTGCAACAGCCACGGTGTGGCCTGCGGTGATAGCTGTGGTGCTGCCTGCAGCGATGGTTGTGGTACTGCCTGCAGCGGTGGTCGCAGTGCCGCTTGCAGTGATGGCTGCGGTGCTACCTGCAGTGATGGTTGTGGTGCTGCTTGCAGCGATGGCCATGGTACTGCCTGGAGCGATGGCCGTGGTGCTGCCTGCAGCAGTGGCCACGGTGCTGCCTGCAGCGATGGTCGTGGTGCTGCCTGCAGCAATGGCCGTGGTGCTGCCTGCAGTGATGGCCATGGTGCTGCCTGCAGCGATGGCCGTGGTGCTGCCTGCAGTGATGGCTGTAGCACTGCCTGCACCGATAGCTGTTGTCTCCCGCCAGGCAGGTGCCCCTAGAGATGTCCAGAAGCCAGGAGGCGATGTGCTCGCTGCCTGTCCCATGGCATTGCTGCTGACAGCCGTGGGAGAAGTGACTCCTGTTGCCGGCTCGGGGGGTGTCTGTCCAGCTGCCGGCTCCCCAGTTGCACCAACACCAAGCAGGGATGAGGGGATTGTTGCTGGCTCCTCTGCTGGGCTGTGGGGGCTGGTGAGCGATGAACCGGGCACCGCGGCAGCAGGGCTGGCACCGAGGACGCCCCAGGACTTGGCAGTTGTTTCCAACGAGGGGGTGCGCACAGCTGGGGATAGGACAGGTTGTCCTCTGCCTGCCTCGTCGTGTGTTACAGTGAGGGACAGGGCACTGCTGGTGCTGGCGGCCTTCACCGTGGCAGTTGGCACAGCTGTGGTGGCCTCGGTCACCACGAAGGTCTCCCCGCTGGCTGAGGTGGCTGGTGGGATGGTGTTGCTGGGGATCACGCTGGCAGCAGGCGTTGTGGCTGGGCTTGTGCCAGTGGTGTTGGAGACAGGCACATGGGTGCTGTTGGTGTCGGCTGGGGGTGCTGCACTCTTGGCACTGCTCTCAGAGGGGGTGGTGTCCGCCCAGGCGGTGATACCCCCAGCACTTGACCGGGACGCGGCTGTAGTCTCCCATGTATGTGTGTGGCCAACACCCAGTGAGGAGATCCTGGTCGTGGGCTCATCCTCAGTGACTGGGCTGAGAGCCCTCAAGGCTGGATCATGGGTGCTATCAGTGGCCTCAGGGGATAGCCTCGGGGTGACACGGGGGCTGCGTGGAGTGGAGGCACTACTGGAGACAGCAGAGGGGGGTGTTGTGACCCTGTCGAGATTGGCATCACCTGCTTCTGCTGCTGGACCAGTGACAGCGATGCTGGGAGTGATGGAGGGTGCTACCAACACCGCATGGGTGTTCCTGCGGACAGGAGGGGACACACTGACATCTGGCTCAGAAGTACTGTAAGCAAGGCCAGGGGAAGATGCTATAACCGGCTCCGGAGCTGTGGGTGACACCGTGCCCACGATGGCCACTGCCAGAGGGCTTTTGCTGCCTGGGGTAGAGCGTGCCGATGGAGTGGCATCTCCAGTACCTGGCTCAGCCACTCCAGCCATAGGAGTGGGCAATCCCAGGGGCAGCCCTGCAGCCCCATTCCCTGTGGTAGGAGAAGCCGTGTCCATGTCCAAGTCCATGCCCGTGTTCGTGTCCATGGTGGGCTCAGCAGTGCGATAGCTGTGGTCCGATGCAGCCACACTTGGCCGAGCAGTGACGCTGGCTCTGGCAGGGGGTGATGCTGGTGGGGTTGTCCCCAGGGTGGTGTCGCTGCTGTGGGGGGTACCTGTCGTGGCACCTGCCCTTGTGTTTTCAGCTGGGGTTGAGCCCAGAGCTGCCTGCATGGTGCTGCCATCTCCTGCCAGCTGGGACCTGACCCCACCTCCCTCCACAGCTGCGTTTTCGCGGGGCGGCGGTGTCACGGGCTGGGGTGTCTTGCCAGTGGCGGCGTTGGGGAGGGGGGTGGCTGTGGCCAGCACTGGGCTGGGGTTAGCCACGGCCAGTGGGGCTGAGCGACTGCCCCTGGGAGCCAGAGGGGGCAGATCCGTGGGGGGCCTGGTTTCAGGAGCATCGGTCCCTTGGGCAGGTGGCTCTGGTGATGGCCCAGCGGTGATGAGCACGTGGCTGGGAGCTGGCCCTGCTGCACTGGCACCTGGGTTCTCCTCCATGCCCATCTCCAGAGACGCCGTCCCTACTGCTTGCCCCATGGTGCTGCCCTCAGGGTGGGGGTCACCTGAAGCACCCATTGCTGACGGTGGGGTAGCCGGGGACAGTGGGGACATGCCTGCTGCCATCTCTTGGGGGATGCTGGATGGGGGCACCCCCAGAGCCATCTCTGCAGTAGCACTGACTTCCAGAAGAGGAGGGACGCCTGCTCGTGATGCCACAGGGATGCTGGCTGCTCTGGGTACCCCCGGGGTGCCTGGCACAGCTGTGCCCATGCCTGGTGCGGCGCTGGGTGACCTCGTCTCTGCACCCAGAGCTGTCCCATGTTGGGGCCCAGCCTGGAGCAGTGGGGCTGGTGCAGGTCCAGGGGCGACACCAGTTCCCAGGGGTGCTGAGCCCACAGTGGGACCAGGCTGGCTGCGGCTGGGAGATGCATCAGGCACAGCTGGGGTGGCTCCGGTGTCCCACAGCATTGTGGTGGCATTGCCACTGGCCAGCAATGCTGTTCCCATCTCTGTTTCACTAATTGGAGTGTTGCTAACGAGGGAGGATGGATGGGCAGCTGGCCCAGTCCCAATGCCATACCCACCAAGGGAAGATGTTGGTGCTGTGGCGGCTCGAGGGGTCCTGTCTGGCTTTGCTCCACCAGCGCCTGTGAGGGACAAGGACGTGGCCACGCTGGGTCTGGTTGGAGGGGATCCGCCTGCAGACACCTCTGCCGCGGTGGTCCCAGGGTCTGCTGAGGGGATCTGGGGGAGCAGAGACCCCATGGAGTGCACAAAGGGCCCTGGAGAGGGACCACCAGGGCTGTCAGGAGCTGAGTGGGGGGACAGCCTCATGTTGAGCCCCGCTGGGGTGGCCTTGGTCTCCAGGGAAGCAGTGCCTGCTGTGGCTCTGGCTCTGGGATCACTCCTGACGGATGCCAGCTCAGCACCAGTGCTTCCCAGAGCTGGGAATGACGCAGTGGGAATGTGCTTTGCAGCGGTGACATCCATCGCCATAGCCGGTGTGCCCAGAGATAGTGCAGTGGCCTGAAGGTGGGTGACAGTGTTGGCTCCAGGCAGCCCATCTCCAGCAGTGCCAGGCATTGTGCTGCGGCTGGGGGGAATCGTCTCTCCTGCGCCCGGCACAGCACCATCAGGGAGCCGGGGTGAAAGGGCTGGAGGCAGCTGAGTGGGGGGCACAGCGGGGTCCTGCAAGGCATTGTGGCTGGTGTTGGATAAGGCACGTGTCCCTGGCTCTGTAGCCTCGTCGATGCTAAAGGTGGCAGAAGAAAAGGTGACCTTTGCCGAGGATGCGCTTGGGGGTTCTGCAGGAGGTGGGGCCACCATCCTGGCTCCCTCTGTGGCTGCATAGGGCGGACCCCCGGGGAGGCCAGCAGCAGGGCTGGCTGAGGCTGCTGCCAGCTTCATGGGGCTGCCCGTGTCCCGAGAGATGCTGGCTGCTGTGGCTGGAGGTGAGGTGGCCTCGTCCAGCCCTGGCATGACTTCCTGGGACAGGAGCATGGCGGTTGCGTGTGACTCAGCAGAGCTCTTGCTGATGCTGGAGGGTGAAGTCCCTGTGCTGCGCTCATCCTGGGGGAGCGATGTCACTGTGGTCCACGCTGTCCCTGGCATCCCCTCTGCAGTGACAGCATCGCCCAGCTGCACCAGCTTATCGGCATCAGTCAATTTGCCGGTGACTGAGGAAGATGCTTTTGTCCCTGGCACTGGTTGAGCAGCCAGGACGTGTGCCCCTGCTGGGGACAGACCTCCACCTGGTGCTGGCAGGGCACCTCTTGGTGCACCGGCAGCACCCATGGGTGGCTCGGCCGCAGTCCCCTCTTGCACGGGGACAGGTTTTCCCAGGACTGGCCCTCCAGGGATGCTGTCCTGAGCCACTCTGGACACTTCCACAGCCTGCTTGGGAGCAGTGCTGCTGTTTGATGGTGGTTTGCTTGTCGCAGCTATAGCAGGGATACCTGGAGCTGGGGATGATGTGGCTGTGGCTGGCCCAGCATCGCCACCATCTGTGGCAAGCCCCACCGCGTGCATCGTTGGTGCAAGGGACAGAAGCTGCCCATGCCGAGCGGTGGTGGGAGCTGGAGCGATGCCGGTTGGGTGGCTGGCAGTGCCTGGAGAGGAGACCCCAGACCCTGCCCCTGCCTCTGCCTGGGGGCTGTCTATCGTTGCCAGACCCCCGGGGAGATCTGCCGTGCTGGGAGGCCCCCCCTGCTCACCACTGGTCTTGGCTGGGACCAGCACTCTCGCCGTCACCTGCGGCACCAGGCTGCCTGCAAGGCGAGACAAGGTGGCCCCAGCTGGATCAACCCCACCACGGCCCCAGCAGGCAGGAACCTGCCTGTAGCCAGCTGCCTGCTGGCCTTACCTGAGCCGTGGCTGCCCGTGGAGGTGGTCCTGCTGGCAAGAGAGGGGTGCTCCGGCTGGGCGGCTGCGGTGGTGGGGAGCACCTGGCACGTGCCCAGTTCCAGAGGCAGCTCGGCGCTGGTGCTGTCGGCTGCGGGGGAGACGCTGCCCAGCTCTGCTGGAGCCAGGGCAGGGGCAAGGGGTATCTCCCCTGTCTCCCCAGCTTGCACTGGCAGCAGAGCAGGTCGGTGAGGGCAGGACAAGGAAAAGAAACAGCCCAGGGTCCCCATCACCCCCATCCCTCCTCCCTGCTGCGGGAGGAAGGTGCCCCCAGGCCACACATTGCCCTTGGGGATGGTCCTTACCCCAGCACACGCAGCCGGACCAACGCCGGGAGCAAGACAGGCACCTTCCCCATGGGCAAGAGTCCCCGTTTGACCCACAAACCACCCCCCTTCCTCTGCTGTGATCGGGGACTGTGCTGTGGCACCAGCGGGCAGAGACAGGGGCAAACCCCAGCCAGGAACTTGGGTTCGAACTTGCAGTGTTCGAGCAGCCCGAGAGTCGTTTGCAGCCACCACCCATCACCCAGATGGTATCGGCCACCCAGTCAGACCAGCAGCAGTGCAGGTGACCCCGGCACTTACCTGGCAGCACCCAGAGCCCCCACAGCACCCAGCTCCAGAGCGGCCACTGGCCCCAGCACCCCATGGCACTTCCTCAGTGGCAGGGACAGGGCTGTGGCTCTCCCTGTCCCAGGGGAGCGACGCAACAGGGTGGCTCCCTCGGTGAGCACTCCCCCAGGTGGGGGGGACAAGGGTGCCACGTGTCCTGCCTGGGGCACTGACGGCTCCACGTCCTCACAGCCCACCATGGGAGGCGGCCACGTCTTAGTCCTGGGGACCCGCTGATGCTGGGAGACACCCATTTTGCCATGGGAGGTTTAAAGGCCCTTCCCATGGTGACCCCATGGTTGACACCCCAAGGTTGGGGTCCCCAACTCCTGGGGAGCACCTGATGGGCTGCAAAGTCACCTGGCCCAAAGGCCCTGGAACAGCAAGTGGGGACAGGGGTCCCCAGCACCTCTGGGAGGGGTGGGTCAGCCCGGGGCCCTGCACCCCCCCATCCACCCCCCCATTTGCTGCCAGGTCCCTGCAACGCTCAGCTGAGCAGCTGATAACTCCTGGCAAGGGTGGGCTCACCGCCAAGGAGGAAGAAGGAAGGAGCAGCTTCCCGCTGCCGCCTCGGGGTCCCGCATGCTGACCCTGCCCTGTGCCCCCTCCCGGCACTGCTGGCAGGGACTTACGTGCCAGGGTTATCTGTGCTATCGCGGCAAACGCCCACGCAAGCCCAGCCGGGAGGTTGTTCCCACACAGGCGGCAGCACCAGGCCTTGCCCTGGGTTGCAGGTCACCTTCCGCTGGGGATAGCAGCCAGGCGCACCCGGCCATGCAAAGGGACCCAGTAGGGCCACTGCAGGAAACACGTTTGCTTCTTCATGGGGCCTTGTCCAGCTCTGGGATCATTTAAGGGGGGGTAAATAAGTCAGTTAAGGTGGTGTGCCTTCCTCACCTCATTGACAGCCATCCCACCTGACTGCCATGCCATGGTAGCTGCACCTTAGATGGGGAAACTGAGGCACAGAGAGCCCAAAGCACCTATGCATGGCTGTGCCCACAGCAGCACCAGCAAAGCTCCCTGTCCCCACACTCAGGGAGGGCTGGGGGACTGGAGATGAGCGGAGCCGTGGGTGCACATAGCACATCGCACATAGCGATGTGGCTGGGTACCATCTGCCACAGGGAGTGACCCACGGCCGTTCCAGGGCAGCTCTTCCTGCCAGGTGACTCACCGTGCATGGCAGGGTCTCTCCTCTGAAGGCACCAGCTCTGGAGCAAAGGGCATCCTGGGGACCAGGTACAACCAATGCCCACGAACCCCGTGGGTTTGGACATCTAGGTCCTCCTCCACCTGCACGGAGCCCCCTTCCTGGTGCTGCTGCAAGGTGGCACCTCAGGGAACCCAGCTAAGGGGCTCTGCCTCTCACCCGGGGGGGGTTAGCACTGCCACCTGGCCTGGGACCCCATGGGGGCCAGCCCCCCACCTCCCCACTGGCACCTGGCTCCGGCTGCACGGTGGCATGCAGTTGCACAACGCCCCTCGCGTGGGTGGGGGTGCGACGCAGGTCCCGCCACTCCCTGCCCGGGCATGAGTCAGGCGGCAGCCAGGAGCCGAAATGCCGCAGGGCGCCGGGGCAAGGCAGGGGCCTGCCGCAGAGGGCTCCCCTGCACCAGGGCATCGCTGGGGGTGAGCACTGCCCGCTCGGAGGGGGCAAAACCATGCCCAGCCTTCAAGCTTTGGGCCTGGGGATGGGACAGGATGTGACAAACTCCAGCAGCCCCGGATGGGGAGACCTTTGCACCCCAAAACACCCTGGGAGCCACCACCAAGGGCTTTACAGGTGCCTGTGTCATACAACTCCCTAGGGATCCCCAGTGCCTGCTGGGCACCACAGCACACGTGCATCTGCTCCCGGGTACCATCCCTGTGGCAGGTCCCGTGGGTCACAGTCCTGGCCGCCAGCAGGGAGGAACCAGCACCCATGGAGACATGGCCTGTCCCTGTGCGTTGGCGGGGACGAACCTGGGAGACGGCCACAGGCACCCTCCTCTCCATAGAATATTTTTATATATATATATATATATATAATATATATATTAAAATTACATTTCTCTTTACAAAAACAATTCAACAAGGGGCGAGGGGACGGAGCCCATTGCCGAAGCCACGGCACAGGGGCACCCTGGCAAGTCTGGGGCACTGGGCAGGCTCCCTTTCAGGGTGTCCCCGTCCCCCAAGCGGGGGGCTCAGTCCAGAGTCCAGCAGCAGGTTGCATGGGTGGGGGTGGGCACCAGGGGGATGGCCCCACGGCAAGGTGCCTGCTCCGGATCCGACACAGCTCGCCCCATCCCCGCTGTCACCGCCTGTAAGGAGAGGAGAGGACATGAGCTCAGGAGGGGTGATGGTGCCAGCTGACCAAGAGCAGCGTGGCATGGAGGATCCCCCCCCCAAAAAAAAAAACAACCATCTGTGCTCCTACTTCTGGCGGGCGGTGCTGTAGGGATCGAGGAGGTGGGAGCTGGCCTGGGCCAGGTTCCAGTCGAACATCTCCAGCACCCGGTGGCACTCGACGCGGGACTTCAGCCCCAGGCAAAAGAGCTGCTCTACCTGCAAGGGGACAGGGCACACGATGAGGGGGGTGACAGGGTGCCACCACTCTCATGGGAGGCGGGGTGGGGGGACAGGGGCGTGCGGTACCTTCAGGTACTGGATGGCCCGTTGGACGCTCCAGCCGTGGTTCTGCAGGGCCGCCTGGCACTCCTCGGTGGTCACACCGTGCACCGTGTCTTGCACCTAGTCAGGGGGCTTGTGGTCAGTGCCCAGCACCACCCCTGGGTAGCGAGGAACCCGTGGCTGGAGCAGGGGGACACTGGGGCTGCTCCCCACCCCAGCTCTGGCCCCGGGGAGCACCATCAGCCTGGAGCTGGGACCATCCCCAGGATCTCCAGCCCCTCCTGGGCTTGGGCGCAGGCACCATGGACCCAGCCCGGAGAGCCCAAGGGGATCGCAGTGACAGCCATCTTCCACTCCCTCCCTGGGGCCGTGGGTAGGGCTAATTTGGGTTAAAAGGGCTTGTGACCCCGATTTTGGCATTGCAATGACACTTCTGCCCCACAGCATGTCTGGGGACGCCTTGTAGCCACCTCTTGAGGGCTGAACATGGGGAAACTGAGGCACAGGGTGTGGATGGCTCTTGCCGAAGTGAGTCCATGGCCACTGCATCCCTTCTTGCCCACGGATACCAGGGATGCCACTTACCAGTCGAATCTTGTCGGCAGGGCGGTAGCCATCCGGGCCATCGTAGACGATCTTCTGGAGGCTGCAGGAGGCTTTCACCAGGCACTTGGACCCGGGGTTGCTGTTGTTGGAGGAGAAGTTGGCCTTGCAGTCCGGCGGCGGCTGCTGCACCATGGGACGGACGGTAGCTGTGGTGACCAGGCGGGATGCCGGCACCTCCTCGGGGCTTTTGGCCTCCTTGAAAAACTTCTCATACTTGTCCAGGTAGGCAGGGCGCTCGGGCAGCAGGTAGTAGTGGGTGCTGCTGACCTTCTGCCCATCCTTCACGATGGGCAGGATGCAGGGTCCCTTGGAGCAGTCCTTGCCCTGTGCCTGGATGACCTTGGGGGTGGCGTATTTGGGGTCGAGGGCGAAGCTCTGTGTGGTGGGCATGGGCTTCCCCGGTGAGGTGGAGAGGCAGGAGCAGAGGGCGGCGCGTTGCTGTGGAGAGCCCACCTGCAGGGCCATAGGGCTGGGCGTCCGGGAGGTGGGCTGTGACAGTGGGTCCCGGGGGGGAATCTGGGGCGGCCGGTCTTCCTCACCCCCTGAAGCTGGGGAAAGGTCCCCTGACCAGCGCCCGGGCTCATTGCGGCGTAGGGGCCGGGGCGGGATGGGGACACGGGGCGGGATTTGGGGCTTGTCGTCAGCGGGGGCGGCTGGTCCCAGAGGGACATTGAGCCTCTTCATGCACTCCTGCTGCAGCTCCTCGAAGAGCTCGGTGGTCTGCGTCAGGCTGGGCTGCTTGGTCTCCTTGGGGGGCAGGAAAAGGTTGTCCTCCAGCGCCGGTCCCCGCTCACCCTCATCCACAAAGCCATAGTTGGTCTTGCCCCGCCGGCTCGGGGGGCTGGTGATGGAGCAGACCTCAAAGTCGTCCTCGTCCTGCGCCACGTCATCATAGGCAGGCGGTGGAGGCAAGGGGCGGGCGTCCCAGTCCACCACTGGCGTGGGGTGGAGGGGCCGGGGTAGAGCCCGCGTGGGGCTCTGTGGTGGGGTCTTGTCCAGCAAGGAGAAGGCCTCCATGGCCAGCTTGGCCAATGATGGGGCCGTCAGCTCCCCCACTGGCGAGGGGCTACCTTGGGGCACCTCCTCCCCGAAATCGATGAGGGTCACTTCGCCGCCCGCCGGCCCCTCGCTTGCTGGCCGGCTGGGTTGCCGCTCGCCCACCTTGGTGCCTGGCACCCGTGCCGACGGCTTGACCGGTCGCAGACCCTTCCCTGTGCCTGGCTTCTTCAGGCAGAGCTTCCGGAGACCCCCTGGCAGACCCTCCTCCTCCTCACTGACTGGGTCGTAGCAGGGCTCTAAGAGTGGACAGAGAGGGATGGTGAGGGTCCTGGCACCCATCCCTGGGGTGCAAGGCAGGGCATCTGCATCCCCAAGCCCCCAAATTGCCCCATAGCTTCAGCCACCTTTGCTCCCCCCTTGGGCGCAGCAATGCACACCAGAGCAGGGAGCCAGGGGGCTGGGCCGGGCCCCGCAGCCCCCCGTCCCCCTGCCCCAGGCTGGTCACCCTGCTCCGCATCTGTATCCCCACTGCAGATGCCATCACCCACAGGTGCATGGAGGTACCCAGGCGGCAGAGGGGGCAAAAGGAGCTAAGAGAGAAAAGAAGGGGAGCAAGAAGGAGGGAGAGCAGCACCCAAGAAAGCCCGACTTACTGGTGAGCAGGACGGTAGGCTGAGGCGGGCGCGGAGGCGGCTGCCCTGCAGGAGAAGAGAGAGCCCGAGAGGAGGGGAGGCACGGGGTGAGCGCGCGGAGCAAGTTACAGCCGGGCCGCTCGTTAGCGGGGTGCATGCTTCGTTGTGTCCCCCGTCACCAGTGGGGTGTGGGGAGGATGCCGGTGGGAAGTCCCCCCAAGGGGAAATTGCAAGTTTAGGGGGGCTGTGGCACACGCCCGGTGTCTGAGCTCCCTCCTTGTGGCAGCTCCACTGAGATCCCCCGTACCGGGGAGCCCAGCCGTGGGAGGCTGGGAGGGGACGAGGGACCCGGACGAAGGGCAGCGGGGCAGAGTCCAGCCGGGCAGAGCCACCAGCCGCCCACGCTGCTGGTAGTGGCACATGGCCAGGTGACAACGTGCCCTGTCACCCCAGCTCCCCGCTGGGTCTGCAAAAAGCAAGTGGCAGCAGAAAGATGGAAAGGAGAGGGTCCAGCCCATCACCCTGGCAGGAGGGCACGGGTAGGGGGGCTTTGCGCAGCCGATGGGAAGGGGAAAAGCCGCTCACTTTTAGCCCTGCCTGGAAGCTGGGTGGGTCTGGCAGCACTCGGATCCACACCTAAAATGTCAGGAGGGTCCATGGGATTTCCCAGGTACAGCCTGTGGGGAGAGAGGAGAGCATCGAGGGGTCAGCTGGGGCCACGTGGGACCCCTCGCTCCCACACCATATCCCTCAAGACACCCCACAACACCTCTGCCACGCACCATGCCCTGGCAAGCACTGTCCCCGCAAGCATCGGGGCAGCCCACGCCAGAGGTTTTCAGTGCTATGGCACAGAGCCCGGTGCTGTCCTGCTGTCACCCATCCCTCTCCAGCTCCATGTACATGATGTGCTGTACCCAGGAGATTGCAAACAGGGTGACATGCCCAGGGTACTCACGTGGGGTGCGGTGCCCGAGACACCCCCCAGCACTGGGGTGCCGCAGCACAATGTTGCACCCAGGGCACGGCATCCCGGTACGGCATGCCGGTGGGGTGCCGGGAGGCCCGGGCGAGCCATCGCAAGCCAGGCGCGGTGAGGCAGGGAGCCGGCGGGAGCCGGCGCAGCCCGAAGGCCTGGGCGTGTGCCGAGCTCGGTGCGTTCTCGGCGGCCTGGGCGGCACGTACCCAGCGCCTGTGCCCACGCAGCGGGGCGCGGGGAGGCCTGCCGGGGCACGAGCTGGGTGCGCGGCGTCTCGGTTCAGCCCTCCAAGGGCCGCCGGCACAGCCCGCGGCACAGGGCACCGTGGGGAGGTCAGGCTGGGACCAAGGGCACCGGCAGAGCTGGCAGAGCTGTCCGCGGGCTGGGATGCCAAACAGCAGCAGGGATCTGGGATGGGCTGCACCAAGCCCGGTGCAGGAGCTGGCTCTACCCAGCAGGAGCTTTCCAGGCTTTGAAATCCTATCCTGCCCCCCACACACAGCCCTCCCACGTCCCCCCAGTCCAGCACTGGCAGAGACCCTCCATGCCCACTGCTCCAAGCCGTGGCACCCCTGCCCACCACCCCCGGTGCCCCTAGCACCCATGCTGGGCACAGCCGGTCCCACCTGGCAGGGGCGCATGGGGCACCCTGGGGCATGGGCACCCGACCCCCTCACCCCAGTGCAGACCAGCCAGAGTCCCTCCTGATGGAGTGGAGAGGGGAAAAGCATTTTGGACTTTTTTCATATTTTGCTTTGTAAGAGGATTCATGCCATTAAAAGCACGGGGCCAGGCTGCACCCCTGCTGTGGGTTCCCTCCACGCAGGCGCTGAAAGGCACAGGCTTAGCAGCCCTGGGACACCCCAAAAATGTTGGGGTAATGCAACCACCTCCGGGGTGGTGCTTACTGATGTCTCCCCACCCCAGGACAGCCCCGAGGGGCTGCGGGGCTGGGAGAAGGTGCTCCCCAGCGGGACAGCCCCCCACAAGCACAGCAGTCCCCCACGTCCCTGACCCCATTAGTAAGAAGAGGCGAGGGAGTTAGTCCAGCTGCGGGGACCCTACCCAGAGCCACTGTCCCCAGTATGGCAGGGGGGAAGAGATGCTTCAAGGGGGGGGCAGCCAAGCCGCGGCTCGCTCCCGTGCCCAGCAGGCAGCAGGGAAGGCAGGGAGCAGGCAGGGGATGCAGAGAAGACAGAAAGTTTCTTACTCATCAATTTTATCGGGAAACCCCCAGCAGTGCTGCGGGTTGGTGTCTCCATGGCCTGTGTGGATGAAGCTGTTTTTAAGCGGCTGGCTGATGTCGTGGGCTGACAGCCCCGCCACTGAGGTCACCGTGTTTCGGGGGAACTGGCCCACTTTTAGGGTCCGCTTATTCTGACCCCGCCACCAGTAATTCTCGGCCCTAAGGAATAAAAAGGACCTCGTTACCGATGAGGGGATGGGAGGGGGACACGCGCCTGCCCCGGTGACGGGGAGGTGGCAAGGTGACTCGCCCAAGGCCACGCAGGCAGGCGGTGGCACAACTGGGAGGGGAACCCGGCGCTCAGGGTCCCAAAGCTGCCGGCAGCGTGCTCTGCCTCCCACCCTGCAGGGCCCCTGCACCACGAGGTGCCGGGGATGTGGGCGGTGGGGAACAAAGCTCCCCATTTGCACCCAAAAAGATGCGTCCCTTCCTCCTCCTCCCAGCTGCCTCAAATTATGCACAAGCCTTGGGGTGATGCCTGCACCGAGCTGCTCACTGCTGGTCCCCCTGTGCCCCAAGCAGTCGGGGATGGCACAAGGTACCTGCTTGCTGAACCCGTAAATATCCCAGTCTCGCAGGGGAAACTGGGGGGGCCACAGTGGGGGACAGCGGGTCTCCCTTGCTCCCTTCCTATGTTATCGGCAAGCCCCATGCAGGCTGGCGTGGGCAGGGGGAGATGGGCAGGCAGGCTGGGGGACTCAAGCTGCAAAACCTCTCGTGGCCATGTGCGTAGAGTGGCCAGGGTGACAATCCCCCTGGAGAGCCCAGCGTGCCCCAGCAGCCGGCCAGGAGCCACCTGCCTGCCCTAAGATGTGGCCACCTCCAAGGTGGGACAGGGCAGTCACCCAGCCCAGGGGGACCGGGGCAGTGGGACATGGACAGGTAGGATGCAGGGAAGGGCATGCCAAGCGATGCCCCTCGCCCTGCCTGTGCCAAATCAACAGGGTGGGCTCTGACCCTAACCCCCCCACCCTGCTCCCACCACGTCCCCCTCCTCTCCGCCTGTGGGTAGGGCGGGTGGTGGGCAGGGGGCGGTGGGCGGCGTGCGGTGCCAGCCCGGCGAGGCTGGCACAGGCCCCACGGTTTCCTGGAGTCACCTGTGAGTCACCCCCGGCCACCAGCTCAGCCCTTTTCCTGTTTACCTTCCCCGCTCGCCGCCAGCCAAGCCGCCTTACTCAGCGCCGGGACCCCTCGGTGAGGCGGCAGAGCCCAGCCGGTACCGGGCACCCTCCCTCACCCGCGGCGGGCTGGGGCAGGGCCGGGGAGAGGGTTCCCCTTCCCCGGGAGGTCCCCTGCGCTCGCCCTCCCCGCGCCCCGACAGCGCCGCATCCCGCCGGAGGGATGCTGCGGCCGGGCCGGCCCCTCTGCTCCCCGCTTCTCCCAGCCTCGTCCCACCGGATCCGGGCTCGGAGCCCCGCCACAAACCCGCTCCGGCTCTGCCCTGGCTTCCCCCCGAAAGCCCCCTCCCGCGGCCGGCTGGGTCCCCGGGGGGGCTTTCAGGTAGGTCCCTGCCCCTGCCCACACACACGTACGCACGAACGACAGGCAGGGGCTTGAAAAGGGGTGGGGGGTGTTTACGGTGCCCCGGGCGGGCTCGGCGGGGCCGGATGCGGCCCCCAGGAGGAGCCCACCCCCCTCCCCCCCGGTCCCTGCCCGGGCATCCCCGCCGGCAGCGCGGTGGGGGGGCAGCCGCCCCGGGGGAAACTGAGGCACGGGGAGGGGGCTCCCCTTCGGGAGCACCGGCAGGCGCTGGGGCTCCTGCCATCCCCCGGCTGCAGAGCCCACCCCGCCGGCCCAAAACGTGCCCACCGGGGGCCACCGAGACCCGGCGTCCCCCCGGGGAAACTGAGGCAGGGGAGGCTGCGCCCCGGCTCCACCGCGCTCCCGGCCCTCCCCGACCCATCGGCACCCCCCAGCGCGGCCACGTCCCCCCGTCCCGCTCCCGCCAACCCCCCGCTCCGTCCCCCCCCGTGGTTCACCTGGGGCCGGCAGCGGGGCGGGGGGCGCGGGAGCGGGACCCCCAGCCCGGCCGGGATGCGGCGGCGGGGACGATGCAGGCGCACTGGCGCGGCCGCGCCGCCCTCCGCCGCTCCCTCCCTCCCTCCCTCCCTCCCTCCCTCCCTCCTTCCCTCCCTCCTGCCTTCGCCGACGCCGCTTCCCTTCCCCTCCCCTCCCCTCCCCTCCCTGCAATTAAACCGCCAGACCCTGGGCAAGAGTCATCCCTGGCGGCGGCGGCCCGGGAGAAAGCCGGTCCCTGCAGACACACAAATCCGGCCTGATTCACCGCCGGGCCGTGACTAACCGCGGGGAGCCGGCCCCGGGAGGGGGAGAGGGAAGGGGGGAAGGACAGAGCCTTCCTCCTCACCCCCCCGGGGCTGGGGGGGCCCGGCCTCCCCTGCGCCAGTGGGGCGAAGGGACACTGAGCTCATCTGGGGGGGCCCCGCTGTCCCCGAGCTGGAGGGGGACGGGCACATCCTGGGATGGGGATGCGGGGACTAAAGGTCCCCTCAGCCCGCAGGTCCCCGGGGTGGCGGAGGCAGGTAGCCGTGCCCCAGGGTGGCTGGCAGGGACCAGGGACCGAAGAGCAAAGCCCATGGCACAGGGGGCGACAGGTCACACCACCGTGGTACCGAGCCCGGTGACAGCGGCACGTCCCCGGGTGCCGGTGGCATGTGCCCGCCGCTATCAGCAGGGAGCGGCCCCGGGGTGCGGGGTTTCCCGGGGCAAGGCCGGGCAAACCCACAGGCGCAGTGGGGTGAGTCAGCGGGGGCAGACGGTGCGGGCACGGCTGTGCCCCCACGCTGGGGTGGCCCCGCAGCACTCTGCCACCCAGGGAACTGCACCCCTCTCAGGGGAACAGGGGCAGCTCTGCCCACCTGTGGGGTACATGGCCAGAGCCCTCATCCCCATCCCTGCTCCCCACAGCTCTGCCAGTGCCCATGGCCCCCCCCGTTCTTGGGGTGCCCTGTCCCCACACAGGCTGGCAGCCCTGAAGCTGGTCTGTGCCCCTCCCCGTGCAATACCTGCCCCCCAAGCCGTGCAATACCTGCCCTCGATGACTGTGATGATGTCGTTCATCTGGATGTGCAGCTTGTCAGGCTCCTCGAAGTCCTGCAGCGCCCTCATGTCAGTGGGCTGGGCCTGGGGGGAGAGGGGGGGTGAGGACAGGGGATGCAGGCCCCCATCATGTCCATCCCCCCCAGCTTCGGGGCCAGACTCAGCCCCACACAGGGCAGAGGAGCTCAAAAGTGGGCAGGAGACAGCACCACCACTCCCAGCCTCTCCACAGCCGCGATGTCCCTGGGGTCGGCAAGGGCACCAGCACCACCTGGATGTTCCTCAAGGGCAAGGTGGCAGCCAGGGGTCCTCCTGCTGTGACTATGTCACCGCCTGCCACCTCCCAGCCTGCAGAGCTGCCTGGCCCAAGCCCCCCAATGTCACCTCCCGCCTCGGCAATACGCTTAACTCTGCCCACACTCAGGCAGAGCTGATGGGATGGGGGCACCGGGGACCCCTGTGTCCTCCTCCCCACCCACTCACTCACCTCCACCAAGAAGTCCCGCAGGGCCACGAAGGTGGGTCGGTCCTCAGGCTTGTGCGCCCAGCACTGCAGCATGACGTTGTAGACGTCCTGGGGACAGTCCTCGGGCCGCGGCAGCCGCTCACCCTCCTTGTCAATCTTGTGCAGGATCTGCGGGGCAGGCGGTGCCGTCAGGGGGTTCCAGGTCCCCCCCAGTGCTGCTGGGGTGAGGCAGGGGGGGCAGGTCCCTGCCGTGCACCCACCTGGCTGCCATTGAGGCCAATCCAGGGCTCCTGCCCGTAAGTGAACATCTCCCAGAGGGTCACCCCGAACATCCAGGTGTCGCTGGCATGGGAGAAGGTGCGTGTCTTCAGGCTCTCGGGAGCACACCTGCGCAGGGAAGGATGTGAGCATCCTGAGGTCGTGGGTGTTGCAATCCCAGGTCCCCCCCTCCCCGGGGCTCACCAGGCAAAGGGGACCTTGCGATGCTCCTGCATCACGTAGTGGTCGTCATTTTTGGGCAGGGCCCGCATCAGCCCGAAGTCCCCGATCTTGACCAGCTCATTGGAGGCCAGTAGAATGTTGCGGGCGGCCAGGTCACGGTGGATAAAGCGCTTGGACTCCAGGTAGGCCATGCCCTTGGCCACCTGGATGGCATACTGGCAGAGGGTGGAGATGAGGAAATGGCCCTGGTTCTTCCGCAGGCGGTCCAGGAGGGAGCCCAGCGGGGCCAGCTCTGTCACCTGGGCCATGGGGAGGGGACAGCAGGTTGGTCAGGCCACGGGCACCCTGGTTGGGCTGGTTTCCAGCCTTCTTGTGCCCCCCTGGGGATGCCAGCCGAGGACTCGGGGTATGGATCCAGCCTGGCTTTGCTTGCCCCATCATGCAGGACACCCACGGGGTGGCATCGGGGGCGGCCCCGTCCCCCTGCACTCACCATCTTCATGGGGTGGGAGAGCACCACACCGTAGAGGCGGATGAGGTTCCTGTGGTCCAGGGAGTGCATGGCGTTCACCTCCCGGATAAAGTCATCCAGCGCCTCTGGCTGGCTCAGCACGTCCGTCTTGAGGCACTTCACTGCCACGTTCAGCTACGGCCAAAGCAGGGGTGAGCCTCAAAGCATCTTCCCCCCCTGGGGTGGTCCCACACCCAGCTCCCCCCTGTGACCCCCTCACCGTCTTGCCAGCAGGCGTGCACCACTCGCCGCGACGCACAACGCCAAAGGAGCCGTCGCCCAACTTCTCGAAGAGCGAGAGGTCCCGCTCCCGCACAAGGCAGGTGAGGGAATGCTGGCCCCCGGCTTCGGGGGGTGGCGGCGTGGGGGGCTTGCGGAAGGTACTCTGGGGCTGGGGTGGCAGCTCCGACTCGGGACGCTTCCCACTGAATACCTGCAGGACATGGAAGCATATGAGACACAGGCATGGAGACACCCGGGGTCCTTGGGTCTGTGAGTGAGCAGTGCTGGGAGGACCCCCTGCCCAGGCTGTACGCTCTGGAACCTAATGATGACCCCCTAACTGGTGATTACCCAGGGCAGACTGCCTGCGGGAGCAGGCTCTGCTTCTCCAGCTGCCTGCATGCTGAGCTGTGATTCGTGTGGAGGGAAGGGGGTTGTGCCTCTCACAGCAGCCCCGCAGTGGCTCCCCAGCAGCTTCGGCAAACGAGGCTGGCAGCCAGAGAGCCCTGGGCACTCCTTGGCCAGGCTGCGGCCATGCGATGTGACTGAGCACAAAGTCAAGAGAAACCTCCAGCTCAGGCTGAGTATGGTGACACATCCCTGCGGCAACGTGGGCCTTGCAATATGCGCTGCTGCCACCGCCAGCCCAGAGGGGACATGGACAGGCTCTCCCTGCCTCTCCCCAAGCCAGGACCGATGATGTGCCGGGACGGATGATGTGCCCCACAGGACAGGGTCCATCCCAGCCTCGGCAGCCAGGACCTGTGTGGGGTGCGCAGGGGCTGGGCCCGGCATGTGGCCGGGGTGGGTGGTGGCATTTCTGTGCCCGGTGCGAGGCTGAGTAGCCTTCTATTAAAAGCCTGTCCCTGTCCCGGCCCAGATGAGTCACACAGGGGAGAGGCCATGACCCAGCACCCAGCTGGCAAGCACCCTGCTCTTTTGGGGGTGCAAGGTGCCGGGGGGTGCCAGGGTAGCAGCAGCACCAGCTTTGGATAGGATGGCATCAGGGGCATACGTGAGCATCCCAAGGTCCCCTGCTCCGGTGCGCCCCCAGCCTGCAGGTACAAGGGACCGGCGGCATGGGGAGAGCTGGGCACCGGGGAAGAGCATGGGGAGAGGGCCAGCTCCTCCTGTCTGCCTCAGTTTCCCTGCCACACCTGCCCCTCTCCCATCCCTACCTTGCTCATCCAGGATTTCCGCTTGCACATGGCTTTCCTCCGCTTCACCGCCTCCCACAGCCGCCGCTGGCCTGCAGGACACAGGGACTGTCACCTACCCAACACGGGGTGGGGGTCCCCTCCAGCCCCACGCTCCTCTGGGCTCCCCAAAAGATGCTGCGCAGCCAGCTGGGGGTACGGGGGGAGGTTTGGGGGGGGACGTACGCACCGGGGCGTCCCATGCCAATCTTCTCCAGATCCTCATTTTTGACGTACTCAAAGTGGGAGAGGCGGGTGACATTGAGCTCGTCGCGGATGCGCAAGAAGTACTGTTGCAGCTGTAGCTCGGTGAGCAGCTCCAGCAGCCAGTCCGTGCCCTCCTCCGCCTGCATGCTACAGCTCAGCCTCTGCTGGGACACCATGCTGGGTTAGGGGGGACCCTGTCCTGCTCCCCTCTGCCCTGTCCCCCCTGGGAAAGTCACCCGGAGGGGCTGAGAGCCAAGGCTGGGGTGCTGCCTGGGTAGGGTGCAAGGGATGCTAGTAGGGTTCATCTCCTGAGCCCACCTCCAGCTCCCCAGGGGGGTCAGGAGAGGCACCCCATCAGCAGGACCCCCAGGGATGGGCAGGGACCCCTGCTCTGCCTCATCATGCCCACAGAAACACCAGCCCGTCCCCTCCACTCCAGCACAGGCTGTCCCCAGGCAGCAGTGCCAGGGACACAGGAGGGGGCAGAGCCTCAGGGCTTGGAATGGACATGGCCAGCAGCGGCCCCCAGCCAAGGGGCACCCCACAGCCTGGCACTGCGCCTGCACAGGGAGCACCCTACGCCTGGTACTGTGCCTGCCAGGCTCCTTTTGCCCGGCTGGAGGGGCTGGCTGGGGAGGGGACAGCTGTCCCCAGCAGGGACAGCCACCTCAGCACTACCTCTCGCCCCCGTGGCATCCCCACACAGCCAGCTGGGCTGGGGCACAGACCCACGGCGGGTCTCCTCTGCCACGGGTGGTGGCACCTTGACAGGCAGCCACAGGGAGGGGGTAGACAGGGACATGAGGGCCTCTGGGGGTCCTGGCGCCCCAGGGCTGAGGCACAGGGCACCCCCAGTGTCACCCCCTAGCTGCCAGGGCACGGGGAGGGGGGGATGGGGCCAGGTCTCACCCACGGTTCCCCATGCCCCCCCAGACATGTCCCCCGCCGCTCCCCATCCCTGCCCGCTGTCCTGGTTCTCCCCCTGCTTTCACTGCCACCTTTCCAGGAAGGGACGCGGCTCTGCCTCCCACTGCCAAGAGCCCGAGGGGAGGTGGGACCCCCATCCCGGCCCCACAGCGGGGCAGCCCCGTCCACCCTCTCCTCCCCGCCAGGAGACGACATGGCCCCCAGCGTCTTCGCCCCCCGCGCTCGGGTCCCTCGGCCGCGTCACCGCAATTACAGCCCTCGGCACTGGGCTAAAAATACGGCGGGTGCGGCAAGCAGCTGGGGACGGGGGCGCATGGGGGCACGCGGGGGCATGCGGGGCGAAAGCAGCCGCTGGCCTTCAACGTGTGCCCGCGGTTGGCCAGGAACAGCCGGTCCCCTGCCCGCAGGCAATGGGGACAGGGCTGGGTGACGGCCAGCATAGGGTCTGCCCAGGGCAGGGGTCAGCACTTACTCGGTAGAGGCGGAAGCGGGTGAGGAAGGGGAAGGATCGGCGCAAAGCCTGGAAGCGTCGCATCCTGCCTGGCTGCCCGCTGCTGGCCCCTGGCACCGCCGATGTCCCTTCCCTGGTGCCGGCGTCCCACGGCAGAGCCTGCTCAGTGCAGCCGGGGCACCCACAGCCCCGTCATCTGGGCTACAGAGATGCCCCCCGGACCTGGCCACCCCACATATACCCCTGGAGTGGGCAGGGGGGCTCGGGGCGTCCGTCGGCCGGACGCGGGCTGTGGCTCTCCCCCTCCTTCCGTCCGGCTCTCGATCCTCCCGGCTGGCCCTCCCCTTCCCCAACGCAACGGGGCCGGGGCGGGGGGGTGGCAGCAGGCAGGGCTGGGGGTCACCCCCCTGGCTGGAGCCGCTTCCTGGGGACCCCTGGCCGGCAGTGGGGTTCGGTCCCAGCCGGCTGCCTGCGCAGCGCTCCCCGGGAGGGGTTATTTTCGGCCGGGGCTGGGATGCGTGCCCAGGGGGCCGGGCTCCCATCAATGTGCCGCTTTCTCCCTTGTTCGGCGGGCGCCCGCGCCGGCAGCTGGGAGCCCGGACCCCCGCTCCCATTTCCATGGAAACTCGCCCCAGCCTTGGGAAATGCTCCCGGGCCTCAGTTTCCCCCCAGGAAGCGGGGAGGGAGGGAGGGAGAGGAGACATCCGGCTCTCCGCTCCCCAACCCAGGCCACAGGCATGACGCCAGGGCGATGGGCACTGCGGGGGGAGCTTCTGGCTCAGCAAATGTACCCGCAGCCCAGCTGCCAGCCCCCGCGGGGCTCTGCCGTGGGGTGCCACCAGCACCCTGGGGCTTGCTCCCCTTCCCTGGCAGGGCTGGCACCCAACCCCAGTGCTGTTGTCCGCTCGTGGGCTCCCTGGGGAGAACAGCTGGCTGCGCCAGCAGCCGTGGTGTGAGAGAGGAAAGACACGCAGCAACCTCTTGCTGCAGCCCCCGCCTGCCCAGCTCCCCCAAACCGTGGCCATCGCTGTGCTGGGGGGCAGCCGGGACGGGGGTTAAGTGCATCCCCAGGCGCAGAGGAGCCTCCCCTGTGGCTTCCACCACCGGGATCCCGGCTGGCACCCGGCAGCACAGGCACCCGGCACAACAAGCCCATTGACTGGGGACACCCGGGCACGGTGCCCTCGGCACCAACCTCTGCCACGCGCCAGCTCCCCCCTCCCTGGCCCAGGGGACACCGGGGACATGAGGGGCTCCTTGCCCTGCAGTGGTACATCACCCTCATCAGCCGGTACTGGCACCCACTGGGGCTGGGGTGCTGTCCCCTGCACCCCAGCCCACCTCCTGCACCCCCAAGCCCCGGGCGAGGCTGCCCAGTTCAGCGCCTACACTGGGAGTACTGGTCTCCAAAAGGGAGTGGGGGGACCCAGCCCTGCTGGAGGAGGCTCTGTGCTTTAAGTTTCCCTCTGCAATAGACCCACAGGCACAGGGGAAAACACCGCAACCTCTGCTCCGAGATGGGCAAGCAGAGCCCTGCCAGCAAACCCCCTTCCTGGGGGGGTCACAGACACCCGTCCAGCCCCCACGACCTGGCAGGCGGCAAAGACCCCCGGCGCAGGTGTTGCTCGGCCCCCGTGCCCTGCACGCACGCCGTGCCGTGCACACCCACCCCTGTAGTCCCGGGGATGCACCCTACGTGCACCCAGACTCATGCACGGGTGGTGACGACTCTCACGTGCACCTTGGGACCACACAGGCGCAACCCCTGGCACCCTGCACGCCTCTTGCCACCTGCACAACCGCAGCAGCCCCCCCCCGCCCCGTCACCTCCATGCACCCACCCCAGCTACCGCCCTGCCCGGCCACACGTGCGCAAACACACCGGCGCTGCACAGCCGGCGGCAGCGCACCGGCCCGCTCCCCCGCCTCTGCCTGACGCACACCTGGAGCCGCCTGCACCCCTGCACAACCACGGGTGCCCGCCCCCAGCGTGGCACGCTCCTCACCTCCGCCCGCCGGCGGGGCACAGGCGACATCCGCCCTTGCCTGGCATCACGCATGGCCACGCACCTGCCTGAGCTGGCACACGGGTGGCCAAACTCCCCCAATTACTCCTACCCGTGATGACACCCCAACACGTCCCCTACACCTCATGTACCTATGTGCCCCCTACACCCCCCACAACACCCTCACGCACAGCCCAACACCCCCACAGCAACACCCCTATATGTGGAGGGCAGCCCACAGGGCCACCAGCTGGATGCGGTGCTGCCACTGGGTGACACCATCCTGCGCCGGGCACCGTGCCCCCTCCTGAGCTGTGCCGGGCCCGGCCAAGGTGCACTGCCCCACACCATTCCCCCGTGCCTCAGTTTCCCCAGCAAGAAGCAGCAGGCAGCAGGCAGCCCCACTCCCGTGGGTCGGGACAGGAGCGCAGCCGCGCAGGGTGGGTGCTGTCCCCATGCCACCCCAGATGCCGTAGGGTACCACAAGTGCCAGAGAGGGAAAATGCCATGCAGGGACCCCCCCTAGCCCTATGCTAGCTGCCAACCCGCGCCCCACAGCAGGACCCTGTCCCTCCTGGGAACACCCAGCCCAGCCGGGTGTCCCCCGCGGGCTCCCCCCGCACTGACCCGCCGGCACGGCATGCCTGGGGTGACGTCCTGCCGGGGGGACGGCATGGGGTGCCCACTGCCCGGCCGCAGGGCCCGCTGCCCGGTGCTGTCCGAGAAGCTGTGAGGCAGGGGACCGAGAATCTCCTCCTCCTCCTCGGCGCTGCTCAGGCGCTGGTAGTCGCATCTCTCGCCCATGGCCGGCACAGTGGTGGCGGCTGCGGTGCGGCGGTGAGCAGGGGGCTCTGCGGAGACGCCCGCGCCTGCCTGGGGGTGGCGAGGGCTGGAGCCGGGCTCGGGATCACATGGCAGAAAGTTGCTGCAGTTCCGGAAAACAGCGAGAGGGTGAAGGTGACCGCAACGGTGATGGAGGGGAGGGGGGGATGGATGGAGGGATGCAGAGGAGATGGGGAAAGAGAAGGGGGGGGCAGCCCCTCAGGCGCCCATCCTCACCCCAATCCCAGCCTGGCACCGCTGTCTTCCTCCCAGCTCGGCAGCCCAACTGCCTGCTTGCTGTCCCCTCTCCAGCACCCGAGTGGAGAGGTGGTGGCATCGCTGCCAGCCCCAGCACCGTGCTTGCAGCCCCCTTCTCCCCCCAGCCCAGCGCGGTGCAGCCCGCTAGCAGGGATGCGGTGCAGGCAGCCAGGCGGAGGAGGAGGATGAGGGGGGAGCATCATCCAGCAGCCGGGGCTCTATAGCAAGCGAGGTGGGTAAGGGTGCTGTACCCCCCTCCTGGGCACCTGCGGAGGGGTGGGGGGGCTCTGGGGCTGGCAGCATCCCCAGCATCCCTCCCGCTCCCCTGCGCCAGCGGAGGGGGATGGGATGCGCTGGGAAGATGGCTGCTCCGCAGCGACCCGGCAGCATTGGCACAAGCACGGCAGGGCTGGGAGAGCAGCCAGACCCCGGCGGGCACTGCCGGGATGGGGGCCAGGGGTGGGGGGCATGCCAGGATGACTCCTCCCAGGATCAATCCTCTCCCCCCACCCCCTCGCAGGGAGCTGGGGGTCTCCCAGACTCTCTGCCAGGCACTGCACCAGGCACTACTTCCCAGAAGGGGCAGGTGGCACTGGGAAACCACCCTCCTGGATGGGGAACCCCCACCTGCACATCGGACTGGCCTGTACCCCAACACTGCCCAGCCACAGCCCCTCTCTGAGCCCCCTGGGCCAGAGCTGCAAGCTTGCAAGGGCTGAAACGGGGGGTGTGTGTGTGGGGGTGTGTGTGTCTACAGCCCCCCTCAGCTCCCCAGCACCTGCCTGTCCTTTGGGGCATGGCACAGCCCCAGGGACCAATTTGCTCCGCATGCCAATGCCATGGGGCAGGATGCCCTGTCCCAACCCCCAGAAGTGCCCCCACGACCCCCCCACTGCTCCCCCCACCTGCCTCTCCCCATATCCCCCAAGACCCTGATGTAGCCAGAGGAGTGACACCAGGCTGTCACTGTGCCAGGGCAGGGGGCACGAGCCCATCCTGCCCCCCCTACAGAAACATCCCCAATCCCAGGGGGCACCTGCCCCGGCTCGAGGGGCTCGGGGGGCGGGGGGGGGCGGGCAGGATCAGCCCCTTGGCAGCTCCTCCTGCCATACCACGGAGGTGAGCTCAGCCATGGAGCCGAGGCGGCCGAGCCCGCGGCGTGGGAGCAGCGAGCCACCCCCGCGCATGGCCCGCCGGCGTCACCGCGCTGGCACGCCGCAGGCCGGTGACTGATGCACGTGCTATGCCACCTTCCCCCTGGCCCCGGCTGCCCCGAAACCCTCACCAGTCTGCCCAGCAAGAGCGATGCTGCGGGGTCCCCAAGCTGAGAGGGGACAACCCCTGTCCCCACAGCCCTGGCCATGGATTCGGGTCACCCCCCAACGCATTGGGCCCTCCTGGCCTGCCCAAGCTCAGCTAAAACTCAAACGACGAGGTCCCCTGCAAGGGGATGGATGGCATCACGCCATGCCACCCCTGACCCACCTGCCTGCAATTCCCATGCCGGGGGGGCCTCCCACCACAATGACAGCCACCAGACAGGGCACGTTGTCCCCCGTCCCCCAGGGCAGTGACAGTCACACTGACCACAGGGTGTCCCTCCCCTCCGTGGGGCCACCAGACCTCCCCAGACCTCTGGGACACCACGCTTGGCCCCGCATCCCTTCCAGCATCCCTAGGGACCGGGGCCACAACATCCCCTGGGCCCTGTGCCCACCACCCTGCACAGAGGGCCCTAGGAAGTGCCGGGTCCCCAAAACAAGCTCCCAGAGAGAGATGGGGTCCCCCACTCACCTCCAGCACATCACCCCGCTCGCTGTCACAGCCTGCCTGCCACCTTCCTGGTGGCCGTGTAACCTGGAAGTGATCTCACCGGCTGCGGCGGCAGCAGGGCGGCCGCAGCAGCACCCCGGGCTGGCTCGCTAAGCCCTGGCGGGGCCCCAGAGGCGGCCCCAAATTGCGGTGACACACTCCCCAGCCCGGCCATCGTAGCGCAGGCGTGTGGGCACGCACATACCCACGCATACAAACGCACCCTGCTCCCGCAAGAGACGGGGCTGCTGGCAGCATCCTGCCCACCCCTGGGATCCTGCTGCCACCCAGCTCCCCAGGACTGTCCCCAGCCCCTTGCTGGATTGCGCCACCCCACGTGCCCCCAGTGGGACCCCGTACCGGTGAGTGTTTTGCCTCCCTCGGTGCTCGCACCTGATCCTGCTTGCTCAGCTGGCTTGGGCAAGCAGGAGGTCGTGGGGGGCCGGCACGGAGGGCTGGTGATCCCCGTGGCGGGGGCGGCCGGGGAGGTTGGGGTGCCAGGTTCGCCCTTGCTGCCATCTCTGGGCTTCCAGAGCCTGGCCCCATGGCCTGATTCTGCCCGCCAGCACAGAGCGTCCCCCACTCCGAGTCCCTGCCTGCAGCAGTGGTCGCCCGGGGAGGAGACACGCAGCTGGGTGGGGGGGACCCCCCCAGCTCGACAGAGCCCAGCGCAACCCCAATCCCCTCCCTAAGCCTCTTTCCTCTGCTAAATCCCCTCTGCAGGTCGAGCCGGGGCAGGCTGAGCCCATCTTGCGCCTCCCGGCTCCCCGGCACGGGCCGGGGACAGGCAGGAACTGCCAATCCCATAGCTGATCCGCACGTCGGCCCAAGCTCTCCCACCAAGCCAGGGACACAGCACGGTGTTTTGGGGGACAAGCAGGCAAAGCAACCCCCCTGGCACCCACAGCACCCTGCCCATGCTGCCTGCCCCCGGCTCGGTGCCCGTAGCCAGTGCTGGGGAGAGGGCAGCGGGCTGCCACGGTGGGGGACACTGCCACCCTGCCCCGGCGCAAGGCTGGTTTGTACCCACTGGCCCCCGCGCTCGTCTCACCTGGGCCGCGGTGGCGGCGCTGCGGGGGTCCCTCGGCAGTGCCAGCCCCAGAGTCACAGCAAGCCGGGCGGTGTGCGAGGGGGCACGGCGTCACAGCTCAGCCATGGGGCTGGCAGGGCTGCGGTGACACCGGCCGTGGGGTCCCCCTGGGGTAAAGCGGGAGGGAGAGGTCAGGATGGGCTCCCCCAGCCCGGCACCCCCTGTCTGCCCACTCCAGGCCATCCAGACCCCCCAGGAGCACCCAGGGCCACCTTCTCGCCCTGCCCAGGCAGCTGAAAGAGCCTTTGTGGAGCTGCCCTGCTACATCCCAGGGCATGGTTGGGCTTTGCCCCCGGTTCTGCTGCGGACGGGGGGCACCGGCACGAGCCCCAGGTCCAACCGGCCCTGCTCCCCTGGGGGTGCCGCCAGCAGTACCCCCATCCCCACACCGCTGCAGGAGGTGGCCTCGGGGTGGGCTGCAGTTGGCACGAAATGAGTTTGCCAGGTCTCAGGCCAGATGGGCACAAAGCCATGTCCATGCTACAGCATCTCCCCTCTGCGCTGGGTGCCGGGAGCAGGGGAGGTGGGACCCCTGGAGCCGGGCCCTTCCCCAGCACCGGAGCAGAGCAGCGCTCCATCCAGCATCTGCTGGTCATTAGTGCTAACTGACAGCACCCTAATTAGCCAGGCTGCAGCATGGGCAGTGCCCCCCCCCCATGCTGGGGCCGCTCAGCAGAGGGCTGGAGCAAGACTCTCCTTAAAGCCTTTCTGTCCCAGCAGGAGCTGTGCGTGGGGCAGAGCCCTCTCTTGCCCCCCAAAACCCATAGGAGTGGGTGATGCCCCTGGGATGCTTTGCCCCAGCTGGCTGCCATCCCTTGTAGGCATGACTGGAGTCAAAACCCTGGTGCTCCGGGGGCTGGATGGGACCCCAAGCTTCCTCTCAGGGGAAACTGAGTCACGGAGTGAGGTCTGGTCCATAGGGTGGCTGGGACAGGGCTTGGCTACAAGCCTGCAGTGGTTCCCAGTCCTGTGGGGGCTGCTTCTTTGCCCACGGAGGCCCCCCACACCCCAGGGGGAGGCTGAGTCAGGGTGGGCACTGCAGGCTGGCAGCTGCCAGAGGAGGAGGAGGGAGGCATCACCCGCCCTCCCCAGCCATACCCACAATACCCCACCGGCAGGGCTGGCCCACGCCCTGCGCTAACGAATACCAGGCTAACGAGGCCCCGGTAGCTCCAGGGGTTGGTAACAGGTTGCACAGCCTGCATGGCCCCCACCCCGCACCCCCGGGCCTCGGTGCGGCGGGATGGGGGTGCAGAGGCTGCTTTGGGCCCCGCTCCCTGCGGGCAGCAGCGGGCTCGGGGGCAGTAGCGGGACCAGGGCTGCAGCCGAGGGTGGGCCTGCAGCACCCGCAGTCCGTCCTGGACCCTCTCCCTGAAGAGGTGCCCGGCAGCACAGACCTGCTCAGAGACACCCCTCTGGGCAGGTCTTGCTTTTATGAGAGTTTTGCAAAGCCTGGCGCTGAAAAACTTTATTCGATGGCTCTGCCCCGAGCCAGCTCAGCAAAGGGCTGAGTAAGTGGGGGATGCATGACCCCCCAGAGCCCGCAGCACCCGACGAGGGGGGACCCACCTTGCAGGGTGGTGAGCCGACACTGGAGCCCAGCGGCACCAGGGCACCCCGGGGAAGGCTGCGCCAAGGCGGCCCCAGGGAGGCGAGTGCGTGGGGAAGCGCCCGCGCCGGGCTCTGCCCCAGCCTGCCCTGCCCAGACAGCCCAGCCCCGGCACGGCCTGCGGCTGGCAGCAGCTCCGCGGGCAGAGATGCTGCCCCTGCCCAGGCTCCTCCGGCCGCCTGCAAACCCCCTCCCCAGCTGCCACCTGCAGAGTGGGCGAGGGGCCTGACTGTGCCGGGAGAAGCTGAGCAGGGTCCTCCCAGCAAGGTGGGATCCTCATCTGGGCCGTCAGCACCACCTTACTAGGTTTAATTTAAAGGCTTTATTAAAAAAAACGAAAACCAACAAAGACCGAGGACTCAGAGTCCTGAGCGTTTAGAGAACCTGCTGCGACGTGGCCAGACACAGCCACAGTGCTGCCCGCAGAACATGTGGACAGAGGCTCCCTGCACCTCACCGCTGCTCCGGTTTTCGGCAGCAGCATGACACCCTGAGGCGTGGGGCCGGCCCCGGAGGACAAGGATCCTCTGTTCAGTGCCAGAGCTCCCACGAGCCCAGGGAAGAGGAAGAACAGAGCAAAGCTGCCTTTTCTCCAAGAAAAAAAACCTTCCCCCGGCTTCCGCTGCAGTTCGGGAGGGTTCAAGGGCAGCGGGCACCCACTTGCACCAGACCCCACTGCCTGCTCTGCCCTGGCAGGCAGGAGCAGGGGGGTCAGGCACGCTGCTGGCTGGGGCTCAGCGGCCCCACAGCGCCCGGACACGACGGCAGCACCAGCAGCCCGCAGTGCTGCAGGGCACGGTGCCAGCAGCGCCCGGCAAGGCGCAGCGGGCACACGCAGCCGCCGACCTGGGCGGTGCCGCAGTGCCAAACCCCGAAACCCCCTGCCCCCTGCATCGCTCCCCCAGCAAGGGGTTGCGCCTCGCGCCTTACCTCTCCGCTCACCGCCGCTGCCACCGCATCCTGCGCCGGGTCCGCAGCTTCACCGCAGGGAGAGGACGGGCACGGTGGTGCTCCGGGCAGCCGGCATGCCAGGCAGGTTGCGCCTGCCCGCCTGCCAGGGCGGGGTGCGCCGATCGACGCCGGTGGCAGCCGGGTCCCGGGCGGGATCCCCCACGGGGCGGCGGGCACCGGGTGCCGGATCGGGCCTCACACCCGGGCGGCCCTCCTGCGGCTCTGGCGGTGTGCCGGGGTCCGCGTGCCCGGGGTGCCGCCGGGGTGCTCCTGCTCCCCCGGGTAGAGCTCGCCCTCCTCCTGCACCCCGCCCCGGGCCTCCCCCTCCTCCTGCCGGCCCCGCCGCACCCACCAGCGGGCTCGGCCCGGGGGGGTCCCCTCCCGCCGCCCCCCGCCCCGCTCCTGCTGCGCCCGCCGGCTCAGGCCCTGCTCCTGCCCGGCTTTGGGGCCGTGCTCCTGCACCCCCCGCACCGCGCCCCGCGCCCGCCGCGGGGGCTGCGCCCCGGGGCTGCCCCCCGCTGCCCCCGCCCCCGCCTCCTCCGCGCCCCGCGCCCTCCGCCGCCCCCGGGCCGCCCCCCGCTCCCGGGGCCGCCGCGGCTCCGCGCCCGGTTTGGGGCTGCCGATAGCGGTGACCGGCCCGGGCCGCTCGCCCCACTCCTGCAGGCCCGTCCGCTCCCCCAGCGGCACCCAGTGCCACCGGCCCGGCCCCCCGCCGCCGCCGCCGCCGCCCGGCTCCCCACCACCGCCACCACCACCGCCGCCGCCGGCCACCAGCTCCTGGCCGCGGGGCAGCGCCCCCAACCCCGCCTCCTGCACCCCCCGGGAGAACCCCCCCTCCTCCTGCACCCCCGGGGCCACCCCGCCGCCCTCCGGTACCCCTGGGCTCAGCCCCCCGCCCTCCGGCACCCCAGGGGCCCCGCTCGCCCCCTGCCCCCGGATGGTGTAGGCGGTCCCGGCCCCGGCCCCGCACGCCGGGGGAGCCCCCCGCCTCCCCCGGGGCCGCCCTCCGCCGCGGCCCCCCCGAGCCGCGCTGCTGGAGCCCCGGCTCCGCTGGAGCCCCGGTGCCGCCGCCGCCGCCGGTGCCGCCGCCGCCGCCGCCGCCGCCGCCGCCGCCGCCGCCGCCCCCCCCCTACCCCGCCACCGCCTCCTGCCGCCGGCGCGAGCTCCCGGGGCGGCGCGCGCCCGCCCGGCCCCGCTCTTAAAGGCGCCGCGTCGCCGCTTTACGTAACGGCGGGCGGGGGGGGGGGGGGGGAGAAGGAAGAAGGCGGAGGGGGACGGACGGACGGACGATCGGGCAGGCAGGCGGATGGGTGAGGACTGGGGCGCGGGGATAGACAGACGGACAGGTAGGTGCACGCGCAAACGAGCGCGGACAGACTCACCGCGGAACAACGCCAGGCCCGGGGAGCGCTCGGCTGCAGGCACCGGGGTGGGCGGACGGCACCCAGGGCAAAGGGGCAGCCCAAATTCTCGCCTCCGGGCGCGTGGGGAGAGCCTGCACCCCCCTTCCCCGCTGCCCCGCGGGGCTGGCTGTGCCCGGCTGCGGCAGAGCTCCGGGCAGCCCCGGCCCTGCCTCTCGGGTGCTTTGCAGAGCCACTGCAGGGAGAGGAGCCCTGCCAGGTTTGGGCAGGGAGATGCGGGAAACAACGTGTTTCCAAGAAGTAAATCATCCCTGTTGGAGGAGGAGGGACCAGAGCTATGCCGGGACAGCCCATAAGGAGCAAGCAGGGCTCTTGGAGGAGCTGCCTCCCGCTGAAGATGGTGCATCTCCACGGGATAGAGTGTTTGTGACTGGCACCAGGGATTGGGGAAAACAGCGGAGAAAAGCTGAGCATATTTAAAATGCAAAGCCCCAAACCAGTGCGCTCTCACCTGAGCAGGCCTCTGGGGCTGGGGATACAGCTCCCGCTCTGCCAGAGCTCGCTAGGGCTCTAAGCAGTAACCAGTCTGCACCTCGACCCCAGGGAGCTCCCGGGTGGGATGAAGGGCAGGGGACAGCTCTGGCTTCCTGGGACACAGACATGGCCACCCACAGCCCTGCCCAGCCACCTTCTCACCAGCAGAGACCTGCAAAGCCATAGCCGGTGGGAAGTCTGACATTTCACCCTCCTCCCGACATCCACCCCAACACCGCAGCTCTTTAGGGTCAACACGGTGACCGAGAGGCAGCAGGCAGGACACGGCCATGAAAGGAGAGGGGTGGCCGGTGGGCTTGCACACGTTGCTCCTCCATCTCATTGCCAGAGTCCTCATCCCAGACGCCTGCAGTGAGGCAGGACTCGGAGCCGAGCAGCGTGGCAAAGTTTGGACTTGCTATTGCACATCATCAAGGTGGTACTGGAGCTGCCAGTTACCAACCCTGATGGGGCAGGAGAACACCCTTCCTCCAGCTGCCCGAGCTCACCTGTGGCCACAACAGCATCACGGCTTTGCAGGAACTCACAAGAGGAGCTGAGTGTTCAAGCTTTAAAACTTTATTCAAGCAGACAGCAGGTAACCTAGAAACAGAGTTTAGCACACCACACCAGTCCGATGCCAGCACTGAGCAAGGCATCACGCTTATACTGCCTAACCAGGAGACAGCCTTTGTCTTCCTCTGCTGGCTATAAAGCGCCTGATTAAGTCTGACATCAAGATGCATGCAAACACTACAGTGAGGACTCCCAGACAGCAGCTCTTAAATGCCATCCAGAGAAATGTCACTAGGGAACAGTAACACAGACAGGGCTGTACACGTGCCTCAGAGACAGCAGGGTAGTTAAGGAAGAGCAAGGAGTTGCACAAGCCTGGGCATCAGGCTTCTAGAGCCACAGATGAAAATCCAGCCCTTCAAGTTGGTGAGCACTGAGCTCAGTATCTAGGCTGGGGGCTTGTCCTTGCCCATTCCTTGTGGAGGCCCAGGTCTCTGCTCCAGCTGAACAATGTTCTTTCCCTCGAGGACTGCTGCTGGGGCTCGGGTCACTCACTTGGTTTAGCTTTAAATGCCACATCAAACTGTTTGCAGAGTACAGGGCTGGTGACAGCCAGCCAGCTGCTTTTTGGGAACAGGCAGCACAGTTTAGCAGGCGTCACACAGCAGCAGTGTTCAGCTCCAGGCCAGGGAGCAGAGGGGCACCACGAGAAAGGTGCCGCTCATTTCCCCCCCTCCACACAACACCCAGGAGGCAAGACTGGAGTTTCCAGCAAGACCTGGGGAGCAAGCAGCTTTCCATGCACACGCACCAGCATCACCCCAGTGCCAAAGCAGGCCAGCCTCTTAACTGGTATGTCCACCACCTAGAGCGGTGACCAGAGCCCTCCAGACAGCAGTCAGCCCCAAGTCCTACATTCACCTTTAATTCCCCAAGTCTTTGTAACTGATTTGAAGGAAGTTTACTAAATCAGAGAGCACACAGTCTAACTAGCCTAGTTTCTGCTAAGCATTCAAGCGCCAGTCCCATGACTGAAGGCAGGAAGCCACTTCAAGACAGCGCGGCTATTTGAAACAGCAGCCTACAGAGAAGGTAGAATCTTGGAAAGTACATAAGAGACCGATGTTCACATCTGCATTACCACAGGAGAGTGGAAAAAATACAAGACTGCAGGAAATTGATCTACGTTAGATACTAACCATCAAGCTTCACAGATGACATTGCATGATAAGTATAGAACAATTATGGGAAACACTGTCCCCGATAATTACGTACACCCATAGTGCAACATATGGAGGTCACTGCCTCCGATATAACACTGTGGTAGGCAAAAACTACCTTGTTCTTTACACATTATGGAAGACACTGCCCCCGATAATGTCAGTTAGGTTTCATGATACATAAGGTACTGGAAGTTTGCAGGAAGCTGCCATTTAAAAATTGGGCCAATGCCTAATCTGAGGTACAAGAAATTTGTGTGTTGCCATGGGTGGAGCTAGGGCTCCAGAGCGAGCCCCTCCACCAGGGCCAGGGCCAGGAAGCCCAGAAAGGGGGCTGAAGAGGGAGCCCGAAGCCCACAGAGGGGCACGGACACCTCAGGGAAGCCAAATGTCTAGTTTTTGAGTTTCCACCCAGCTTTTCAGCATTTCAAGGATCATTTTGGAGTGCAACCTGGAGACTTGCTACCAGGTTTACACCTTCAAGTTTCTTGCAGGAGGGTATTTTTGCCACAGAAAGCTTAATTGCTAGTTTTCAGAAACTTTTTTTTGGAGGGGTCTGTTTAGATTATTTTAAATGCAAAGTTCCAGTATCATGTTTGATTGTAATAGCAGATGCTGCTTTATTCAAAAACGACAGTATAACTGTCATAATTATGGAAGGCACTGCTTCCGATAATTATCTTCTATAAAAAAAACACACCATTTATAGTGAACGCTGTCACTGATAAATAAACAAATAAATATCTCAGTGCCAAACAAGAGCCATCCTGCAAAATGGCATCGGTCAAACAGGGTTTGGCCAGCAAGAGACTCGATTTCACAAAAGGTGCCAGAGCAGCAAGGTCTGAAGTGCCAGTTTAGAGCCATTTCTCAATGCCACAGGACGCGCTGAGGTGCCAGCTAAGGACATGAAGGGGGCATTAGATAATCTTTGGGTCATTTTCCCTGGGTATTGAGACCTGCCTCAGCAGAAGCAAGCCTCCAAGATGTCGCTGGGACACTGCTGTTGAGTAAGGCAGGCCGGGCACTTCAGAGCTTGCTGATAATCCAGCCCTTGCAGGCTATTACTATGTTGTTTTATTTTTGAACTACAGGTTGGTCTCTGCAGCTCCCTGCCAGAGAAGGGATCCTCATTAAAAGCATTGAGGAATCCATTCCCTATTTTGTCACTAGGTTTAGGGGGCCAACAATTAAAACCCTAAATAGATGAGGTACCTCCCCACTCAAGGTACCAGTTCAGGAGTCACCTGAGCTGTTAATTCTCAAGTACACTGGAGAGCAAGCCCCACAAGCTTGGGGCCATTTGGACTGTGGTCAGACGGGAGCCTGGTTAGAGGAGATTTCATGGTAATCCTAGGACCTGCTTTAAAACTGCATCCTGTGAATTTGTCAAGGTGAGATTTAAATTTTATGCTTTGGTCAAAAAAGATTTGTTGCCAGAAAAGCTACAGAAAAACAATGCCATGTTAGGGAGTGGGTTTCCCTAATCCTGTTACCTTAACCAGGTGTCTGCCGTGTCTAGAATTCGTTGTCTGTATCCCAGATATCACCCACTAAGGCATTGGCAGCCCCTTTAATGGTCCAGGTCACCAGGGCCAGCTGCTCCTTCAGCATGTTCGCATCCACGCTGTCCTTGCTGTTTCTCAGCAGCTGCAGGTTCTCCAGCAGATTCTGCAGGGTGTGGGAGCCTTTGCCGAAGAAGATGTGGCGGAAGGGAGCATCTTTTGGTGAGAGGTACGGGGAGAGGAAATCATACTCCACCTGGAGCAGAGGTGCAAATTTAGGGTTATATTCTCACCTCCCAAGTTTTTCTTTCCTGCCCCGTCATGAGCTCCCGACTTTTGATCCCCACCCAGCCCTTTTCCGCAGCAGCTCTGCAAGGGCCAGACCCTCTCCTGATAGCAAGCGCAGAAGTCAGTCACGTTGACGCTAAGCAAGCAGAAAAAAACCTGGCCTGCACAGTGCCCATGGCTCCTAAGGAGGAGGCCCACCCCAGCCAGCACTCCCTTCCTTTGTGAAGAAAGGAAAATCAGTTGCAGATACCCACCTTCATGATCCTGTCATTCAGGGCCCTGCGGACAACCTTGTTTTCCCTGTCACTGTTTGCGATGTCTCTTCTCAGTGCATCTGTAGCTCGCTGGAAGTCACCACGGGCAAAAAACAGCCAGTTCAAGGTCAGCCCCAGCTCCTGTGAGGGAGGAGCTGTTAGCAAACCTGATTTTCTTCTTTTGCTGCTCTCTTACCAAGAGAAAGTGTTGGTTTTTTTGTTGTTTTTTTTTTTTTTTGCCAGTTTAACCAAGTAGCAGAGCAAGTTCCTGGCAGGCTCTTCTGAGGTTACTGAGCTCAGTGACTTTTCTCCCCACCCACAGTTTCTTGTACACTTTCAGCAGAGGTGCAAATGAGATGCAAAGCTGCACTGTGCTGTGAATGATAACCAGACAAGAAGCCATCCACATCCATTTTCTCAAGAGCTCACCATAGCCTGTGGTGAATCTGTCTGCCGCAGCTACTCTGCCTGCACCGCTCTATAAGGAACATCGATTCAGGTCACATCTTGCTACGCTTTAGTGCCCAAGAGAGGAAGATGTCCAACCCACTGTATCCAGTGGCAGCACAGCCTTATTAGCACACGGCCCCGTAGCGGTCGATAGGGATTCTGTGCACTCTGAGCCTTTCTTACCTTCACATCCTGATAGTAGGGCAAAAACTTCTCCTGGAACTCTAGCAATTCTTCACTGTATCTCTCGAAGTCCAGGAAGAGCTCATGATCGTGGGTCAGCCTGAGAGCTATTTGTCCAGCAACTTCTGCAGCAGCACGCATAAGAGCGGACAACTTGTCGGTCATCTTCAGGTTCTCCACAGTGTCCTGAGTAGTGCCCAAGAAGGGATATTCCTCATCTTTCTGCAAGAAAGCAAGCATTGAAGTTAGGCAAGAGTGCTTCTCCAGCTAGGATTTTTCACCTCCCACTACAGTTTGCTTGCTACTTCCACCACATCCCATCTCCTTGTGCTGCAGTGAGACTCTAGTGGCAAAACTTCAAAGCACAGGGGAAGGGAACAGAGCTCCTGCATCTCATCCCTCACAGTTTCCAGCAATCACCAGGATACTCTGCTGGTTTGTTAGACCCAAAGACATAAAGACCTTTTCCCCCTCAGAGTTCACTGCAGAAGCACAGGCAGGCAAACCCCAGCACTCAGTTTGGTACGTGCTGGCAGCACCCTCCAACCCTTCTTGGCAGGATAACTCCAGGTTTTTTGTGGAACAAGTCTGACGCTAACAAAATCCAAGCGTTCATAAGCGAAGGAAGCTGTTATCAGGAAGGCTCCTAGCTGCACGCCTGCAGTAACAGAGCAGGCTGCTTGGCTGATGCCATTTTTGTCAGCCCCAAGCTGCAGCAGCAGCACACCTGAACAGTCTGAGTTAGTACTTGCTCTGGCCAATGGTACTGCTTCCCCAACGTGCTTTGCTTGCTGACCAGCAGGCTGTAGTACAGTCTTTCACTAAAGCAACAACAGCTTGACATCTTTTTAGTACTTTTAGCTTCTCAATCATTGACATCTGAGCCTCCAGAAGAGCGAGTGCCCCCTCTCCCAACAAATCCGAGTGTTCAGGGCTCTGGAACAGAGACCGTAGGCCAACCATGCCCCAGGAGCAGCCTTCACAGCAAGTACTGCCACAGCCACCAGGTCCAGAGGCTGCATCTCCTCCCCCAGAGAGGCTCCTGCATGGACAATGAGCCTGGGACAGCACCTTGTGCTCTGCCGTCCTGGCGAGCAGATATCCTTACAGCACTTTCCATGGAATGAGTACAGCAGGCAGGCAGACAACACTTACATTGCAGAAACCAAAGGAAACCACCGGGATTCCTGAGGAGGCCAGGAAAGGGAATGCTGCATTATCCAGACCAAGGGGAACACTGCAAAAGACAAGTATCGAGTAGTTACCAACTGGCTTGGACATCCCAGGAGAAAAGCCCTACTCAAAAGCCCTAGAGTTGAAGCTCTGAGCCAAGTGGATTACCCTGTCTAGACAAGACTGGTTTTGGCAAGTGGTCCCAGCCAAGTGCCAAGGGCAGCTCGTCCATTTCTGGCCATCGGTCTTTGTACAAGGCTGTTCTTGCCCTACAAAAAGGTGTCTGGGCTGCCTACAAGCAGCTTGGGGCAGTACAGAGTACAGTTAGTGTTGTACTGTTCATGCTTGCCTGATCCCATTGCAGCCGGTACAGCCCACCCCAGACAGCAGTATGACACTCCAGCACAAAGAGCAGAAGCCATTTAATTTGTTCCTTGTTGGAGATTTGCTTTCCTAAGAAGCCATTTAATTTGTTCCTTGTTGGAGATTTGCTTTCCTAAGTAGCAGGATGACAATACTTACACTGTTTTTACCCAGTCAGGGCCAACTCTGTCATACAGGCTTCCCGAATCCTTTGTTGGGTCCTTCACCTGCACAGAGATGACAGTCAGTGCACTTGTTCTGACCTCTGCTTGGGCTGCCAGGTCCACCCTGGAGCTTGCATTGCTGTGCGGATGCCAGAGTCAGGTGTGCTCCCCTGACCTTTCTCCACACAGGCGCAGTTCATGCGGGATGGGCGTTCACCTCCTACTGAACTGGGGTATTTGCTGATTTTAGATTCCGCATGCATGAACTGCAATTTCCAGAGCCCAGCTGACTTCAGGCAGGGCCCTCTGGAGTATCTCAGCCCTTTCTTCTTAACGGGGCTTTCTCCTCAGAAGGTGCCAGCTAGGGAAAGTGACCCAGCATAGCTCCGGCTGCTTTCAGTTCCTCCTTAAAACCAGTCACCTTGATTAGCCCGAGACCCTTCAACTCACCGCCTTCATAGTTCTCTCCAGCAACGTGTACAGCAGTGGACTAGCAGAAATCTTCATGTGTTTGAAGCCTGCAAATAAGAAAGGGTTTTTGACATGCTGACACAATTATGCACTACTGCCAGAGCTGCTCAGCCCTGTGACTGAGCAACAACTGTTCTACAGCTTGTTGCCAAAGGATCTTCAACAGCTACAGGACAGTCTGCTGGGACCTAGCAGAGCTGCCTCCTTCTGGCTCAGGCTGCAGCAATCTCCCAGCTTCAATGACAACAGAGGAATAAATGAAGTCATGCCAGTCTTCAGCCAAACACCCAGCATCAGCCTCTGGGACAGCCCCCCCATTCCTGGAGGTTAAGGGATGTCTGTCAAGCTATTCTGGTCCCACTCAGTTTCAAGAAACTTAAAGAGTAGCAGGTTACCTAGGACTGCAGCATCCAAGTTAATGTAAGTGAAGGCTTTGGCATGCAGTGTGGCAGAGTACCCCTAGAACAAAACAAGTATTTTAAGATGAGCAGTACAACACCAGGATGTTCAATCCACACGAACAAGAAATCACAACTGCGCCGTCATCACGCAGGAATCTATCAAAGAAACAGTACCTCCAGCCATTCGGTAGCACCCACAGCTCCGTACTCTCCTGCACTCCAGCTAGCGAAGATGATGCTGCGCCTTGGTTTGTAGCCATCTGCAGAGAGAGAGACTGAGATATCTGCTCTTCCACCATGTAGCACTGAGGGCCTGGGTTGATGAATCGCCTGCTCCTCAGACAGAGCTGAAGCATTCTGGCTGCTGCAGACAAACGTGCACGCTAGTGGCTGCATGGACACTGTACCCTGCCCCCTCGTGCTGCAGAGCTGTGTAGGAAAACCATGCTGTCTGCATTTCCCCCTTCCTTTTTTGTTTAGCTGCCTGAGTCCAAAATGAACCCTGGAGACAAGACCACTCACACCAAGTGCCACCATGCAGCCCCCACCGCTCCAGCTGGTCAGCCACTTCAGCATTTTCCCCACCTTCAGGCCTGACTGTTCAACAGACAGCTCAAGTCTGAGGTTTGCATTGTGTGTTATCCAAGGACATTCCTGCATTCAAGCCATACCAGCTACAAGCAGGCAGTCCTTTGAAAGCCAGTGCCCACTGCGGACAAGTTGTCTATGTTGGACAAGTAACAGCTTCTCAGGAAGCTTTGTCAGATTCCCTATGCCTTCCCAAAGGATTATTCTGCAACTGGGCTCTCCAATGTTAACACACGCAGAGCTAAACCTGCATCGCCTCCCACCCCCATGCTTTTGTACACAAATATTTACCTGTTTTCACTATGTCTGAGATCACACGGGCAAGTTCCAACAATATGGCAGTTCCAACACCAGCCTTGGCTGCTCCTGGGCCCCAGGAGTCTCTCTGGGCTCCGATCACAACATATCGATCTATAAAGGAGACATCAAGATCTGAGCTGCAAGCTTCAGGTTGCAAACACCATTTATGAGACAAGCAGCTTTGAGCTTCCGTACTAGGAACAGAATATGGAGTCCGACCCCTGAATCCGGCACACCGCTTGCTTTCATTTAGCCTTTCCCTGGCAGCGCAGTTCAGCTTTTTCTCTGACCCTTAGGGAAGGATCTTGGTTCTGCTGAGGACATGGCTGTCTCCGTCTGGGAGCAGCTGTCACGTTCTGATGATCACAGAAGAGGAAGGGTTCCCCTCAAGATTGAGCCACAAGGCAGCTGCTGTTACCTGGTTCTTCAAACCCCTTGATCGCACCAAAGATGTTCAGAATCTTCCTGTCCACCATAACGTTGTTCACGCTCAGGTTCACTGTCAACTTGCTTGTGCTGCTCACCATCACTTTACATCCCATGACCCCACCTTTCCACTCCGAAAGGCATTCCTCTCCATCCATTTTGCTGAGGGGGAAAAAGAGAGATCCTTTGAACTCATTATCCAGCTCTGACCTCATTTAGCTATCCTGTGAAAAAAAACCAAGCCTGCCAACTGCAGGTGCAGCCTTGTTCAGGGCCTGCTCAGGAAACAGCGTGCAGTCCTGCACCACTAATTAGGCAGGGAGAGGTAGGACGCAGAGGTCAAGAGGAATCCAACACTAGATTAAGTTCAGTCTTTAAGACATGAGACATGGGCACAGGCGACATTTCTGCAGCCGGTTCTAGCAAGCGCTCCCTGCGATACACAGCAGAGACCAGCAGAGAGCTCCCTGGGCTCACAGCACGTCACCACCACCCTCACCCCTGCAAGAAGCAGCAGCAAGCCTAGCCTGCAAGCCAGGAGAAACAGTTACCCGAACAGCTTGCCTACGGCTTGGCTAGAGATAGTCTGAACAGCAATGCGAGGTAGTCCAGAAGATTCCACTGGTGGGAACTGGGTGTGGTTGAAAGAAGGGAAGCCTGGGGTGAAAGGGTCTCCCGTTCCTAGGTGGGCCTGTGAAAAGCGAGAGGAGTTCTCAAGTCTCAGAAAAGCCTAACAGTTTTCATCTACACAAGGGCACGAAGCACTGTGGAGCCAGAGGCCTGCAGAAGGACTCCTGCAGCCCGCAGCCCACAGTGAGAAAGGTTCACGAGGACAACACACAGGGGAGCCGGCTGCATACTCACATGCCCGAAGGGGACAAGCGTGTCCGTGTTCTTGTAATCGTAGGGGTCCAGGTACATCAGGGCACCAACTGCTCCTGCCTCTTTGGCATTGGCAACCTGAAGCAAAAGAGAAACATTAATTGCACATTTACACTGCAAGCAAGGGGAGTTAAGGCACGTACATGGAGTAATGGTGTGAAGGGCTGTGCTCCTCAATGCCCAACTCCACAACAGATTTTAACAGCTACCTGACAGTGACAGATACACAAGGAAGCTGAACACTAGCAGCTCAGTCCTACTCCAGGCAGAGTGTGTCTAACACCCTTTTGAACAGTCAGGACACTCCACGGTTAGTGCCTCACCCTATGATTCCTTCAGCTCGTGCTTGCTCCTCAGAGCAGCTTAGAAGAAAGATATTATTTAATTTTGATCATGCTCCATCTGTTTTCCCAAGATGAGACTAGTCTCAGGACAAGGTAAGCAGCCACTGGAGACTCATCTTCACATGGAAAATGGAGGCAGAGTGACCTAGTCAGGTCCCTGTTTAATACACCTACAACCCAGCTGCCTCCGATAGGCCACCAGTACACTCTTGCAAGGCTGAACACCAGTTTGAAAAGTGGAAAGGGGGTTGGAGAACCACTGAGTACCCCTTGCATAAGCACTTTTCAGCTCTGCCTGTGTCTGATGCATGCAAACAGGCAGAGTCTGACTGGAAAGAGTCCTATGCCCCAGCCTCCTCAGGAGCATCCATCTGAGGGGCAGTCCTGGGTCGGACCTAGAACAAGCTTGCATACAGAAGGACGTGGATCCTTTAGGCTGCTTGGCTATTTGGTTCTACTCGCTACAGAGGGAACATTACAGCAACATACAAGGCAGCTGACTGGGCATGCAGTGCCATCACCTTCACTTGGTCCAAGCAAAGAGTCAGCAAGGGCCCAAGTGAGACACTGCAGCCCAGCTTTGAAAGCATCTGCCTGCAGCAGCAAGAGGTGCTCTGGAGGCAAGGCTACCCTGCTTCTAGCAGCTCTGGTGCTGCATCTAGCAATACCAGCCAGCTCTGCACCCTGTAACCCCCAGGCTGCCTCCCTCTGCCTCCCAGCTCCATCACTCCACAGACGCTTGGCTGTCCCAGCAAGACTGCCAGAGGCAAAGAACACCACCATGAACGGTAACCAGCTCTGTTCAGTCTTGGTGTCCAGACCTGCACGTGGAGGCTTAGCGCAAACAAGCAAGACCAGACCTGCAGGGACAAGCCTACATACATGAAGGCCTGAACTGAGGCACAAGAGGTGTGTCTTCAAGAGGAGAAAGCATAGCTTCCTGCTGCCACATTTGGCCAGGCTTTGGGGCACAGACTGCTTACCTTCTCAGCAAGGGTTATTTTTCCAGCTCTGAAGATGACTATACTTTCATTCAGTGAAACATCCAGCTTCTCTATCTTCTGAAAATCAGCTTTCAGTCCATAGTTCACATAGAGTGGTTTGCCCTGGAACAGAAACACTGGTTATAAATGCAGCAGTCCTATGTCAGTAAGATAGTTGAAACAGCCTGCGGAGTCGCAGTAACAGTGACTCCCATTAACAGCAAGGAGTTCGAGCTCAGCAGTGTAAACTCTGATCACATGCAACATCCCTGGTGGAGCAGCACTTCTGTCAAGGTTCCTGTCTGGATCCCAGCAGAGAAGTTTAAACAGTTACTTCTGCGTCTTGCTGAAGTAATAAAACTCCGTGGGCCCACTCCTCACCCCACTATCCCCACCACCACCCCCAGCTCTCTAACCGGGGAGGGCTTTATACACTCCGTATCTTGAAGGGTCGTATTTTTGACATTGCCACCTGGTAAGCGTGCAAGCACACTTCCAGGATCTTCTTGGAGTCACTTACCTCAACTGAGCCACTCTTGCTGTATGCCACATATGCGCTGGGACTCTCCAGCTCCTCTTCTCTACCATCTTCCAGAATAGATACTTTGTTGTTACTACTATTAAATGTAAAGAGACGGCGTTATGTTCTTTTGTACATAAACTCCATATTTAACTAGCTCTCATATTTCAATCTGTGCCCTAGCAATTCTGATCAAGTCAACGCAGAGCCTGAAACAGGCAGACTCATCCCAGGTTTTCTGTGCAAGAATCTCTGGGGTTATACAGAGACGTTAACGAAGGCTAATTTCTAAGGCAAGTAGCAGAAAGAATCTGTGCTTCCAAGTCTCTTAGTCCCCTCCTAAGAGGAGCTAAGCAAATTTGTTTCCCTCTGACATGAAGGGACAAGTAAGACGTGAGGGTATGAGCCGCCAGCCAACACGATGCCTGTCGATACCCTCCTGAGCCAACACGATGCCTGTCGATACCCTCCTGAGCTACTACCGGAGCCACTGCCAGGTCTGCAACGCCTGTCTGGGTGACAAGACAGTCGCCCATGCTAGCAGTTTTAGACACAGCCCTTCAGCTGAGTTTTCACTCAAGTTTGTTTTCTCTCCACTTTCTAAGCATGCTTTGAGGAAACAGCTCTCCCAGTAAAAATCCAGAGGGCTGCTACCAGACCCTCTGGATTTAGAAAGCCTGAGAAGAGACAGGAGGAGCTATTCCTTGGCTAGATTGAGGCCTTCTTTGGAGAGGAGTAACTGGCTCACAATTTTAGCACTGCTTTCAGCAGAAATCATGTTTGCTCAAGACTAGAGATATCCATGCTGTAAGGAAGAGATCTGCATCTCTTCATTAACATACCTGCCTTTGACCTGCAGCTTAATGTAGTGCTCATCGTTCCACACTTTATCCAAGTGGAAGCTGGTGAACTGGTCATGAATGTAGCTGGCAATGCTCTCATCTTCAGTCTGGCCAGCTTCAAAAGAGTCCTCGTTTGCTCTTTGCCTGTAGGTAACAGATGTATAGCTTAGGCTATGCTCCAGGTTGCACTGCAGTGCTCCAGCCTGCAAACCCAAGTTGGATGGGCCATGTAAGCCCATGTGTAACCACATTTAACCACCCCACGACATCTTTAAGGCCCTTTTCTCCAAAGCAGCTCAAGTTCTGCTCACAGGCTGTGCCTCTCTCATAGCTGTAGCCAAGCTTTCTGGAACTGTTACCTCAAGCTGGTCTCAAGATGTCTGGTTGACAGCTTATCTGACAACAGGGCTCTGAGCTCAGGCCAGTACAAGACAGGTGGTCCAGGAACCTCTTCTTCCTCAGTGTCATCACTATCCGCCATGTAAGATGCAGTAGGAGTTATCTCACACTTGCCACTTCCATCCAGACACCTGCTAACCTTCTGCATTCGTCCACGATAACTCAGGTAGCCAATGAGAAACCCTACAGACAGAACAGGTATTTCTTTGTGCTGCAGAAAGATGACAAAACCAGCCCCACGCCATGCAAGTGCATTCAAAGCAGCTCAGGGTTAAGATGCATCTCTGCTCTCACACCGTTTTTGACAAGCCGCTGTACCTAAGGACAAACAGGAATATGCAGCCTGACATTTTGCCTGAGCTGGCGTGTTTTAAGGTACACTGCAAATCTCATCTTGTGCTTGGCAGAGTCCCTTCAGCACCACTTGGGAAGAAGAATGCCTACTTTAGGTCAGTGGCAGAGTTAAAATCCTTGAGATGAGCACCAGAGGCTCTACTGATATGTTGACCCACACCTCTAGAGAAGTGTTAAGAGTTAATCAAGAGAAAACCAGTACGCTGGTTTCCACATGGACCAGTTTGCCCTTTAGCCAAGTCACAGTCCCACCATCAAAATTCACTCTTCTTTGTGCCAATTCTGTACCGTAAGCCTGAGCTAGACACACTTTGGGTTAGTGCAAAGAGGCTGCAGTCTGGATCCAGGCTCTTTAATTATCTCCTGAAACAATACAGATTCTAATGTTAACAGCCTCGGATATGCTCAACACCAGAGTCCACTTCATGCAGTTGCCTCCCACCCTTCCTTACCGATCAAAAGGAGGAGGAAGGCTCCAATGATCAGGAAGCAGAAGTTCTTGCCACTCCTCCACGCAGGAGACGTGCTGGCATGCAGGGGCTCTGGTCTCCCAGTTTCCTCTCCTTCCTCATCATCAGCAGACAGCTTCATCTCCACATGGCTGTTCTCTCCATCCATTTGCCGGGCAACGCTGAAGCGCGTGTACAACATCGGCTCACCACCAAACTGTGTTGAAAGACAGTCATACGATGGAAGAGTTTGCTACACCAGCCTACGGTCCTTGAAGCCAGCTGCACCTATGCTCCAAACCAGATACGGCTTGTTCACTGCAAACTGCTCCAGCGTAGCCCAAATGTTTGGCTGTCACTAAGTCATGCTGGCTGCTTTGAACAGACAGGGAAGACTCAGACCTACTCAGGGTCTCCAGAGTCTATTTAGCATCTGTTTGCCCTGCACAGGTTCAGAGCCACACTGGTCAGAGTCTAGCTTGACGTCTGTCGTCACTTTTTAGCTCAAATAAGAATCCAAAGACCCGTTGAAGCCTTGGACTGCAAGCTGTGAACTTTCAGCTAGCTACGCTGACTGTATGCTGAACTCGGCTATGTGAAGGAAGGCCCTGAAACTGGTGCAAACCAGAAAGAGAAGTGAGCCGAAACCATCGGCAGAAGCTACAGCTGTTCTAGATAAGAAAAGGAATGTCCTGCCTGGAGACAGGGAAAGGATCCAATAGGGAACAAGAAGATCCCAGACCCCAATACCACTATCGGACTGAACCGTCGCATGAGGGGAGGGGAACTTAAACTGTAAGGGCACAAAGTTGCTCAGGGATTGCTTTGCTCCGGGTCCCTCCCCAGAAGTGTCCGGCTCGAGCTGCTCGTCACGGCTGTACCACTCCAGAAATTTGCCTGGTGTATGTACGTCGTGTCGGAGACCCTGCTTCGGGGAAACCTAGGGTCCAGCCCGAGGGGAGAGAAAGCGCCCGAGGGCGAGCACACGCGTGAGCGGGGAGTCGGAAAGGGACACCCGTCAGCAAAACGGAGCTGCCCGCGGCGAAGGGACTCCGGTCTTGGCAGTTAAAGTTTTGGGTGGTGTGGATGTGACTCCCTGGATGGTGTGCGAATGCTCGGGCGGCTGCTGCTCCCTTAACAGTTTGACACCCCAGATGGGACCCTAAACCAGCGCCCTCAGAACCTTCTGCCTCCAAATATCCAGGTGCCAGCAGCGGGTGAATTTACCGGGGACCTTTGGAGGGGGAGGCTCCAAAAGGTGAGTGTTAAAATTCCCTGAGCAGACTAGACTAGTGCTTTAGGGGGTGCATGCCCTGATGGGGGGGGGGGGGGGGAGAAAAGGGAAGGAGGAAGAAAGAAAAGGGAAGGGGGAAGAAAGAAAAGCAAGGGGGGGGAGAAGAAAAGCGGGGGGAGGAGAAAAGCAAGGGGGGGAAGAAAGAAAAGCGGGGAGGGAGAAAGAAAAGCAGGGGGAAGAAAGAAAAGCGGGGCGGGGAAGAAAAGCAGGGAGGGAGAAAGAAAAGTGGGGGGGGGAGAAAGAAAAGCGGGGGGAGAAAGCGGGGTGAAGGGGGGTGAAGAGGGGGCAGGGGGGGCGGAGGGGGGGCGGCAGTGAAGGGCGGGGGGGCAGGTTGTGCGTGGCCTGATCAGCATAAATCGCACATTCATGAGAAAAAGAAACGGGAAAAGCACCTGGCATAGAAAAAAGTGGAAGCCCTTGGCCGAGTTTTTACAGAATTGGGAGAAAATTTATGGTACAGCGGAATTATCTAAAAAGCATGCAATCGAATTATGCCAACACAAATGGCCATTTATGACAAGAACGGCAGGGGGGAGCCCTCTGCAGTCATGACCAACCCGGGGAACAAACTAATGTATTCGAGACATCAACATCGACTGGAGGATAGGTACCCATACCAAATGGATTACTGGTATATATGGCAAGCGTGACCTGGGGAGAGAAAATTTCCAGGACAAAAGTCCAAAAAGAAAAAGGGTGTAAATGTAGCAGCAGCAGGAGCTACACACCAAAAATTCTTGTGAGTAGTTCAACCCTACCTTATCTGTAGTCTCTGTCTTCTTCTGATTCTCCTCCTGTTTACCCTCCGACTCTTTCCCATGACTACAACACATGTTCCTAATCCCACTGCTGTGCTACCCAGTGCCTGGCGGAGACTGTGCCAGGGTTAACCTTTTATAGATGCCAGCCTTGGCAACCTAGTGATTTAGCGGGGTGGGGAAGCGAGATGCTCCGCCTAAGGGAAGATGCTGAGAGGCGTGCCCAACTACTCTCATATATACACAGAGAGCATAATCTGAATTGGAGTGATGCTTAAATACTATTAAGGGAATTCTTTCACCCTGATAAAAGAGAGAAAATAATAAATAAGGATGCTGAATTGGCTCAACAGGTGAGAGGAAAGAGAAACCCCTGGACAGCAAATGGTTCAAACTGGGACTATAGAATCATGGAATCCTTAAGGTTGGAAAAGATGCCTGAGATCGAGTCCAACTGTTAACCTAACTGCCAGGTCCACCTCTAAACCATGTCCCTAAGCACCACATCTACATGTTTTTTGAACGCTTCCAGGGACTGTGATTGCACCACTGCCCTGGGCAGTCTGCTCCAATGCCTGACCACTCTCTCCATGAAGAAATTTTTCCTAATATCTAATCTAAATCTCCCCTGGCACAAGCTGAGGCCATTTCCAATGGGATTTCTATAATCATGCAGGGGATTGAGCCGTTTGTCAGACAGGGCTCTGGAATTTAATAGACACCATTAGAACATGTGGAGAACTAGGGGTGAACTGGACTAAAGTACCAGAACACAGGCAGAGACCTGGTGAGCATCCTAGTGATTTCTGGGGATGAGTCGGGTAAGTTTTGCTACAATATGGAGAAATGACACTGCAGAATTTTAACGACATGCTCACAATTAGCGTCTCTGTGGATCAGGCGGCCCCTGATACGTGGAATTACTTTAAAGAACACGTGCCTGGGTGGCAGGGAGAGAATTTATAAAAGATTTTGAGTATTGCTGTGTTTGTATATGATGGGTGTGAGGAAAAGCAAAAAGCTGAGTAGATTAAAGAAAGAAAGAAAAAAAAAAGAAAAAAAAGGGGCAAAAGAACGGGGGTGGGGGGCAAGTTTACTGGCTGCAGGTTTAGTAAGGAATTTCCAAGTGAGAGATATGAGGTCTGAGCTACAACCAGGAAAAGAAGAAAGGGGACGGAATGCTGGAAAGGAGTGTTGTTATTGTGGGAACTTAGGGCACATAGAGTGGGAATGCCCACTCCGGCCCCGGGGAAAGGACAAAAGAAGGAAATTGTCATGGGAAGAACTGCCTCGGTAAGATTCGTAATCACAATGACTGGAAGAAAGAGATCCTGCAGATCTTGAAGCAGAAAGATTAGAAATTTTTAATATGTGGGTAACCCAATTGGATCAGCAGAGACATATTATAGGTAGAGTTGAAGGTCGTGAAGTTGAATTCGTGGTAGGTACGGCAGCCACATTATCCCTTTTGAATTTTACCCCAAGAAGGTCTTGGACCACAGACAGGATTTTTAATACATGGAGTCACACGACAAAGAGAGGAGAATTTGAGTAAATCCCTATTAGTAACCATAGGAAACAAGAGTATATGGGGGTGATTTGTATTGGCGGGGGACTCGCCAGCGTGCCTGTTAGGGAGAGATCTCTTGCAGGCTCTAGATGTAGAATTACACTTGTCACCTGAAGGAACAGATTTAATAATCATGGGAATGACTGCAGTCACTGGAAGCCCAAATAATGAGCTAAAAATACCAGCAGTATTGAAATCGGTACCAACAAAGCTGTGGAGTAAAACTAGCAGGGATGTAGGATTACTAGTTTCACCTCAACCCGTAAACAAAAAAACAAAGGGAGGAGACCCCCCTCCGTCTGTGAAACAGCATCCGATTCCTCAAGAAGCTGAGAGGAGCATTGAAAAGTCAGCAGGCTGGTATTTAGCCCAAGGGATTCTGAAAGCGTGTGTATCACCATAGAATACTCCCCGAAAAAAGAAATAGATTAGATGAAGATGGGGACCTGGAATATCATTTTGTACACGATGTACAGGCAGTTAATCAGTACCTAATGACTCCTCACCCAGTAGTGCCCCATCCCTCTACCAGACTTTCACAAATACAACACTGGGCAGGATATTTTACTGTGATTGATCTGACTGCTACAGCCAACTTTTGTTTGCCTTTACATGGAAAGGACAATTAACCTGGACTGTCTCCCACACGGATTTGGAGGGTCTCCTGCAACTTTTTCACGAATTCTGAGAAATGATTTGAGAGATATAAAATTACTAGGCAAATCAGCTCTTGTACAGTATGTAGATGATTTGCTAATAGCGAGTCAAGATGAGGATGCCTGTATAAAAGACACTATATATCACTGTACTGCCTTAGCAGGGAAAGGTCATCACGCATCTCTGTCCAAGCTTCAGCTGTGTCAGAAAGAAGTTAAATATTTAGGGTTTATCCTAAGGGAAGGGCAGCGAGTAATAGACCCAGAAAAGAACAGAAGCTGTAACAAAGCTTCCACATCCAGTCACAAAGAAACAGTTGCGAGGGTTCCTCGGAGCTGTGGGATTTTGTTGATCGTGGATTCCTGGGTTGGAAGAATTAACAGGATCACTGACAGAAGCAACAAGAAATGAGGAGGTAGAACCTATTGCGTGGGGTCCGGAAAGGGAGCAAGCTTTTAAAACAATGAAAGAAGCTTTGGCATTGTTGAAGGTTGACTTGGAAATTTTGAGTGGTCTGATCATTTTGTGCAAGATGTGCTTTGTAAATGTTGAGTTGACAAGGTAAAACAATTAGACCTCGAAGAGACAGTTAATCAAGATGCTTCCAACTTCACAAAAGAAGACTCAAGGTCCATATGCTTCTATTTTGCTTAACTATCTGTATGCACACAGGAAACTTAAATACAAACATATGGTCTGGGGTTGGAATGACCATCCTTGAGGCTGGTAACAGTGATTAGTTGAGGAACTCCTAATCATGAACCCACCCTGAGCATCCTGGAAGTATGTAAACTATTACGTCCCTCCCCAGGGGTGCCCCGCTCGAGCTGCTCTTCACCGCCGTACCACTCAGTAAATGCACGTGGTGTCGGAGACTCTGCTTCAGGGAAGCCTAGGGTTGAGCCTGAGGGTGAGCGAGGAGTCAAAAAGGGGGCACCCGTCAGCTCGGCGGAGCTGCCCGCGGCGAAGGGACTCCGGTCCTAGCAGTTAAAGTCTCAGGTGGTGCGTGTGGCTCCCTGAATGGTGTGCGAATGCTCAGGCGGCTGCTGGTCCTTTAACGCTGTTACAGATATGACACAGCCAACGGCACTGGTATTTCCCGTGCGACCGCATGGCAAAGGCTCATTGGAAACAGAAACTCCTGATCTGACCTGAACATGTGCAACCCACACAGAAGGGAACTTTCATCAGGGCAGGGGAAACGGAAGACAATCCCTCCATGGCCGTGCCTTTGAACCAAATCCACTTTGATGTAAATGCCCTCATCCAATATCTAGATAATCTAGCATTAAACTGCCCCTGGCTACTCTTAAATTACACTATTGATGAATATTATAAAGCAGCTAGGCTGAAGAGATGACCCATGGGAATCCTGCTACCTCCGCTAACATGAAAGCGGAGGATACACCTCCCGCATCTGCCAGGGCACGGAACCATTCGGCAGGTGTTTATCAGTGCCCAAGCAGAGCAGCTTCCAGTCTGGAGCCCGCTTCTCTACACAGCCGCAATGCAGAGTCCAGCTGCCCACAGAGCAGCAGCCCATGTGCGAGGCAGTCGCTCGGATTAGCGGACAGTTAAACTCAATTCCAGGCACAGCCAGGCACTGAGCAGAACCACTCAGCTTCCATTAGAGCCGCTGAACTCGCCTGCGGCCACGGTTGTGCTGGGGACAGGCAGGAGACTGGCTAAAAGGCCAGAGGAGTAGTTTTGGGAGCAACAGCCCTGCAGCCCCTCTCCACTGCACTGGAGAAGCAGCTGGCAGCAAGCACCCAAGCCCTGTTACAATCTCAGCAGCTCACCCACAGTTCTCGGCTCACTCTGAAACTGCAAGTCAGCAGCTGGAGGTGAAGAGACCAGACATCAGCTTGGTGGATCAAAACTAAACCCATGTCACCTCAGACCCGCAGTTCCATTCTGGCCCATGCTACCCGCACCGGCATGGCTGGCTGCTCACATTTCAGAAAGGGCAGCACCGCAGCCGATCCGAGCAGTCTCCCCGCTCAGCTGCTCGACAGCTTGGCTTCCCTCACACTTTGCAGAGGGCATGTCTCAACCCCACAAATCCTCCACGCTTGTTCAGAGATCAAACCATCGCATTCGCAGTGCCAGCCTGGGTCATTTCACAGTCCAAGCTCTTTAGGGCCGGCAGGCTTGGCTGAGCTACCTCCTCCTGCACATGTGTTTCAAAGCACAGGTCTCACTCAAAGGCTGAACTTGCGTTTGAATTTCCACCCCCAAAGTAACATAATGGAACATGTTGATTGTCCCGATAGACATTTAATCAGCTTCCTCAGAGACACAAGACATCGTAGTAGTTAACGATAACCCCACCAGCACTGAACTCCTTAAGCCACTTCCTTATCATGGCCAGCTAGCTACAGTGACATTTGGCTCACAACCCCCACAGTAACACGTAACACTGCTTTGAATTCGTCACCTTCTCCGATACTGACATGGAGGTTTTTGAACCTTTCTTCTGCAGTATCGTCAGCCTGCCAAGAAATAAATGGCACAGGGGGACCGTGTCTTACCAAGTTTGAGATTGCTGCTCTGGCATGGTCCATTGCCTTCTGGAGGAGCACCCACCAACTTGACCAAAGCCCTAGAAGTTCAGAACACAACAAGTCAAGTCAGGCTGTTCCCCTGCTACTGCACAAGACATTCAAGATCAGTCACTGCTACTAGTGCAACGCTTGCCCATGGATTTTATGTGCATGCTTCTATGTAAGTCACACTGTTGGTGACCCTACATCAACCTTGAATGCAACCTAGAAGTTCACATACTCCCACTGCAAATATAAGTTCTGAAGAACAAACCGACTCTTTCTGTTGAGCTCTGGCAACGGCAGGGAGCAGTGTGTATAAATGAGGAACATAGTCTCAAACAGCTAATTCCAGCCAAGGACTGGGGTCTTATTAATGGTAAGGGTCTTACTGGTAATGGTAAGGCCACCTCCACTCAGGGAGTGCTGGCAAGAGGCACTTGCTCAGCTGTGACAACGGACACCACGTATCTAAGGTTCCTGGGGCCTGTCTCAATGGCAGGATGGAGACAAGAGTCCAACTGGTAGCCAGAAGCGGCACAATGCCATAAGGCAAAGCAACACAAACTCCTACCCTGCCAAAACACTTCCAATTGCAAGGTCCCTTCTAGATGCCTGTATTCTTTACCACTTTATGAAAGCAATTTCAGTTTAAACAGTCTCCCAGAATAGCCAAAAGCAACTCTCCAAAAGCATTTCAGTAACATTTATAGTTTGGATTTCTCTAGACAGCAAACTTATCTGAAAAGTAAATTGTAACTGATTTACTTCAGCATTTCTTCCTGAAAAGATGCTTGAAAAAGCTTTAAGTTTGTGACTAGACAGCTTGGGTTGGGACAGGCATTTAGGCTGGGAGCGTGCACCCTGAGCATGCCCTCAAGCTGCACTGCTAGGAAATGGGTTTGAACTGGTCTTCAGGTGCACGCCGCTTTACACCCGGGAGCTCTGCACTATAAGCAGGCTTTATTTGGACATCAAAGGTTAAAACCGGCCACCCGCTCACTTCACCTTTTGTTTAGGGCAAGAGCACCTGCAGATGAATCCCCAGCAGCTTCGAGAAGCCTTTTCCCCGTGACAGCCCGAGGCCCGGACTCCCAGCTGGCAGGCAGGGCACAGCAGCCCGTGCATCAGAGGCTCTCCCAGAAGCCAGACCAGCCCACCCAGGGGAAGAGCCGCCGGCAGGGATGCTCCCCGGGATGCTCCCCGGCCACCCGGGGACCCCCCGCCACAGCCACCCCGAACCCCGCGCAGCCCAACGCCCGCGCTCCGGGCGCCCGAGGCAGAACGTGCCCTCCCTCCTCCCGCCAACAACCCCCAGTCCCTCCAAAAAAAGGTAAACAGGGGAAAAAAAGAACAAAAAACAAAACAACAAAAAAAGAGAGCATAGGAGTAGCCTCCCGCGGGAGGCTGGGCGGTCCCAGTATCGCAGGCAGGGCCCGGCTGCGGGCCACCAGATAAGCGGGCCGGGCGAGGGCCCGGCCGCCAAGGGCAGGTCTCCCCGCCGCCCGGGCCTGCAGCCGCATCCCCGCCCGGGGCGCGGGGCTGCTCCGCCGCGGGGCTGTGCCCACCTGCGGGCCGCTGGGGACACGCGAGGAACGAGAGGCAGGATGTTAAGGCAGAGGACGTCCGTCAGCCTCTGCAACGAGCTAACGAGACCCGGCCTGAGAGGAGAAACAGGAGGACACCGCAAAACACTCTAGCAAGGAAATACCACGATAATCACGAGAAAACAAGGCCACTGAGAGAGCCGAAGTGAAAAATCGAACGACCCTAACTGATGCAGTAAAAACCACCACCTCCGGCAACGAAGCCCGCGGCCCAAGCAAAGACCCCTACCCACTGAGCATGCTCTGCAAACCTCAAACGCGCTGTACCTTCAAGGGCAGACGAGGCTTGCGAGAACCGATAGAAGCAAGGGTGAATCAGTGGAATTGTGAAAACCCCGGTAACGGCTACTCAGGCCGTACAGAATAGCCACTGCACGCTAGCCAAGGTGTGCTGGCTGGCTGCAGCCAGCGCCCACCGCGAAATAAATATCTCGCCTCTGCGCGCGAGCCGGCTTTTTGCACCACGCGTGGAAGAACCGCTCCTTAGAGGACATAACCTAGCCATGGCGGCCGCGAGCCGCGTGCGTGCGTGCGTGCATGCAGCAGCGCCTGCTCACTCCGCCGCCGAACCGGAGCAGCTGCTGCTGCTGCTGCTGCTGCTGCTGCTGCTGCTGCCGCCGCCGCCGCCGCTGCCGCTGCCCCTGCCCCTGCGCCCCTCCACCACCGCCCGCATCGCCGCCCCTTCCTTGCCGCCCGCTCGCCCGCCCGCTTACGTGCCGGCGCGCCAGTCCCCAACTGCCGCAGCCGCCCTCCGCGTCCCGTCCTGCCCCACGACCCGCAGGCAGGCAGGCCCCGCCCCCAGCCACCCCCACCCCCCAGCCACACCCCCCCAGCCTCGGGCGGGAGTTTTTTTTTTTGCGCGTACCTGTCGGGGAGGGGCGCGGCGCTGGCGCCCTTCGCTGCCCGCAGGGGCGGGGGGCAACCTCCTCCGCGCCTTGGCCGGTGGCTGCCGCCCTGCCGGAGCAGCCCTCGCTGCGGGGAAGGAATATAGGAAACCCGCTTTGGTTTTCGGTTGCCTTCAGGTGCCCTCGGGGCGGCGGAGGAGCCGCTCGCAGAGCGGCATGTGCTGCACGGGGTGGATGCCGCCTGCTGCTCCTAACCTGGGGGGGTTGCTTGTTATGTTCCTCCTGGGCTCCCCGCTCCAAGCCTTCACCTCCCGGCAGCGGCGATACTGGTGCGTGCTGGCGATACTGGTGCGTGCTGGCGGTACTGGTGCGTGCTGGCGGGGCGCAGCGTGCCGGGCGCAGGGCCGCGATCGCCACCGCCGAGCAGAGCCGCCTGTCCACACCAAGGTCCCACCGGAGGTTCGTGAGAGTGATGCCGAGCTAGCCAGGAAAGGGGCAATCTGAATTATTTCTCCCCATGGCCTCGTCTGCTGTGCCTCCTTTCCAGCTAGCAGAGGAGGTGCTGTGTGCCCCGCCGCGCCAGCCCTGATCTGCCCTGACAGATACTCGCTGCACGTTTTCTGTTCCCTCTCACAGTATGTTTGACCCTGTGCTGAGCAGTTCGCCATTTCTACACCTGCCAGGAAAAAGAGAAGAAAGCTGACATTCTAGAAACTAAGATGCTTTTGCACCACAGATATTTTTGCACTGCAGCCAGCATTGGCAGCGAAATACGTTAAAATGAGGGTTCTTCAAAGGCAATGCAGTACCTGAGAGCAGTTGAGCGCCCTTTACCTTGTGTTGGCTGCAGGCGAGGAGCAGGAGTCATCTGGCTACCGGCTGTCAGTGGCCGGTGCCACCTCCCTCGGGCCTGGCACCCGCGTTGTTCGCAAAGCGGTGCCTGTACCGCAGGTGATGCTGAGCCCGGGTGCTCAGGCAGGCCAGCTCGGCCAAAAATTTTTGCAAGGAACAGAGATAGCCAAAGCTGGGAAATGGCCAAAGATGGGGATGGGGATGTAGGATTGATGGGTGACTGCTGACTTCTCATCCCTCACCTCAGCAAGATGCATGGTCTCTGTGTGCATGATTCTAGCATGGTTCAGGCCCATAAAAATCAAGAGCCATCGCCATCCACCTGGAGATCTCTGTCAGGTTCCCAGGGTCTGGGAGCATTTAAACTCTGCAGCTGGCTGCAGCAGGCTGTTGTTCGAGCCCTGCTGCGCCATGCCATGCCACGCCACGTGTATCTGCAGCTTGCACCAAGCTCCTGCTTGCTTCTGCCCGCTCTGATCCCTGCCTGGCCAAGCTCCTGCCTGCAGCTCAGTGCAGGAGCCTCCATGCTTGTCCTGACACCTCACTTTAGCTTCCATCGGGGCGTTCCTCATTGGGGCTTGGCCCTGGTATTTTAGGAGATGTTTGTCCCTGCTTCCTCTGAACTCCTGAGGAGCTTGTGAGTCCCACCTCAGGCTCAAATGACTGCATTCCTTTCTGCAATACCCCGTGATGTGACAGTGTCCATCCTGCAGGATTAGTGCTAAAACATGAGACCAAAATGTGGGAAGGAAAATATGGTTTCACTTCAGTTTTGCTGTATGGCTGACCCTCATGTGACCAGCTGTCCTATCCCCATTTTGGGAAGGCAGTTAAAAAGCAGAGGGAAAATAAGAGCCACAGAGATAAACAGGCTGGAAAGGGTGCCCTGCGCTTTGTGAGCAGCTTACCAAAAACAACACTGAGAGGTAACTTGAGCACTTTTATGGCAAGGAATACGGGGACTAACATGGCTCTTCAATCTGGAAGGGTTGGAAAAGCCAAGAACCAAGTGCTGGAGCACGGTGCCAAGTCGGAGGTGCTGCAGCCAAGTGCGAGCTGCTGGGCTGAGGCCGAGGGTTGCGGGAGATGCGATGGCCTGTGGGTAGGAGGTAGTCAAACGGCTCCTGTGGGCTGTGCACTCTGCAAAACAGAGGCCGTGAGGCACCCCAGGCACGCCAGGGTGCAGGGCCAGCAGACAACAGACACCTGGGGTCAAAAGACAGACTTTGCTCTCCTGCCCCGCGTGTCAGCCCCTTCCACTGCACCACAGCCACTCGGAGAAGGGGCAGTGCCAGCTCCCGCCTTCCTGGGAGCGGATTTGAGCGATGCATTGGCTGTGCTCCCTGCTTAACTTGTGGGCTGCACCGGGGTGCAATCAGCTGTTATAGGTCCCAGAAGGGAGCTGGGAAATCCAGGTTTTTGCAACCTCGGAATCATGCTGCAATCCCACTCCATGTCGGGCTGGCAGGCACAGCTCCCGGGAAAGCCTGCCCTCTCTGCTCCTGTCCCCCCCAGCCAGCAGTGCAATATCCAAGAATTTCACACCACCATGAACATCCCCATCCTCTAGAAGACTTTTATGGTTTTGGCCTTTGCTGCTGCATTTCTCAATTGCCCTGACTGAAAGAGGGGTGAGGTAGTTGGATCTGACCCTCGCAGGAAAAGCCACCGTGCTGCCTTGGAAGAGGTCACCCCATCCTGCTTGCTCCCGGCAATCCAGGTGCACACGGCCATGCTTGGGAGCTCTGGTTCTTTGGCCACAGTCCTGGCACGAGCTGCGGTGCAGCCTGAGGAAGGAGGGGGAGCCCAGCAGGCACCAGCATCTGGGAGAGGATCGGCTGCCTCTTCTATAGCAAAGGGGCGGAAGAGGCAAGGGGTGGGCCATGCGCAGCCGGGAAAAGGCGCTTGAGAGAGTGGAAATGCGGCAGGTAATGCTGAGAGCTGGCTGCAGCTCTGTCTTCCCTTCAGAATAACACCCGTCTTTGCATCCTTCTCGGGGAAGCACCTGGGTCTGGCTGGGCTCTCCTCATTGTCCGCAGCTGGCCCGGTGCTCCCGCCTGTCAACTGGAGAGGAGCCAGAAAGCACTGAGCACCAGGGGGGAGAGGCGTGGGGCTGAGGGTGGTGCGGTCCCTTGTTCCTATGAATGTACAGACCTGGGGTATCCCATAGACCCCCTCCTCAGAGACCTCTGGGGGGGTTTTTTGCCTCCCTGCAGTGAGGAGGCTCATCTCGCCATCTCTCCCACCACACAAGGAGGGAAGTGGCCATGGTGGTGCTCGTTACCTCTGCTCTGCTTGCCAGGGGCTGGCATGGAGGCCCAGCAGAGAGGCTCATGCTTGGACACTGTCCCAGTGGGGTTAAAACAGCCTGGCTCTTTTAACGGGGCTTCCTTGCTTGCAAAGACTGGGTTTCACTGGGATTTTAACCCCTGAAGTTCTGGGGACCCCTCTGTGCTCCTTGCACGACCCGAGCCTGCCTACAGGGAGGAGGGTGAGCGGTTATCACTGCTTTATCCCTGCTCAGAGGATGCAGGGAGATGAGGCGATTAGTAAAAAGCAAGGCTTTAGCGTTGCTTCCCGCCTGACAGTTACATCTTTTGGCAAGATGCTGGCCCTCCCCGCGTCCAGCCGAGGGGGAGAGCAGTGGCACGAGGACAAATCCTTAGCGTGCGCGGGGCTGATACCGCTCCTGCCAACAGCTGAAGTGCCCAGGCAGCCAGGGCTGGGGGAGATCTAGCAGGAGCTGTTGTTGACCTGGAGCCTTTAGTGGCGCAGGGTCAGCCCGGCAAAGCTCCCACTATCTCGACGGCTGCACCGCAGGACTGTGCCGCTTGTTGTTGCTCTGATAGCAGCTCTGCCCGGTGAGCCTGGCTGCTTTTATCTGGCGGTCAGGGCGGCTGTCGCTGCGGCAGGGGGGCTGTGGGGCTGGGGGCCTCGGACGAGTGTACAAACAAGCTCAGGATGTGAGCACAATAGCCAAGGACGGGCCTTTGAAAAGCGGGGGGACGCAGCAGGGCACATCAAAGGTCTGTCTCGCTCTGCACCGCCGAAAAAGCCCGTGTGTTTGATGGCTACCCGTGGACCTGGCCTCGGCATTGCGCCAGCACGAGGGGCAGAGGGTTTGAGCGGTGGGAAGCGGAAAGGGAAAAGATGGCAGCGGGGAGAGGACCCACGTGGGAGCTGGGACACAGCCCTGAGGGTCTCTGCCTCCAGATCATGGTTTTCTCACAAGTTCCTTGGTCTCGCTTTGTTCTGGCCCTCTCTGATCTGTATCTGGGGTGCAGCACACAGCCCCCTCTTTCCTCCTTCAGTGCACCTCCAGGCAAGCATTTCAAGTCATTTTTGCAGAGTGCTTTCTGTGCAATTTTGCAAACACTTTTCTTGATTCAGCAGTTGCCACAGTTGGGGGCTGTTGGTGTTTTTCCCTTCCAGACTTGGTGGTTTGAATTCTAAAAATCCAGGGATGCCATCCACAATTTGTGGTGTTTCAATCAGGAAGCCCATGTGGCCAGAAGGGAAGCGACTGTTACCCAACAGCCTCAGAAAGCCGAACTCTGCGCGATGTCTGGTTGGAGACGTGAAAGGGCATGAAGATATGGTGAGAGGGGTCTGCTTTGTATGCTGGACATGTGCCTGCCCTCCGGGGTCCTGCAGTACCTGCTGGACCTCTCTAGCAGGATCAGTCCTGCAAGAGTCCCTCTCTGCTCACTCCTGTGCACCCAAACGACCCTGGGAAGGGGCTGGAAAACACGGGAAAGTTTTGCCTCTGATTTGCTCTGCAATGCACGCACACACTATTGCCTTCGGATAAAGGACAGCCTGAGCCTGCTTGGTGGGAACCCACCTCTGCGATAAGGGCACGTGTTAACTCAGGAGATTGGACCTGTCCACTGCTTTGTGTTTTTATAAAGTGCGTTTATTGGCAAAAGAGCAGCCCAAAGGACAAAGGAAAAAAAAAACCCAGCATAAAGAAGCAGCCAGCACCCTGTGCAGCACCGCAGGCTCTGCAGGGAAAATGTGTCCCCAAGAGGGCTGGCTGATGGTTCTGCTCTTGGGAAATGGTTGAAACCTGCAGGCGCTGGCCCCAGGCGCCCAGCAGCAGCAGGCTAAGCCAGTGCCTCCTCTGTGGGGTTTTGATTGCAGGGCTCTCCTGGCCTTTTCTGCTTTTGAAGCCATTGTCAGGGTAATTAAACGCTCCCAGGCAGGTGCCGGAGCCTTTTGCAACCCGAGATTTGGCTTTGTCTTGTCTGCCTGCTGCCTTGTTTTAGGACGGATTAATCTCTCGCAGCAATATCTGAAAGCAAAGGGGGCTTTAATTGGGGTGGGATTAGTGCAGCTGGGCTGAGCAGGGGAGCTTTCTCCCTACCTCCTAATTGCCCCTTATCCGCATTGGCAGTGGCTGCGACACCTGCCTGTGGCTGCAACACCTGCCCGTGGCTGCCTGCATGCCAGCTTTGTGCCAGCGTCGTGCCACGGGGGCCCAGGCGATGCCGTGGGACTCGTAGGTTTATTTACGGAGAAGAGGGTGAGATATGGTGCTCAAACCAGGGGAGCTCGATCTGGCTCTGGCAGCCAGAGGTCTCGGGATGCTTTTGGCACTCAGGTGCCTGGCACGGCCCTGGGGGGCTCAGGCCTTTCCCTTGGGCTGTTGCGGGGTCCCAGGGGCTGAGCTGAAACCTGTGGGCTGCAGTTTGCAGCCAGCCCCTGCCGCTGGGCACAGGCAGGCAGCAGGCACCCTTGAGTTTAACATGAGCCATGAGCCCGAGGTGTCTTTTTCCTGGCACATGTGAAGCAGCTCAGTGCCTCACAGGCAAATCTCCCAGGAGCTGTGTGCCTGGAGAAGGGCACTCTCCCAGCTCTTGGAAACAAGATAAGCAGCCCAGTGCCTCGGCCAAATTGCTGACATTCCCATCCCTGCTGATCTGCCCTGCAACAGCCTCCCGTCCCGGGCAGGCACCGTCCCCCCATGTCCCCTTCCAAGGGCCTGGGTGCCAAAGGCAAATGTCCATGGTGGGCTATGCAGAGGCAAAATCTTGCCCGTCCCCGCCCTGTTTTGGCAGGCGTCCTTTGGGATGCACGCACAGCAGGGCCGGGCCCCTGCTCCGTGGGAAAAGCTGACTTTACCCTAGGGGGAAAAAAAAATGTCAGTTTGTATTTTCGTCTCGATGTGGCCTGAAAGTCAAAGTCTTTCCTGCAGCTAACAAACCTCTTCGGTCAAGCCAGTGGAGACAACCGCTCCTGCTCCCTTCCCTGCTTCTCCAGTGAAGAGCGGGCTGGTATTTGTTCTTACCTCCTGACTTCTAATCATCCTTGTCCCGCACAGGAACAGTCAGCAGGGACCGTTTTCAGCACCAGCCTCTCCTTTAGCTCTGCTTGGCTCAGGCTGTCCACGAGAACTGCCCCGGGGGCTGCTGAGCCCGCTGTGCCCGTGCAGGCACCCGTGCCCGTGCAGGCACCCGTGCAGGCACCCGCCCCAGCTCCCTCCTCAGCTGGGTGCAGTTGTGGGTTTTGTTGGGTGTGATTACCTCTTTCTGGAGAAAGCACCTTTCTTTGCCTGTGCATGTCCCAGCGGCTTTTACGGCTTCCTCCAGATGTGAATTTGCAGGTTTTATTTATTACCTCGTGATGCAAAAGGGGCAAAGGGGTGCGTGGCGATGCGCACCTCTCTGGAGGAACTGGTGCTGCCCCAGGTCTCCCTCCCCTCCTCCTCCTCGCCTTTGGAGCCTGGGGGTGAAATGCTTTGTCCCTTCGCTTTATCTCTCAGCAGGGACTTGGGGGAAGAAGTGAGACCCAGGAGAGAGGCTTGGCCGGGGCTGAACGTTGCTTTGCTGTCAGCGAGCAAGAGCTGGTGATGCTGGGTCCGGGCCACCCTCTGCCTCAGCTCCCTGCACCCCGTAGGGTGCTGTGCTCGCAGGCGCAGATGCCAGCCAGGTGGACAAAACACGTGCACCCACACATCTATGTCTCAAGTATGGGCACACACACACATACGTCCACACGTACGCCCCTATCCACACGTACACCCTTATCCACACGCACACCTGACACGGGCACCCATGTGTGTGCCCACACCTCTCCGGGCACGTCCACCCCCTCCAGCCCCTCTGCCTGCTTGCCTGCCAAAGCAAGAGGGAGCAGGCAGCGGGGCGGGAGCGCTTGCCTGGCACCCTGGCATGGATCCGGCACTGGTGGAGGCGACAGGAGGGGAAGGGAGGTGTTTTTCTTGGTTCCCACTGAGCCGCACTCAGGATGTTTTCCACCTCCCACCTGCGATGGGAGGCAGCGTCACTCGAGGACAGCCTTGACCTGCTGAAGAAGACCCACCGAGGGCCCAAGGCTTTTCCCCAGCAAGCAGGACTGCTCCCTGTGCCCGACCCACGGCCGTTGCCGGTGTGCCCGTGGGGTGGCCGAGGCCGGTGGGTGGGTGTCACGGAGCCGGGAGGGCTCGGGGCCATCAGGGGAGCTGCACCCCCCTTCCACAAACACACTGCGTCTCTGCTGGCTCTCTGGGAAAATATTAGTCCGTCTGAGGCAGGGTTTTTTAAAAGCCTCAGCTTTTTCACCTGCAAGCTTCTTGCCCAAGACGGATGAATATGAGAATGCCAACGAAAGCAAAATCCCTCAGCCCACACAGGGTGTTTTTACCTTGTCGTTCTCAAAAAGCAAAAAACAGCAGTGATGTGCAATATTTTAGGCAGCTGTGGCAGAAAAAAGCCCCTCTGTTTTTCAAACAAGGTGCCTTTTCATTCAGAGGTTGACAGCGGCTCTAAAAAACTGGCAGCGTTTCACCAGGACGCCCGCTGAAAATGCAGACGTAGCCTTACGGCAGCAAAACGTTCTTTGCATCCAGACCCTCGGAGCAGGGAGAAAGCGGCGCCGAGGGTCTTGACTGCAGTATTTCCGCAGGATCCCCCCAGCCGGGTTGGGGACTGCTGGCCGTTTGTTTGTCCCCTTTGAAGGAGACAAAGCCACCGCCATGCTGAGCCCCGCGGCTTGGTCGCTTCCGCTCCAGCCGAGTGCGGCCCCATCGGACGTGGGGTTGCTGGGAGGAAAAGCAAACAGAAAGGAGGCCAGAAGGGCTGGGCAGAAGACGGGGGTGTTATCGGGTGCCCCATCTGCAAGGCTCTGTTCAAAAGGGAGGAGAAGGCTGGAGCCATCAAAGCTGCTCTGATGGCCTCGGTCCAGATGGGAGAAGGGTTGCATCCAGCTTCTGCTGGGCTTCTTCCCGCTCACAGTGGGCTCCCCTTCCTCCCGCACCAGGGACAAGCCCCACCATCCTCCTCCTCCTCTCACTCCAGCTGGGAGACAGACCCTCGGAGTGACAGTAACGGGGTGCTGGGCATTGCGAAGGGCAGCAGCCTCCCCAGGCATCCCCTTCTGTCACCTTTGGGGCCGGGGGAACCCTTGGGCAGGAGCAGCGGGGCCAGTCCTCGGGGAGCACTGGTTTGGAAGCGTGATTGAGGCTACGGCTCGGGTGATAAGCAAGCCCATAAGGACGAGCTGTTCCACTCTTGAGGGCACACCCATCCCTGCTCACTGCAATTCATATACACTATATAAGATCCCACATAGTATATAAAGTCATATACATATAGATGCATGTGTATACATTATGTATGGCTTTTCCAGGAATACATATATATGGTCGAACAGTCTCAGCAGTTTTGGGAAGAAGCATTTTGCTGACACGAATTGCAGAGTTGAGCTGCTGAGGGACTGCAAGCAGGGTGGCAGCATCCGCGGTGGCACCCAGAGCTGCCCGGGGAGGGGGCAGGAGGGTCCCCGGGGTGTCACCAGGGCTGTGCGCAGGAGCCGGCCCCACGGCCGCGGCTGGGCAATGTTTCTGAGAGCTGCGGCTGGCGGGGAGCAGGGCACTGGGGGATTGTGCCTACACACCCGCGACACCACTTCTGCCTCCCGAGAGGGCGAGGGAGGGGATGATGACATCTGGGGCTGGCTTTTCCGTGAAGTGGCGTGCTGCTCTGGGGAGCGAAAATCCCCTGCTCTCCCTTGCACTCCCACCTGGGGGGATGGGTGACACAGCCCTCCCTGGGGGTGACACCCGCAGCGTGCTACACCCCCCCCCCCGTCCTGCCCCCCCATCGCTGCCCCACGGCCTCCCCACTGGTGTGTCCCATTGCCCACGGCTGGGCAGGGGACTCAGGGCTGCAGAGCGGGCTTGCCTGGTGTGTCTGGTGGGAATGATCCTTACCCCCTTGTGCTGGGAGAAGGGGGATTTTCCCTGCCCAGGAGGGGAGGCTGAGGCCAGCAGGACTCCTACCCTGCTGAGCCCCTCTGAGGCCAGTGTCTCTCCTGGTGACCTTGAGGCAGAAGTTGGAGGCAGCCAGCCAGCTGGCTCCGAGGGCAGCGTGTCCCCATCTGAAATGCCAGCTCGGTCTATAAGTAGCACCTGGCATGGATCTCTCCGCAGGCATCAGAGCAATGCGAGACTGAGCCCTCTCTGCCCTCGTGCCACAGTGTCTTGCCCCATTTTAAAGACAGGGAAACTGAGGCACAGTGGGGTCCTTGACCCTGCCTCGCAGTGAGCCTGTGATGCAGCCCTGTGGGTCTGCAGGGCACCGGGAGGTGTTTTCCAGTAACAGAGGGACTGCTCCCCACTGGGAAGGGGAGGATTTGAGGGGGGCTATTGCTCTGCCAGGGGGTCCACACCTTGTGCCACCCCAGCTGTGCTCTCGGGGGAGCCAGGGAGCCTTCCCCTGCCCAGAGAAGGGGACCCACAGGGGCCCAGTTTCTCAGACCCCTGCAGCAGCCTCCCTGCCCTCCTTGCTTGCTGCTCCCTCCTGGCCGTATCTCCCAGGGATGGCGGCTCCCGCCCCACCAGCTGCCTCCCCGGGGCAATCGATGGGGAGCACACGGGCCTTATCTGCAGGCCAGCTGCGGGCAGGGCTCCCTGCCATCCCTATCAGCGGGGCGGCTCCAGACCTGGGGCCAAGGGGAGCCAGCCCCATCCCTGCCGCACTGGGGCCAGGGCTGGGGGCATTGCCACGGCCCCACGCTGAGCATTGCAGGGGGATGCTCGAGGGGCCTGGGACCCTTCTGCAGCCCGGCGGTGAGCGTGACACTGCCAGATTTGCAGGGGTCCAGCCGAGGCCATCACGTTGGGTGGTTGTGGGTTGTGGCGGGGCATGTGAAGGTGGGTGGCGGCAGCAGCCTTGTGTGGCCGCCAGCAGGATCCGGCCCCCTCATCCACTTCCACCAAACTCTCAGCAGTGGTTTCCTCACTGGGGCAATGCTTGCGGGGGCCGGGGGGCTCCAGACGGGGCCAGTGCCCTGGGAAAAGCTTTCCTGTCCCTTTCACAAATCTGGTTGACCTCCACTTTTTATTTGTTTCTCTTGAGTTGCGCCCACTGTCCTGCTTCCAGCGGTTTAGTGGGGTGCTGCTGGGACACTGGTGGGGTGGGGATGCCGCCTCTCCCCTAAAACCCTGGGGTGGGGGGTACCAGGGTCATCTGTGCTCATGCAGAGCATGGACATCCCTACAATGAGGTGCCCGTGGAGCGTGGTTTCCCCCAGAGGTGAGTGCCAGGCATCTCCCCGCACCACGGGGTCCTGTTGCTCTTGGGTGCTGGTCCTGCCTGGGACAGGGACTGGGCAGAGCGAGGGATGTACCTTGGGAGCGGGAGCATCCTGGCTGCTCCGTCCTGCTGAGCAGGGTCCATCCCTCTGTGTCCTGGGACAGCAGTGACCATGGATCACCAAAAGTTCAGGGTGAAGATCTTTATTGTCCACTTGTCCGGCTGGACCACAGCCTGAGCTGGGTGTGAAGTTCTCACTCCTTGGTGTCCCCGCTGTCCACTGTGGCCCCAGGCTCTGGGTGGGAGAGGAGAGCATGGAGAGGAACACATTTTGGCCTCCTACCATGGCTTTGAACATGGATTTTTCCTTCTCTGCTGTGTCATGGCCATGGGGAAGCTGGTGGTGGTTGGCTGGGAGCCTGCTGTGCCTGCTGGGGTCGGCCCCTCCGGCCATAACCGCAGGGAATTAGAGACGGGTGGAAAACTGTCTAAAAACCCATGCAAATATTTGTATTTTGAGTGCTTTTCCAAGTATTTGGGAACACTGACAAAGCAGCAGCATGGGCAATGCAGGCATGCTGAGAGGGTCTGCTTGGCTTTTTTTTTTTGGGCTGGATTTCAATGGTCAAACAGTTTTGTTCAAAATAAAAAAGCTAACCGAGCAAATGGGGAGATCTGCCAGCACTGCTGCTGGCCCCTCTGCCAGCTCCTCGGGGCAAAACAGCCACCCTGATGCTGAGCGGGCCAAGAGCCTTCAAACCACCCCTGCCCTGGGCCGGTGGGTGCATGGCTTCTGTCTCCGTGATCCATTTTCCTTCTCTGCTGAACGGATTTTTGGCAGGAAAGGGGCTCCCCGTGCCCGGTGCTGCTCTGCCCTGGAGCATCCCGGGGGTCTAGGGCTGAGGTCGAGCTGGTGGGGCTTTCCCGGAGCCTTGTGTGGCCCCCCCATCCTGCCCATGCCAGGGGATGCTCACCTGCCATTGCCTCCTGCCCGTCCTGCCAGCTTTTGGTCATGGTAGCAGCCTGTGTGGAGAAGGGTGACTGGGGTAGAAGGGTGGCCATGGACCCTGTGGCTCCAGGACCACCCATCCCAAGCATGGACAGGGGCTGGAATAAGGGGAGAAGCTGGGGGGACCCAGGGCTACTCCATCCCGCTGCATTTCCCCTCCACACCCATCTCCACCAGCTCCCGGGGCAGGTCGGAGCAAGCAAGTCGCAGGCACGTCCCGTCCTGCTGGTGCACAGAGGGCTCAGGGCCATGGGCTGCAGCAGCAAGAGCCTTCTGTGTCCCCGGGGCGTCAGCTCTGGGGTGGTACCACCCAATCCTACAGCATGCAGTCCACAGCAGGATGGTGCGATGGCCGTGTCCTGGCCCCACGCAGGGTGGGACGGCGGGGGCTTGGGCACAGTGGTGGGGCTGGGGGCTCGGTGCAGATGGAGGTGGGTCCGTGCTGCCGGGTGTCACCGGTGCATCTGGCACCAGGAGGGGATGGAGAGGGGAGTGTGTGCAGCGATGGAGCTGCCCATGCACATATGTGCATGCATGGTGGGACGAACTCCTGCAGAGCATCGATATGTGGGGCTGCCCCCCTGCTCTGGGCTTGGGGTCCAGCCGTGTCCTGCATCCCCCTCCCGGGCTGGCGGGATGCTCCAGGCCCTGCAGCCATACCTGGTATCTCGGGGTGTGCTGTGCTTGGCGGACGCAGGGGACCCAGGGCTCAATCAGGCTCAGGTAGACAGTGGCGAGGAGCGTCATGATGATGCTGGAGCAGTGAGTCAGGGACAAACAGACACAGGTGTGCTGGGCAAGGGGACCACTGTGCACCCCCGTGCAGTGGGCACCCATGGATGGTGCTGGCCCTGGGGCTATGTGCAGGCAGGGGAATAGGCTCCTGCACGCAACAGCCTGAGCAGTGCAGCACGTGTGCCTGCGTGCTGGGGCAGGACTCTGCCTCCCTGGACCGAGGATACGTGCAGATCATCGCCGTGCTGATGGACCACAGGGGGATGAGCACCAGGTAGATGAGGCAAGACAGCAGGACTGCCATGACATAGCCTGCGGTGACCCTCACGAAGTGGCAGATGCAGCAGACGTTGTAGGAGCTGGCATGTTTCTTCAGCCATAGGCAATGCTGGTGAAACTGGTGCGGCACAGGGGTGCTGAGCTGGGGGGGGCCCCCGTAGGTCCCGTGCACTCTGTGGGGCTGGGAGCACCCAGGGCTGTGGCCGCCTTCTGCACGGTGCTGCATGCAGGGGCCACGTGTGCATGGGGAGTGTGCTTGTGCAAGGTGGGGGTGAGTGTGTCTGTGTGTGCAAGGGGCGTGCAAAGGGTGTCTGAGTGCCCAGTTGGTGGGCCCACCCAGTGGTGGGCAGCATGCAGGATGTATGGACAGGGTATAGGGTGCAACATGGAGAGCTGTGTGTGCCGGGTACAATGTATAGGGCTAGGTGTAGGGTGTGGTGTGTAGGGGCTGCAGGGAGTAGGGTTGGGTGTGCAAGGTGTAATGTATAGGGTTGGGTATATATGTGGTACAGTGTGTAGGGCTGAGCATGCAAGCTACAGGTAGGGTTTACGTGGTGCAGTGTGCCAGGTTAGGTGTGGGGGCACAGTACATAGGGCAGGATGTGTAGGGACAGGGGTACAGGGCTTGGTTAATGGGGCTGAGGGGTGCGGTGGGCAGGGCTGGGTGTGCACACCTCGGACACGTGCAGGGCCCCCAGGCTCCTGGGGCGCTCGGTGTCCCTCACCTCCACGGAGCGGTTGCAGTGGGGGCAGCGGACGATGTGCGGGCAGCTGCGATGGTGGCACCCGTGTGGGCAGCGCCGTCTCGCTGTGCTGCAGAGCCCCTGCTGCAGCCTGTCCTCCCGGGCCACTGCTGCAGGAGACACGTGGGGAGACCGCGTCCCCCCACCAGCCCCAGGGCCAGCCCCTGCGGCCACCCCAGCATGGAGCACCCCCAGCTCCCCTGTCACCCCACCTAGCTGGAGGAGCCCCAGGTTGACTACGCTGAGCAGGACCAAGCTGGCGAGAGCCAGGAGGAAGATGACGGTGGTGGAGCTGGGGACCAGCAGCGCGACGTGCAGAGCCAGCCAGCCGCACCTGCAAGTGGGGGTACGGGGAGGACGGGGCCGGGGTCAGGCCCTGGGGCTGCTGTGGGAGGGATGGAGAGCGGGCAGAGAGCCTTGGGGTGCTCAGCCCCAGGGGCTGCTGGAGCTGGAGGGTGGTGGGGAAGAGGACGCAGATCCAGGCCGTTTGAGCTGATGCACGGCTCTAACGCCTCGAGGACATTGGCGTGAAACAGCAGCTCTGCTGCCCCACGTCCCTGGGATGGGGCTTGGCCCGTGGCTATGGGGCAACTTACAGGAAGGAGATGAGCGAGCTCAGGTAGAAGAGGGTGCTGAAACGAAGGGGGATGAGAAACTCCGTGGTGGTCTGGGCAGCCGCAGGGCCCTGGCCTGGCAGGATGGACGGCATCCCGCTCCCATGGCAGCCCCAGTGAAACAAATCCCCCCTGTTCCATTCCCACGGCAACTGCACCATTCCCCCCCACCCTGTATCCCATTCCCATGACAACTGCGGCACCCTGTTCCCACGGCAGGGTGCAGGGGACCCATCTGAGGTGGCGGTGCCACTCTGGCTTCAGCAGGAGCCTGCTGCCAGAGGGGCAGAGGGTCGGGGTTCGAAGGTCCCTGAGAACCCAGTACAAACCAGCGCTCATTTTCCTTGGGGTGCTGGGAGGACACCAGGAACCGTGGGCACCCCTGGGACCCATGAGAATCCTGGGATCCATCTCGGACAAGGATACGGTGCTCCCCACGCCTAAGGTCCCAGCTCCCCGGTCGGCGTGCCCCCTGCAGCCCACCGTCCCCCCTCCCCAGGCCTGGGCTCTGCTTCTGTCCGAAGCGGCCGGGGCGCTGAGCCGGGGTGCTGAGCGTTGGGCCAGCCCTGCCCTCTAGTGTCGTGGGGGCTGCTCTCAGCAGGGCTCAGCCCCAGGCTGCTGGGAGCTGAGTCACTGCAAGCTCCTCACAGGGCCCGCAGAGCCAGGCAGGGTCTTCACAGGCTTCCCACGGCCCCGCAGCATCACCTCCCACCTGGCCGCTGCTGCCGAGGGGACACAAGGACACGTCCCGGACCCTGCATGGCACCACGGGCACCCCTGGCACCACAAGCCCATCTCCGGGCTGCCCGAAGGGGTGCGTAGGCAGCGTCACCCCAGCGCAGGTGCCCTGCTCTCCAAGCTGTGGTGATAACCACCTCCCCCGGCATCATCCCAGGTCGATAACCGGACGGCCGAGGCGCTTGGCGGAGCCGGAGTGGCGTGGGGGCACGCCAATGGGCGCCTGCAGCGGCAGCAGAGGGAGGGGAGCGCTGGAGGCTGCTGGTTAAACTGGAACAAGGCGCGGCGGCCTCCCCACGGTCCCTGCCCTGGGGACTCTGACCCCGTGGGCCGGCGAGGGGAGCTGAGGCAGGCAGTGCTGAGCAGCCCCACAGCCGCTGGGACGGAGCCGGGGAGGAGCAGAGCAGGATGGACCCCACCATAGAGCTGGCAGAGGACCCCAGGTGGGTGCTGGGGACCCCCGAGCCGCTTTGCAGCTGGGCAAATCCAACTTTTTGCAGCAGGATTTTGGGTTATTCTGTCTGTAAAGGAAGGGAAGTGTTTGGGGGTGAGGCAAGCTGGTCAGGGGACCCCGGGGACCCCAGGGACCCTGCGGGGCTGGGTGCCCCCATGTCCCTGCTGGCCCTGTGCAGCACTCTCCTTCTTCTCCGCAGGTTCCCCCGCCCGTTGGTGGAGATGCTGATCAGGAACTTCAGCGTGCCGGCAGCCTGCTTCTCCCTGCCGCCCACCTCCCGGCAGCTGCTGCAGCGTAAGTGGGGGGACCGGGTGGGGGGACCCTCCTCTTGCCACTGGTGGGAGAAGGACAGGGATGAAGGAGGCATGGTGGCTGTGGCCGGTGCAGGCAGGGAGCAGTCCCGAGGAAGGGGAAGGCAGCAAGGTGCTGCCCGGGTCTCAGCCTCCCACCCCATAGCCCTGCCTGTAGGGATGGGGGCGGCCCAGGGAGGGGCGGCACCGGGGCAGGTGACATGGGAGCGATGCAGCAGAAGCACCAGCTCTGGCACGGCCAGATGTGCTGAGGACGTGGCAAGGGGCTTCCCAAACCTGTGGAGTGGCGGGTTGGGTGGCAGCTCCCTGCCATGGTGGCCCCAGGGGGGACAGGACGGGATGGAGCCGGCTTCTCACCCCTCCCCGGCAGAGCTGGACATAGCCCAACTCGCCATCATGGGCCTCGCCACCATCATGACGCTGCTGTCGGTCGCGATCTTCGTGGAAGAGGCTTTCTACCTCACCCGCAAGATCCGCTGCCCCATCAAGATGAAGACCCTCCGCTGGAGCAGCTCAGCCCCTACAGTGAGCAGGGGTGTGGGGGTAGCAGGGGGCATCACCCCAGGGGGCCAGGGCCGCCCAAGGGGTGCCAGCCCACAGGAGGGGGAGCGGCAGCGTGCCAAGCTCACGTCTCCCCCAGGTTGTGTCTGTGGTCAGCTGCTTCGGGCTGTGGATCCCACGCTCCATGATGGTGGTGGAGATGGCTACCACAATGTGAGTATCGCCTGCCTCAGGGCAGGGGCACCAGGGAGCCCACAGGGCCTGACCTGCCTTCCTCCTCCTCTTCCCCAGGTATTTCGCTATCTGCTTCTACCTCCTGATGCTGGTCATGGTGGAGGGCTTCGGGGGGAAGGAGGCAGTGCTCAGCACCCTGAAGGATGTGCCCATGGTGGTCAGCACGGGGCCCTGCTGCTGCTGCTGCCCCTGCCTGCCCCGCATCACCATGAGCAGGTGAGGGAGAGCCGGGGTAATCCCCTGCCCCTGGGGAGGGCTTTCACCCCCTGCTTCTGCTGGAGTTGAAGAGAAGTCCCTGGGCAGGGGCTCGGGGACCTCAGGGTGCTACCGGTCTCTCTCGCTGTGCCAGGAGAAAGCTTCAACTGCTGATGCTGGGGACTTTCCAGTACGCCTTCTGCAGGGTGGTCGCTGTCTTCCTGGGGCTGGTCCTGGCCACCGACGGGAACTACAACCCCGCTGACGTGAGTGCCAGGGCACGGGGACGGGCAGGGTGACGTCCTGGACAGGGAGCCTCCAGCAGCCCTTGCTTTGCTGAGCAGCTTTGTCAGCCCAGGTGTTTTCTGTGTGTCCCCTGCCAGATCTCAGCACAGAGCGTGGCCCTCTGGATCAACACCGTGGTCGGTGCCTCCACCCTCTTTGGGCTGTGGGCCCTGGGCATCCTCTTCCGGCAGGCCCGGCTGCACCTCACTGAGCAGAACATCAAGGCCAAGTTCTCCTGCTTCCAGGTGAGGCCCCATCCTGCCCAGCTCCCCCCTCGGTGAGGGGTTCCTCTGGCATGAATGGGATGAGGCAGGGGGTGATGGCGGGGCAGGAGCTGCTGGCGGGCGAGAGCCAGGAAAGCAGGGAAGGGGAAGGGCAGGAGCCTGGCAGCAACATGGCCCCCGCCACCTCGTGTGTTGCTGGTTGCAGGTCCTCCTCCTCCTGACAGCACTGCAGCCCGCCATCTTCAGCATCCTGGCCAACAATGGCAGCATCGCCTGCTCGCCGCCCTTCTCCTCCAAGGCCAGGTCGCAACGTAAGTTGGGAGATGGGGGAACGGCGTTGCGTGCTCCCGGCCGAGCCCCTCCATCGCACAGCGGTGCGTGGAGAATGGGCACAGTGGATGAAGGTAGCTTCAAATGACCCTTCTCCTCTTCCAGAGATGAACATGCAGCTGTTGATCCCGCAAACCTTCATCTTGGCAGTGGTGACGCGGATATATTACCGCAAGCAGGATGACAAGCCAGGCTACCAGCCCGTCAGCTTTACACCTCCAAGTACCAATGTCAAGGCATGAGCAGGACGGAGCAACTGGGGTGCCAAGGAGCAGAGTGGGGTGAGAGGCTGGTCTGCCCTGTACAACCATCTCCTCCTCCTCTGGCCCTAGGGAGCTGCTGGCAGCAGAGGGGGAAAGGGCATCTCAGCATGGGGTGAAAGGGTCTGAAACCTGACGGCCACAAGCCAAAGGGGTCTGTGAAGCCACCTCCGGCCTGGGGGGCTCTTGTCTGGCACTGAATAAAGGTAAATTTGTACCTGAGTCTTGCATTGGTGACTGGGCTCAGATCGTCTCCTGCTCAGGCTGGGTGGCAGATGACTTCATGCAGGGGCAGGAAAATGGAGCCCAGACCAGCACAGCCATGGCCTGGGGCTGTCACGCAGTGCCCAACACTCAGCCGTGACACTGACCTCTGGGTGCTGCTGGCAGGGGTCTGATGGCCAAGGCAGTGCCAGGGCAGCTGCATTTTCTCCCAAGACCTCTGGATGGGTCTGGCCCATCGCTGGGGCATGTCCTCCACAGCAGTGGCTGCTCCTGAGAGCACAGCGTGAGCATCCACACCTGCCAGCCTGGAGCAAAGGAAGGAGGCTTGAAGCACCTTCATAACACAGGCAATTAGTTAATGCTGCCTTAACCAGCCTTGCCCGGGATCTGCTCCAGTAGGAGTATCTGCTCTACACCTACAACAGAGGTGGGGACGGACATCAGGAGTGATGATGACTTGCAGAAACCACTGGATAATCTTTTGACCCCCACTGAAGCATCTTCTCACTCAAACCACTGCTAAGATGGCAGGTGAGGAGACCACGACGGGAGCTGGCTAGGCTAGGATGGCAGAAGGGATCTAGCACACACTGAGTAAAATGACTGCATTTATTTGGCTAAACATAAAAGCCAAAAACTCAACTCCAGAACAAGCCAGTAAGACACACGGTGTGCACACAGGCCCATACAGAGAAACCAGCACAGCAAACGCTGACCGGGAAGAGCCAGCTCGAAGCAGCCGCTGCTGCGGGGCAGGAGGCGACGGCAGGACTGGGTGATGCAGCGTGGCTGGAGATGGGCAGCAGATGCCAGATCGTCAGTGCTAAGACCAGAGCCTGCTGCCGGGCACCACCAAAGCTTCCCCTGACCTGCGCCCTCTCACCGTAATACCTCTGGCCAGTGCGACACGTTGGGGAAGCAGAGTCAGAAAGCCTAAGCTCCCAACTTTTATTTATTTAATTGATTCATTCTGGGGAAAAAGCGAGTCTTCTGACACGGGGTCAGTCCCACCAAAGTCACCGCTACTGCCAAGCATATTCGCTGCTCCAGCACCTGCCTCTGGTTACAAGAGCCGGAATGCACAATAAAGTCCCAACCCTCTATAAAATGCACAAAAACATGTCAGTGCAGGTGTGTGCCATAATTCTCAAGAGATTAAAGAACTCCTACAGCTCTAAGCAATATGCTGTTAAAGTGCCATGCTCTTCACGTCTTGCTTTTACCAGCATCCTTGGCGCCTTTCAGCTTTGCCCTGCTGCTGCTGTTCTTTGCCATCAGAAAATCCTCTCCCAGGGGCTGGCTGCTGGTGCCAGCAGCCTCACACCCCAGATCTACAGAGGAACTGAGGCAGGGCTGTCTCGCAGGAGTCAACGCCTCTGGATTTAGCAGCATCAGACTCCACATTTTCTTCAATGCATGCTAGTAAAGTTTTACTTTTCCACTCTACCTCTTCCTTCATGCTTAATTCAAGCACATCTCTTCCAGATGCTTCTTTTGAAGAGTGTGGGATGGGTTAGGGGTGTGCAGGACAGCCCTGAAGCAGCAGCACTGGGTATATCTGTGGGTAACAAGACGTTCCTAGAGAACTTGGCTCACATGTTTTGCCCAAAGATCAAGTTCTGTCCTATTCCTGATAGGACAGGGCAGTGCTGGAGATGAGGCTGGTCCAGCAATCCAGGAGGAAACAAAAAAACGGAGGAAAAAAAAAAAAGACTAGTCTGGGATTCGAGTGTCCAATTTAATTTAAGTGCAAGGAGGAAGCAGGGATTATTGGTTACAACAAACAGCTCTGTTATTTCAAGCTACATGTAAAACCATGGCTGGCTTCTTACCAAGCACCCCAGATTTTGCAGAGAGACCAAGGTTAAGGTCTCTGCAGAACAAGCCACCATCCAAAACACCACTGTTATCCAAACTTACAGAACACTGTTGCATAACTTGTGTTTAAAACAATAGTAAGGCTCTAAAGCAGCCTGGCCTTTGTGATCTGGCTCGGGAAAGCAATGCAACACCCATACTGAGGGAAGGGTGAGGAAGGGAAGGTGGGGAAGATGAGGGAAGAGAGAATGTGGGTGATATAAAGTAAGTGCTCAACCACTCATAAACCAGGGGATTAACAACTACCAAGTGAACATTATTTGCTCCTTACAGCCTAAAATCCATAGCAGCCAGCCACGCTCCCAGAGCTGTGCACATCCCTGCCGAGAGAGGTCCATGTGGCAGATGAGGAATCCCCAAAATACCCTTTCCCATACCGGCTCTGGCCTCAACAGAAGCACAGAGTCTCTGTCAAGCCCTTTGGGCGGCGTGACAAAGGATTGGCAAGATAAAAGCTGGAAAGCAGCAGCAGCCTGCTCCTACCACAGGGCCACTGCATCCACTGGAAGCATTGCAGCATGCAGAGCCTGTGGCAGCACTTGACGATTCGCCTCCTTGCACCTGCTGCTCCCTGAGCTCCGTATCCTGCTCCGAAGACCTCCCTGCAGTATTGCTGACGGGGCTCCGAGCTGTCCTCTGCTCCCAGCGTCGCAGGAGGATACAGGCAACTCAGCCCAGCAGCTCCACCCAGAGACAACAGATATTACAGGCAAACCCGAACAGAAAAGCAAGTGGGGGCTTCACAGCTACGCAGCAGACAGCGCAGTCCCTCCAGCGCTGGCTGCCGGGACAGAGTGCACTGACCTGCTCTGTGCACAGGCACGCAGCATGGGGAGGGCAACGGCCCGCGGGGAGCTGCAGGCCACAAAGCTCATTGTTTATTACAGACAGGACAGCAGGCACGACTTGGACCATGGTTTCAAATGAGCAGATTACATGTTTAAAATCTTAAAAAGCTGCAGTGCTCTCTGATGCTCTTTCTGGCCTGCCTCAAGGAGCGGAGTAAGCAGGCACTGATTTGTGCATTTATTGCGCAAGCCAGGTAACTGTCACACAGGACCGGGACCCTTCACTGGGCTAAAACGTGCCCTTCATCTGTCCAGCTGCACACACCAACACGGACAGCAAACTGGTTGTACGAATTCATGTTTTGTCCTTATAGCAGCGACTTCACGGCACCAGTGTAAAGGACTGCTCCAGCCCTTGGAGCACAGCAACTGAAACACAGACAAACACGCACAGAGCACAGTGTTGAGGGGCCATTTGGACAGACAGTAAAACTTATTACACACCAGAGACTTGGACAAGGAACTTCTCAAAGGAGTACACACATTCATTTCCTACCTGGGCTCTCACACACCCAAGGAAACGCACAGACAGCAAGTGCCCTGAAGCAAAGATTCATTCTCTTCTCTCCAACAGCAACTGAGGGCTGAATTTTAACTCAAGATATAGCAGTCTTGTTAAGATTAGCTGGAAAGGCCTTTACCCTGCAGCCCCTGTACAATTTGGAGCCGCGAATGCTGCGTGCTTACGGGGTGTCTGACTCTACGGCACTGTGAGTTCTTCCAGGGTGTAACTCCTGCGTGCTAAGCTGGTAGACCCCTACCCAGCACGTCCTCACTGCGACATGCTGGGAAGCTCAGCTAAGAGGCATGCGAGCACTACAGGGTCTGCTGGATAGATTCCTATCGGCTCCAGCGCAGCAGAGATGTCTCTATTTCCTAGAAGCCTCTTTACACCACCGCTTCTTGCGTGCTCTCGAGGTCACGCTGGTTGAGGAATCGAGGGGTCTTTCGTTTGGCAGTGGCACAGATACTGCCTGGGGGTAGGGGGAGTAAGACAGAGGAGCTGAAGGAAAGAAGAGACAGATGGGTCTTCCCACTCTCCCTCTTGCCTGGAGGTTTAACAAGGGAAAAGAAACCAAAACAAAAGCCACGCTTGAGTGCTATTCTTTGCGCTTCAAAAGAGTATTTTCTTAAAATATAAAAACCATCTTCCCCCTGGAAACCACTAGAACGTAAACAATAAAAAGGGGATTTGGGGAAGAGAAGGGAGAGGAAGTTTGAATGTGCTTCCAGGCAGCAGCCCTTGCTAAGAGCAACGGGTGCCTCCAAGGCCCTGTGCTCACCGTCAGCCCTGTTCCTATGGCTCTCTGGCTCATTTAGAGTTCCCCAGTGGGTCTGCACTTAGGATTCGGCGATTAGCGGCTCGCAGCAAATCCCAGCCGGTAGCTTAATCCTCTTCATCCTCACTGATGTCATAGGTGACTGTAGACTCGTTCCTGGAGCGGTTGGCCGGCGAGGAAGGAGGAGTCTTGGTTGAAAAGGGCCAGCGGAAGGAAGGAGACGGGGAGCGGTCGTGTGTGGGGCTACTGCTGGGACTCTGCTTTGGGCTGATGGCCTGCAGCATCCGGCCCTTGCCCTCCTTCAGCATGTGTTTCTAGAGATGGAAGCAGGAAGACAGTTAGCATGGCTCAAACAGCGATGCAAATGGACGCTACTTACAGCTTGTGCAGCATTTTGAGTTGTCGTGTCCCTTCAATGCTTCGTGCAATATAAGAGCAGAAAAAGCCCAAGCATTGCTCTAGGCTTTGGAAACTGCATACAGTGTAATCATCACCCATTTTCAAGCACTTCGTACATGAAGTGCCTGTGATATTTACCCAGCAGCACAGGAGAGCCTGGCAAAAGCAAGTAGCTTCAGACTCATCGCAGGCCAGTGACAAAGTGACTGCCAATCTCTTGGCTGCTCAGCGGCCTGCAGGACACAGGCTGGAGTTTACAGGCCGGCTTGTGGGACACAAGGACTTTTCATGCTACAACTGTAACTGGCGTTATCCCGTTGGCAAGGGTGAGGGCTCCCAGCGAACAGGCTGCCCAAGCCTAGGATAACTTGTCTGAGACCAGCAGCACATCAAGCACTGCAACAAACCATAAACCTTTGCTCTGCAGAGTGTGGGCTCCGGAAGCCCTACAATGACTGCCAAGCTCTCCAAAATCCCCTTTCCCCTTTTTCCAGAGTGGCTCCTTACCAATGCGCCTTCTGGGCCAAACATCTCCAGGAAATTGCCGATGAACTCCCGGGACTTCTCTTCCCACTTCTGAATGAGATCGATACTCTTCTCTTCCACTTTCTGGACAAATTCCTTTGACTTCTCCTCTACATCCTTCACCCTCTTTTTCACTTTATCCACACGCTCCTGGAGGTGATATTTCTTCTCCTGTACAGTAAGCGGTGGATCAGAATACAGCTCACCAGATCTGAGTGGCGACCACCTCTGCTCTGTGTTATTACACTGAACTGTTGCTTAAGACTCAGCATCTCCATTAGCCTCGTGACACTCCTCCTTCGCTTCAGTCACACTTCTTCCCTAGACTAAATGGCAGACACAGTGGGGCTGTGAGATGCTTTGTGGCAGGCACTGGCACAGTACACAGAGCGAGACTAAACCCAGAGATAAGCACTATCTAATAGGAGTGCATGGAAGAGGGAAATATTTAGACAATATACAGATTAGATTTGAGTGACCTGCTGTAGGTCTCTGCATATCATGATAGCGCAAGTCTTTTTGCTGGGCATTTTTAAACAGAGGCAGAGGAGTTACATGCCAAAGAGAGGCCAAGCAGCTGTTACCTCTCCTGTTTCATTTTTGTATTCTATTGTATTTAAAAAAATAGGCATAGTATCTGAGTGATTAAAAAAAAAAAAAAATGTTTACTACTTTACTTCCAACATCAGAAGTGCCTTTTGCCATGTATTCTGCTTGTGGGCTAGAGCTGCTCGGCACAGGATCAGAGCATGTCCTTCTCTCCTACCCAAGCACTGCTGCTCCTGCAGCTCCAGGAAGGGAATAGTACAGCGAGAACAGGATCAGATTTTATCCTAACAAATGACTCTACCTTAAAAAGGTGGCTGAGGAAAGAGGAGAGAGATGAGACACAGCAGCTGCTGCCAAGAACAACCCACACTTCATTCAATTCAAGAAAACACACATTTCACCACACACCCTGTCTCCAGCTCTTTCAACAGGTAAAATGTCACCAAGACGTTTCTGACAATGGAGCAGTATTAGCAAAACCCCAGTTCCTCTGGGTGGGTCCCAGAGGCAGTTTCAGGGGCAGAAGTAGTCTAATTTCTACTCCAAGGACAGCGGTTTGGTGCAACTGCTCAGCTCTGCAGACTGGCCTTTTACTGGCATATGGCAGGACTGTGCTACCACTAGACAAGACTACATCTCCACACTCTAAGATTCTGCTTCGTGCAGCTTGTGGTGAGACACACTTCAACTCACGTTTATGAAGCTGACGTTGAGCTCTTTAGCTGTGTAGCCCCGCTGCAGGTTCCGTCTGGCATAAACATCATAGTCCCGCACGATCCGGGTGATGATATCTGATGTTGAGATCCCCTCAGTCCTCTGAGTTGGTGCAAACATGCCTAAAGTTGGGGAACAGGACCCAGGACAGCTGTAGCAAGACACACAGCAAAAAGCTGCTGCCACCTCTATCAGGAAACAATCTCTCCTGTCAAGAGCTCATTTCCTAACTGTCCTCACACCACCATATCTTTGTCCTTGAATATACAGTACCAGAGTCCTCCTTTCTGGGACCATGAGGAAGACCTAAGTAAGATCAAAGCATGTCAAAACACCATGTCTTCTAATGAAAAGCTCTTCACTTTAGCTGGTTTAAAGACTATTGACTATAATCCACTGCATATAGAATAGTGTGGCGACAAGGACAGGTACAAGGGGTCCTACAATTTAGTGGGTGGAAATATAATGAGCTCTGATGGCTGGGTTTGGATATATTAAATAAGCTGCACCCCCGCTGAGTTTTACAGCAAACAGCTAGAGAAGCCACTTTGCTATGCTTATGAGATTCTCCATTTGTGAGAATCTGTAAGCCAAACTGTAGTATTTTTTCAAAAGGTGGCTGCTAATTCAATCACAATAACTAGATTGGAAGTAGGAATTAATGCTGGGCAATGCTTGGCCTGTGACATGCAACAGTCCTAGCCTTATGAAGCTGGACTTCTGCCTGCTTGCAGAGCCTCCTGGGCAGACCTTGTTCCCAGAGGGCCACTGCCACTTCCCCAGGCATAATCTTGCCATACAGGGGCACAGGAGAAACTACAGCAGATCTCCGACAGGAAGCCCTGGAGAATCTGACCCAGACCCACCTGCTTCTTTTATGTGCTTATAAACATCATCGCTGCCAGCAGAAGAATAGGGGATGTCATCGTGTGCAACAAAGTCAATCTGAAAATTAAGGAAGCGATGCAAGTCAACATTTTATCTTGAACGTGCAGGTCTCCTGCTTTCTGCCGAAGGATGGCAACTTTTTGCTCAACAACCTCCATGCAGGGGTGTGACAGAGAACAGCAAGACACTTTCCTCTGCTAAAAAGCAACACAGAGCAGTCCCAAGTTCTCACTGGCAATTGCTAACAACTATAAGCACAAACCAGAGAGGAAAGGCTGGGACTAAGGACACAGCTGTTTTAAGCTCCACAGAGAAATGGCTTGTTAATGGCAACAAGGGTAAACTAAGCAAACTCCCCTGGAGACTCCTTCACCTCCCAAAGCAGTTCAACAGATGTTAGAGACTCCTTTCACTTTATCGTACCAACTGATAAAAGACTCTCAAGACAGCTTGCCTGGTCTCCTGCTGCAGGGAAGCTGATGAAGATCTAAGCTGCTCCTGCTGTAAGCAGGGAGTTGCACCAGACGCCCTCCAGAAATCCCTTCCAACCCATGTTATCCTCTCCCTACTGCATTTCACACCAATCTGTAACCAGCACCAACTCCTCCTGGAACAGCGAGAACCCTCTCAGGCTTTTTCACCATGTCACAATCTCTGCCTTATTTTAACATTACCTGCCAGCTCAGCAAGTGCTTCTAGTTTCCCAAGAAACTCACTTGATTCCCGTAACCCAGTTCATTCTATACTTAAGGAGTTGCAACAGAAACGGGTTGCTCAGGCAGAGGTCACCCCCATGGATGAATTCTTGCTGTAAACAGCAAGCACAAACAGTGGCTAATCAAAATTCAGAACGGATCCAATGTCACAAATTACCCTGTGCTCTGCCAGGAACTCAGCGGTGAGCGTCCACGGCGCATTTCTCACCACTTCGTCCACGTAGCGACAGTGCTGCACAGCGTCATACCGCTCATTCTCATTCATTACCGTGAAGCCCTTGAAGTTATGGGTTAGCTCATCACTGCAGACTGAAGAAACAGGCAGAGAAGAGTGAGCCTGAGGTACTTACCCCAATGCTTTACAGCAAAAGGACCTTGCACACACCCCTGCTACACCAGGCAACACCAGCTGCTGATGGAGGCTGGCGCTTGCACTTCCAAACACAGCTTTTCCAGCCACAAAGCACCAGGCACAGGGAGCGGCGCGGGGCACTAAACTCCTCAGCAATTCCAGGCAGGCGGTTTGGAGGATTTCTGCCCAAGCTGCAGACCTCCACCCCAAACCCTCAAGGTCTCTAGAGCCTACATTGCTTACCAAGAAAATGAGCCAATACAGAAGACGACTCTCCTGTACGAAATGGCACCTGGGGCTCTATCAGGCAGAAAACTGCTCATTAAGCTATGAATGTCTCAGGCCTGGAAACTGAAGCCCATGGAAAAAAAACATTCCCTAAGCTCCTTATTTCATAACATGCCATACCACAGTCTAGTTCTCAGAAAGCTGTATTAAAACAAAGGGTGAGTTCACAGCAAATCAAGTTAGCTTAATTACTATGTTCTATGAGAAAGTAAATGAACAACTCTTCAAAATCTGCAATGTACGACATTGAGAAGAAGGGAGTTTTATTTGGTTATCAGACTCAAAAGTAAACAAGGCATTACCAGTCTCGCTGGTATTGGATGTATTTATGTTCTAGACAAACAGACGACCAAGAGCGGGTGAGCCTGCTCCCAGCTTGGAGCTTATGTTCACTTGGGCTGTGGCCTCTTGTTTCAGTTCCTGGTGCAAGGGAAGCAGTTCATTGCCCTCCACCTCCTCACCAGTCTCCCAGAGGCAGAGACCGTGGTTACACACCTTGCTACATTAACATGTCAATAGTTGGACCTGCAGTTATTTTCCTGTTTGATGTACAACATTTATGTACATGGGGATGTCTTTCCGCCTGCAAGATTTCTAAGCTCAGAGCGTTTTGTAGGTTGGAGCGACTATTTCAGCTCTCCTCCCTCCCTTCCCCTTCCAGACACTACTGTAGCACACACACAAAATGCAGAAGTAACACTATAAAAACGCCCTCAGCAGCGAGTGAAACTGCGATAAGGAAACAAACCACACAAAGACGTTATAATCGCTCTGTCGCAGGATCAGAGCTTCATTTTGCTCCAGGAAGCTAATGGTAGTTGAGAAAACTAGTTACAGGTATTCTCAGCTCTGATACTTTAACATCATTATGCAGCCTCACCAGAGGTCACCTCCTGATAGAGTACATGCGCAGCCTAACGTCTTTAAGGCGGGTGAAGGTACGGGCACAGAGGCACTGCCTGGACAGAGGCCAGCCTATTACAGCAGCCAGAAGAAAGGGTTTCTTTTTTCCCCATTAAATTCTTGAAGGAGGCCTGGCTGAAACACCTCTGCTAGATCCCCTCAGGCAGTCAGCAGGATAGTCCTGGCATCATCTAACCTAACAGACAAAATGGGGAACTTTTATTTGGAGAAATGGGGCCTCAGTGACTTCCATGTGGCCAGGCACCATGCCCACGAAACGACCGTTATCTCCACACTCCTAGCAGGACCTGTTCGGGATTAGCCATAAGCAATTCCAAACAGAGAGCTGGAGCGAGGGAGTGACTTGCAGGGCGATACAGGTGATACAAGTCTCAACCATCCAGGGAGGGACTGTTCCTCATTCTTTAACTGTCTCATTCAAGAGGCAGATGTTCAACTGCCCCTAATATATTTTGATACTCAGATGTGCAACTCACCAGTATCTATCAAAAAACAGAAGGGTCGAATTAGAACAGCCTGATCAGAAATCTTTTCCTTAAGTGCTCATTTGGTACAGGATATCTTTCTGCAGACATATTAACTCTCAATATATTGCAATAAGACTCCAAGAACATTTGGCATAACTGGCTGCAGTGAGAGCCACTAAGGCCATAAAGACAAAAACCCTGCTATGCCATCTGTAGGCACAGCCACAGATGGAGGTTAACTGTACTCCTATGACAGCCAAAGTCAACAAGGTCACTCCTTACCTCCGACAATGAGGTATGTGTTTGGGAAGAGGTTCTTCGCTTGCATCAAGGCCCGGGCATGTCCAGAGTGAAACAAATCAAATATTCCATCAGCATAGACTCTGACGGGGCGATCCACTGTGCCAAACAGACAGAGAGACGTTTGTGAAGATGCCTTCCTGGAGAAGCAGCTGCTGCTCATGCCTGCATTTGGGGACCTCCTGAAACTCACGGGGGCATTGCAGAAAACTGGCAGAATGCAGAGCCATAGCCAGGAAAGATTTGTAAAGAGAAATGGATGGCTCTCTGCCTTCCCACATGGAAACAAATGCAGCTGAGGACAGAGCTGAAATAAAACCATGTGCAAAGACAGACTCAAAATCTACCATATATCCACCAAAACAAGCTGAAGGGAGACCAAGGGGAAAGCAAACCCTGGACATCTCCCTCCTCCGGAAATCCAAATGCAGCATTAACTTTTTGCACAGCAGTGAGCTACGAGAGGGAAACTGGCCAAAACGTTTCACAGGTGCCCCATTTCCCCCTACCAGCCAGGATGGCATCTCAAGACCTTTTCATCATTCTCCTCTACAGCCCATTGCCACAGCTACCAGTCTGGCTGAGGGACCAGACCGTTCTGATTCCCCACGAGCATCACTGGCTTGCCCCATGACGTACATGGCTGTATCCAAAAACCCAGCTTGACTACTCAAAGAAAAGCAGATACAATTCTGCTGAACCATTGGCACTATCAGCTACATCTGTAGATAAATAAGGAGGATCAAAACTTTCCTCAGGCCACTTCTACCAGGGGAAATTGTAGCTCTTCTCTTTGAGGTCAGCACAGAGGTAAAGTGACATAGGCTAGCACTGCCACGTAATAGCAGGAGGCTCCCTGACTTCTGGTCTCCTGGCACCACACAGGACTCCAGCCCTCTTGCTGCTGGTAACAGAAAGCCACACATTCTTGGTATCTGACACACTTCGGAATGGCCTGCTGCTCTCTGGCCCAATTTGGGCAGACAGGCTCAGAGGAGTGGTGTGAGCAGAGGCACACCAAAGCTGTGGCAAGGTGGGGGTAGAGAGAAGACCTACCAGGAGAGCTGAAACCCCATGGGTCTGGACAGGGCCCTGAAGGTACCTAGAGACAGAGCCTGGGAGGCAGCAAGAGGATGAGTTGATGCAAAGGTAGGGTTGTTAAATTCCAGCTAAGCAGAGGAGTCAGTTTGAGGACAGCCTCTTACAATCATTTTTCAGCAAATCCACCTCAGTCTAAAGATGCCAGGAGGCTCTGGAGAGCCAAGGATCTGGAGATCTGAGACTGCAAAAGCTTTCTGTATGCCAGAAGAGGGCTGGTCTTGGCAGGCATTTATTAAAGTGCAATCATGTTCTGGAAATTGGACATCCTTCCCTTTTCCTCTGTACTGCAGCAGCTACAGTTCCTGAGCACAGGCATAAACAGCAACAAGGGAGCACGCAGCGTATTTTAGTCTTAGCAGGCAGGAGAGCCATCACTGTTGAAATCAGGGACCTTTGTGCAGGCTCTGGAGATTTTCAGCTGGGAAACTAATGCAGACTCAAAAGCATTGGATTTCCAGAACCTCCTGCAGGAAACCACTGCCAGGTCTCAATCTGAGCTGGCTCATCTCTCAGCAGCAGAAGGTAGAAGTGCAGCATTTTTATTGTCTCTGTTTCCATAACAGAGAGGCCAAGTAAGACAGCACCTTCTGCACACTCCGTTTGGCAGGAGAGGGCAGCCATCCTTCAGGAGTCAGTCCTGCCTCTGCCTTTGGACTTGCAAAAAGAGAACAGAGTTTTTCCCAGCCTGGTTTAGAGAATAAAAGGATATGTTCTCATTGTGGGGCTGGCCTGCTGTGTTTAATGTGACTTTAATTCAAATCCAGGCTGGAATGGGACATTCTGGACAAAGACATATGTTGGTTTTACTTGCCCATTTCAAGTTTCAGAAGAGATGACTTTTAAAGTGCTTAACTTTAAGCTGCCTCAGACAAAGTAGTACAGAAAAATGTTCAACTCTGATACTACTCTATAGCTGTCAGTGGCACAGGAAGAACTAAACCACAAATATCTATTTGCTTCAAATAGTTTTACTGATGAAGGTACGGCTCCTCACATACAAAGGCTCCAATTTCAGTTGTAATGGCAGGCCCAGTTCCACATGGGAACAGTTATCTTATCACCAAAGCATTAACTAAGTAATTGGCTGCAAACTCAGTCTGACACACAAGGTTGGTTCGGTCTCAGAGATATCAAAATCATACCCGTCCCTCCCCGACCCAACATTTATGCAACCCTTCCCGTCTGTTTTTTTACTTACAAGGGGTCCCTCTCATCGCTTCTTCATACGTTACTCTGATGTATGGCTTGCTGTAATCGATTTCCACTTCATCTGAAAACGGAGCTGGTTCCCTCAGTCCCTAAACCACCAGAGAAGGCTGGCTGTGAGAATGCAAAGGTGAGTGTGCTACATAGTGGCAGCACTGCCACTGCAGCATCCTAGTCACTGAGTGACTCACTCTGTGTCTGCACGATTCAAACACATGTACGGAAAGACTAATTAGTGTTAAACCTCAAAATGGCCCTGCAGGGCGATTAGCCTGAGAGAGGAAGAAAGAGAGAAAGTAAAGAAGGTGGTAATCATACTGGACCCAAGAAAACTGGAGGCTCAGATCCGCAGCTGGCAAAAACAGACTTTTGACAAACAGCAGTTCACAGCAGCACAAGCCAAGCTTCATCAAACCTCACTGTCGCAGCTCCAGCTGTGCCCACCCAGGCAAGACCATCACTTTGCTGTGCCTGAGCGCTTGTGCTGCGGTGTACAAATTGTAACAGCTCCTCGATTTGAGTATATGAACAAGCAGAAGAGCAATACCAACAACAACACAAATTCCCAGGGAACATGTGTATCATCAGCCATTTCTGAGCCACACACAGTCAGAGACTGACCTCGATCTGTGGCATAATATCTCCAACTGCCTCAGGAAAATCCCTCTAATCTGCTAGCTTGACCACAGCAGTATGTTTAATCAGCAGCCGAAGTCCAGGTATGGTTCCTAGTCTCCTCTGAATGGAAACAAAACATCTGCCCTTCCCATAACAGAACAAACAGTTCAATTTCCTTCCAGCCAGGTGAGGGGCAGCAATGGACGTCTCTTTCCGCAGCCAGAAGACTAGGAAACAAGCTTGCAGATCATTACAATAATACCTTCAAGCTGCAAAAAGCTAATCAGCAGTTTCCTCTCTGGCTTCCTGTCCCATTGCAGCCTCCTGCCACAGTGCCCAGCACCACTGCAACCAGAAAGACCACCGCTATTATTGCTAATGTCATTCCTTATTACAGTACTCAAAGTGAAGCACACAGGAAAGTAACCACTGACCACTATATTCAAACAAACTGATACTGCTGAAAATCTCCTTTAACTTACTGGGGCTCTAGTACCCGCATTTCACACACCACCTCCTCTACCAGGATCCTTACTGTCAGGTAAGGCCTGCACATCTCTCCTTTCATCACTGCCATTATATCTGGGACTTGTGAATAAAACCAGATGCTTTGCAGTTCGGCTGGCACATACCTGATATGAAGCTAGGAATAAAAGCATTGAAAAACCTATCAAAATTATCAGAGGATCACAGAGAAGTGCCTCCAAAAGCTCCTGCCACACAGTCTTGTCCTTCCTCTGCAGTGCCTACAAGGGTCAGGACTCAACCTGATGTGCACAATACAACAGGATTATGCGTCAGCAGGCTTGTTACCACCATCTGCTGCTGAGTCCCGCTGCTTCAGGGGAACACTCTGCCAGCCAGCTGTTTAGTTGGGAGCGGTAAAAGCTTCAAGGTAATGTCACAGTTAGGCAACAGTATTACTCTTGCTACAATAAATTAATCTTTCACAAAAGGCAGAAAAAAGAAATCTTTCATCAGGAGGTCTGTGTTAGCCCTGTGGCTAAAAAACAGCCAGGAAGTTTAGAAAGTGGCTAGATATTACTTCTGTTGTGCTGTTCATAGACAGATGCTTTATTTCTCACATAGGGCAGCCGCCAACTTGAAGAGCAAGAGATTCCCATGGAATAACCTGTGCACTTCTCTTTCCTTACTGAAATATGTGGGGTCTTTAAGAGGGACAGGGTGGGTTTTGACAACAGCCAAGGATTTAAGGGTCTGTGGGATAAGTCACACAATGCCTCAAACCTCCATTCCCAACACTTGTCTCCCCAGTTCTCACTGCTGGTGCTGCTCTTACTTCATTACCGTCTGTCAAATGCCCTGGGACAAGACTGAAGTACTCCTGAAGAGCAAAACATTATTATCAAAGAGGAAAGCTGCAACACATCACCTTATTTTGCCAAGGACCATGACCCCAATGTGACGTGGCAGCAATGGTAGCTAGCTTCTGACAGAGATAAGGAAAGAGCAACTAGAGCACAGGTGATACATAGGACAGCTCCAGGAAGAGGGCAGAGAAGAGCTGTAGAAAGCCAATCATTGCAATATTGTGGCAACGACAAGTTAAAGTCAACTCTTTACACTGGCATTAACTGGCACAGACCCCCTTTAGAAAAGACCCCACTGGCTTTAGCTTGTTAAAGCCATCCCAAGGTTGATCTAGAAGGAGAAATCCTTTTGGTTTTGTTTGTTTGGTTTTTTTTTGTGAATGCTCCTGAACCATCAGCAACATAAATGCAATCTCCTGCGAGACCAAGAGAATAAAATGAACAGCCATCTTCACACTGTTTCAGAGCATGGATTCAACAGATTGCTTCTGCAAGTGCTTACAGACTTCAGACCCTCCTGCACTTCCCCTGACTTGAACAGGACTGCTTTCTGCGAGGTCCATGAGTTGTTACGTGCTTGTTTGGAGTATTTCTCCCTCCTGCTGGGTCACTTAAGAAAACCCACCTGTGAGAAATGAATGCTTATGTCTCCATGGGCATCTATATGCATGCCTGTTCCAGATCAGCTTAAAGTGACTACAAACAAGCTGGACACACGACAAAAGCAGCTTAGTGACGGTTGCCTCAGACCTAATTTAAACCCACGTTGTAAGTATGTTATTAGTATGAACAAAGGAACATTTTAAACTGGCTTTGCAAGAAGGATAGCTACTGTCATTTGCTTCTTCCCCCCCACCCCCCCTTGTTTTCTGTGTCCACAGGAAAACCATCACATTTATCTTTCTGCTGTTATGGCTCAATGTCCTAATCTCGCAGGCAACTAAAGCTCCTATCTCTGCTTACTTACAAATGAGCGTCGGGACATTTTTGGAGGGATTCCATCCAGCTCTGTCGCCCCATTGGGGCCAGATCCATCTTTTCTTCTCTTTCGGGAATTCAGCCTGGAGGAGGTCGGCGGCTCCATCTTGCCAAGCACGTCCAGTAAGAACTGGAAAAAAATGAAGGGGGGGGGGGGAAGAGAGAGAGATTTCTCGGCTGCAGAATCAGTCAACAGCAGGCACAGTGTACAGAAGGTCAGCGCAAAGACACAGCCACCTAACAAGGGGCTTAGCCAGTTGTATTTGGCATCAGCTGCCAAGGCTTTGACAAACAGTGCCTGGTAGGAATACTGAATCATTTAATGCAACTCGGAGCTGTTCTGCAGAGAAGCGTGCAGCAGTCAGCTGGCTGGAGAGAAACTCACACAAGAGTTGCAATGCAAGTTACAAATCGTTACTACAAGGCTAGTTATGCTATTTTAGCATCTGAAAAGCAACCTAAGGATTAAGGCATGCCCAGTCCACATTCAGCCCTCCCCCAGCTCTCATTCTGATGAATGCGAACACTCTTTTACCCTTCTGTGCGCCCCCCCCAAGACAGCCGGTGGGTGTGCTGCACCCCTGTACAATCCTGAAGAGAGGAAGGAGCAGGGTTAAGCAGAAGGACAAGGGTGAGAGAAGGGGTGCAACCCATGGTCGTAACTTAAATAACTAGCTGGCTTGCCGTTTGCTTTGTTGTTTCTGTAAGACCAAGCTGCAGCTCCCCAGTAGGGACAGCTCACCTTGGGATGGCTGCCACCATGCTCCCCTCTCGTCCCCTGCCCCCACTGCAGTGGTGACTCAGCCGATGGCGAAGCAGCTGCTGACACCACATTAGGGCACACTTACTTCTGGCACTTTACGTACCAGGTTGTAATTAGTGGTGGTTCAGCTGAACTGCTTCTGTGATGAACAGACAGACAGACAACGAGCTTGGGACAGAAATCGTGACAGCTATCTCGAAGCAAGCTATCCTTGCTTTTGAGCTGGAGCCATTGGACCTTCCCAGAAGGGCCCTGAAGCATTATGAAGCCCAGCACTTCACACAGCTGAATCAAAGCTACGGATTTATAGAAAGGCATAGCAGCAAACTTTCCCTTTTCAGGTGCTGCAGGAGTTAGAAATGGGTGCTAGATTTGCGAAGTTTATAACTAAAGAGCAGCATTATCTCTCTTCCTCACTTGGAAGTGTCCAGCTCTCCAGTGCAGCAAATGGCACTTCCGACCCGCCATTCCTGAGAGCAGCATGACCCCTCTGCCCAGGAACGATGCTTATGTGCGTGCCTCAACACCCTAATAATAAGAGCTGTGTGGAATTTAAAATGTCTCCCCACCCACATGCAGTGGGTGTGCTGGAACACGTTAGTTGGGGCAAGCGCGAGGTATGAGAAAGGGCAGATGTCCCTCTGAACGCCACCCCTCTCCTTGGCAGAGAGTCTCTGCCGAGCGCTCCTGCTCAGGACGCGCTGGGACTGTCCTCAGCAAGGGCTGCTGGGCAAAGCTCTGCTCTTCAGCAACCAAGAAGCGTGGGCTTTGTGACAGAGAGCTGTTAAGAAGCAGATTTAGTGATCGGACTCGCTCAAGCACAAATGACTCCAAGTTAAGGAACGTTCCAAAGTAAGGTGTCAAATGCGGTTTAATAACACGCGAACATACCGCTCTCCCCACCTAGCATCAAGATGATAGCTTATGAACGGCATTAGGGACAACCACAGCTGAACTGGTTTTGGGCTACATGCGTGTAAGTATCCCAGACTGCTCTGCTAGACCTAACGCAATGCACTAAGAGCAGAAAAAGAGAATCTTAGGTGAGTGGGGAGCCAAAAAAATACTGGGGAGAAGAAAAAAGTGATGGTGAAGAGCAGCCACAAGGACATTTCAGAACTGCACGAACCATCCAACACTCACTCCATAATGCCTGCGAGTCAAGTTTGCCAAGTTTTCCCCATTCCAGCAATTAATTTACTATTTCCTAACAACAGACAAACATACAGGAGTGTGCAAAAGCAATCTCAGGCAAAAAGAGTTTGCAGCCCTGAGCTCCAAGTCTTCAAACACTTAAGCAAACATTTAACTTTCAGGCAAGATCTGTGCTATAAATGTGGCAGCTTCCAGAGCGCCTCTGTGAAAACACAGGGTATGACACAAGTAATTCTTAGGTTTTGCAAGGTGCCACCTTGCGAGCACACTCTGTATCAGTTATTTACTTCACCACTGTGGTCGTATCAGAAACCATCCAGTTCACAAAAAGCAGCAGACCTCTGTCTCTGGTTCAAGTGACCCCAGTGTTCATGGAAACAGTGGGGGAAAACAGAAGCAGATTTTCTTGTTACTTGGTCAAAATAATTTCACTGTTTCGAGTCACCTGTTGGTCTGACCACTCGCTTTCCTTCCCTTCGGAGACAATTAAAAGGTCTGTTAATATCCTGAACGCAGTCATTCTGACCCACTGCCCAGCGAAATATTAAAAAGCACTGGGCGAGGCTTTGGTGCTGAAGTACGGACGTAGCATCCTCCATGCACAAACAGGTAAAGTTCTTCCCCTGTGAGCTTGGCCCATCAGAGCAACCAGACTTCTCTGCACACAAGTACACTCTCTGCTGAGTTATCACCAGCGTCTTGCTGCTGGGTGCAGAGCTCATGGCCAGCCAAAGAACTGCAGGTTACAGCACAGGGCAACACCATGCTCTATGCTGATGTACAGCAGCACTGTCCGAGCCCAGGAGAAATCTCCAGCAGCTTCTTCCAACCCCTCCCACAACCAACCATCCGCTTTCCTCCACGCTAACTCACTTTGCCACTTCTCAGGGTATACGTAGTCAAATGATGGCAAACAATAGCTTAAGCGAATGGATTTGCTTTGCATTAAATAAGCAGCAGTGGTCAGACAGCATCAGCCACCCAGCAGCAGCAGCTCTACCTGATGTACCAAGGGAGAAACCTGCTCTGAGGACAGCACAAATATGCTCTATCTGCTCTGATGTTACAGGCTAGATGTTGCTGAAGGAGCCTCTGCAGCGTCCAGAGAGCTGGGCTGGGCACCTCCTGAGTGATGCAGATCTGCTAATTACTCAAATTAATGCAGAAATTAAACAATAATTTTACCACTCTTCAGAGCTTTAAAACCTCTGTCCTGTGGCTAGTATGTTTCTGGGAAGACCTCCCAGCACCAAACTGGTCTTCATTAAAAATTGGGAACATGTTTTTAAAAACAAACCATACCTTACTGCAATAAAGCTACTAATCTTAGAACATTTCATTTTGACCCAAACGACTAAAATATCACCCAAACAATTACTTACTAACAAAGGGATCCAGTATCTGTAGCCGAGCTTAACACATGACCACAGAGCTTTGCTTCCCCAAATGGGTAAAACACTGACTGTTCTAAAATTAATTACATTTGCAGCAGATGGGGAAGGGGAAAGAGAAGATAACTCTCAAAGCTCATTCTGAAAAACTCCAAGACAAAAACCAGGCATAACCAGAAGAGCGAGCCCTGCTGTAAAATATTAACCGTTCTATTTTGTTTGAGGCGTCACTCTCCTGCATTACTGAGTCTGTGCTGAACATGAGAAACTGCTTGCTAGGAGCAAAGTTAAGAAGCGTCCCATTTGGGAAAGCCATGGGAAGATCACAGACTCCACGACACTTCACAAAACACTTGAGGCTTTGCTTCCAAAACTTACTTTTTTGGTGCGCATCCTGTATCAAAAAAGCACCTTGCATCACCTGCCAGCTAGCCCACCTCAACAGAGAGAGTTGCATGGGCTCTGCGAGAAGCAGCCGACTGCCAGACAGAAGAAGAGCTGCTCTCCCCATCAGGGAAGCAGTCCTCTCCGTCCCCAAGTGCAGATATTGAATGAAGGAGGGGAAGCGATCGAAGGGAGAAATAGGAATTTTCTTTAAACTGTGGCAATAACAGCCTTCAGAAATCATCCAGCACTTTGCTGAGAGTAATACTACAAAGCCCAAGTCATTTCCCACTGAAACACAGCCACTTCTAGGAGGGAAGGAGCACTGATTACCAAAAAGAAAAAAAAATACAGAAGCAGGGAAGGAATTTGAAACTCCTCCCTTAGTGTGAGTTAACTACACCATCATCCGATCTGGAATGTAACCACAACACCAAAGCTAACAGCTCTGGCAGATGGAGAAGGTCAGAATAGGCGCGGCAAATCTTGCTTAGCCAAAGCCTTATCTCACTGTCTGCATCTCCATGGACAGCACTGATGTATTGTTTAGCCTTGGTGGTGTCAGAGAACTGCCTGCCTCACACTACACCGGAGAAGCAGATGAGGTATTTCTGCACCCTAAGCACACTGATGGCATGAGGACCTGACCCATCTGCGTTGTGTTTTGAGGTCCCAAGGAATTTCTTGAAGAATATTATCTGCAACTCTACATGCACTAGCAGGATTTCTTCTGCAACTTCTGCTGCTTTTCACTTGCAGATTTATGCGCCGAGGCAAAATAAATCCTGCTACTTAAACTCGAAGCCTGTGCAAAACAAGAGCTTACTGCCACAACTCAGTAAATGCTTCAGCCCAAGGCTGCTGCGTTTCCCACCAGGAATCCGAGTCAGTGCAAGACTGGCACGCTGGAGCAGCGAGGCCCCTCCGACAGCCACAGCTCCCAGGCTCCCCGGGGGGGCACTGCCTGCTCCCAGGCTCCCCTATCATCCCTCTGAACTCAGAAGGCGTTGGCACAGTCAGATGTGACTGTCATGTGCTGCTTTGCCTACAAGATCATTCCACTTTACAGAGGCAAAGCTATTTCTCTTCTGCTGACTCATCTGCAGGGAAATCCTACTAAACTTTGCACTCTGCCAGCTGTCTTCAGAACAGAATTGCCTTGACACATGTATGCAAGAGCCTCAGGGAAAAGGAAGAAGTCCTGTCATTTCAGATAATTCCCCTGCCAGGCTGTGAAGTACCCAAACCACCCTTCCTCAGTCACGGGGAGAAAAGAATCCTTTTCCTCCTGTTCTCCCCTACCTCCAAGCCCCAGTTTACAACTAACCTTACTGGTGTGTATCCCTGTAGAGATCTGTTGTAGACAGAAAGACTCAGAAGAGGTTAACGACAGAAGACTCATCACAGTGGGAAACTGATGAAAGACTGCTTACAAGAAAGGGTTAACCTGGACATAATTACTGGGAGAGATCAGGATCTCTCTTCAATCCATGCCTAAAAATCTTGCCCAATCTCCAAGGCAACTCCATTCCCAGCCCAGGTGTGCGAGGCCCAGATCCGCCCCAATCTCCAGACTGAGTGCATCTGCTTAAAAACCGAGTGCCAATGGCTGCGACCCAGCCTGCTCACCTCCAGAGAAGACTGCGACTCCCTCCAGCACGGCTGCTCTCCCCACGTCAGCACCTGCTCTATCTAGACGGTCTAAGTCTCAAGCCCCTTATAAAGGTTACTGCAGGATCTGGCAGGCAGAGTCCTGTCTACACTTAAAACACAGGCTGCTTCAGCTACTCTGGTTGAGCAAAAGCAGCTATCCTGCAGCATATTAATAGCCACATGAACATATAAAAGGGATTCCAGTTCAGCCAGTGCCACACACTGGTCCAACAACATCCAGACCCAGACCTTTGCTATGCTGGCTAAAAAACCCCCAAAGCCTTGCATCCCCTACTGCTACAGGCAGGCTGATAACATTTGCTCAAGCAAAGCCTGAGCATGCAGAAGATCTGGTACCCGTGCCCTGCAATCGATGAAAAGACGCTGCTTTTCACCAGCAAAGTTCCAAATGGCTCAAGATAATTCTCTCTAACACCACCACAACCAAAAACAGTGCAGTGTGATCACCTAAGCAGCACTGCTACGAAATACACACAAAAAAAGAGAAACTGCTGGCAAGACCTTCTCCATGAATTCACAGCCCTTCTGGGTACACCATAACCCCGAGGCACTGAGCGTCCTGGCATGAGACAAAGTCTTTGCTGTGGTTAGCGAAGCAGCAGGAGTAGGGTTTATGCAGAATATCAGAGAAGATTTGGAGCCTGCCCAGGGATGATGAAGTACATGGATGGGTGGTCATTCTGTCCTGACTTTTGCATTGAGTTGCATCATGTTTTGTTTTTAGGGCTTAACAACAGAGCCTTTTGAGACTTCAGGAGGTAACGTCCTTCAGTAGGTTTCCACATCAACACCAAATCCGTACTCCAACAATTATTGTTTGCAGCTCATTCTACAGTAATTTCAAGACAATAACAATCCAGATCTTGGACCAAGAAACTTCCAAGTCACAAATTTTAGTAATTCTGTATATACAGCAAATTCCTTCAGGAAATAAAGCACAGGTATTTGCCATCTGAATTTCAAAGGCAAATACGGCAGCCGTCCTCAGGGCCAGGAGTCCTGCGGATGGAAACCCACCAGTACCTGCTTCTGACCACGCCAGTCTTTGCCAGCCGCAGGCTGGGGGACCAGCTGCTGCAATGGCACAGGGTGGGGACAGAGGAGGGAAGGCCACCTGCAGTGTCCCGCACCTCCCTCCACAGTCAGCGAGGCCTACCAAGGAGCATCACAGCTCTCAGAATTCCTGCAGACTTTAACTCTAATTACAAAACCATTAATCAGCGTCGCCAGGACTTTGGTGGACACAAACGGCGGGTTACAGAGGATGTGTGGCTGCCCAGCAGCTGGGTCACACCTTCCTTCTCCGCAGTCAGGGCTGCCTCCTCGTTATTCTGCTCCTCTCTCCCCAGGCCTTGGCTGCGTCCCCTAGGTCGGGGGATGTCCCCCAAAGCCGCCCACGCTCCAGGCCCTGGGGGTGCGCTCCAAAAGTTTCCCAAAGCATCTGCTCCTACCGCAGCTGGTCCTGCCATCCCCCAGCCTCTCCCCAAGCCCCCCCAAAGGGGAAGCAGCGCACCACGCCCCCTCCCCAGCAGACATTGCCCCCTTGCCCAAAGCCAAGCGCCCCACGTCCCTACCAGCCAGCCCCTCCCAGAGCCCCCCTGCCCCACAGCGAGCCCGCCGCACCCAGGCGGGGCTGCCCCATACCTGTGCCACGGCCACCCCGCCGGCAGAGAGGTCCCGGGGAGGGACCCCTCTGGTCCCACAGCGAGTGCCCTGTCCCCTGCACCCCCAGTGACAGACCCCACGGGGCCCCCGAGTGACAGACCCCAACGGGGCCCCCCAGAGTCCCCCAGTGACAGGCCCCACGGCCCCCCAGGGCCCACCATATGCGCCACCGACAGACCCTACAGCCCCCCCGCTCCCCACTGACGCCCCCTTACCAGCACGCCGCCGGCCGCCCGCACCTCTGCAGCCCAGCCCGGCCCGGCCCCGCTGCCGGAGCCGGCCCCGCCCCGCTCCCGCCAACGCCAACGGGGCGGCAGGAAGGGACCGGCTGCGCCCCGGGAAACTGCGCCCGGAACCTCTGTTCCGGCTCGCAACGGGTCCCCCCCCACCCCCTCAGGGGCCGTGCCGCGGGGCTCCGCGCTCGGACCGGGCGGCCAGCAGCGGGGGAAGGGCCCAGCGGAGGTTTGCTGCTGCGGCCCACGACCCTGCCCTGCGGCCCGTCACCTGTCAAATATAAATTCTGGGGGTGGTGGAAGGAGGGAGCCAAGCCCATCGCGCCCTGCCCAGGGCGGCGGTGCAGAGGTACCGGCCTGCCCCGCTTTCTCCAGGGAAAACACGGCACCCGCGACCCGCTCCAGGCCACGGCCAGGGGCGGCTGGAGCTGGGCTGGAACCCGGCGATCTTCAAGGTCCCTTCCAACCCCAACCATGCCGTGATTCTACGATCGGAGACTCCAACCTGCTTCGTACAACGCCTTTGCGAAGCAGCTGTTAAAAGCCTCCAAAACAGAACGAGCGCAAGGTGAAAAATCGTGATTTAATCACCGTGACTTAATAAAAGTGTCAAAACGAGTCCGAAGGGATATACTATCTCCTGGCACGTGTCTTTAGATGGAGGGTTTCACCATTCCCCAAAACTCGCACTCGCAGGTTCACGCACGGCACCGCTGCATCCCCTCTGCAGCTCCCTTAGCGAGCCATGGCCACAGGCAGCGCCGAAGCTGTCAGGGAAGTCACCCTCTATTTCCCATCAGAGGAAAACGAGAGGTGGCCACTTTCAAACGTAACAGAGAAAGAGGAGCGTGCTGCCTCCAGGATTGTAGCCAAAAGAGCGATTCCAGAAGATGCATCGCAATCTGTCACTTCCCCGCTCTCCAAGAGCTGCCCGGACAGAGCGAGTTCTGCTCCAACAGCCGGTGAGGGCAGGACTCAGCATTCGCCTCACCCAACTTCAGCGCTCTACGAGCCATTCAAGCCGCTGAAATTGTTCGGCTGTGTTTGCGCCTTGGTCAGCACAGAGAGAAATGGCATCACCACACAGCAACACATCCCGTCTTCCGATGGGCACCTGAGATGCACTCTGGTGGCAGCCAACCTCTCAGAGATTGGAGAATCTCTCTGAGATTGAATCTCTCTGAGAGGAGAGACACCAGTGCTCCTTTTCTGATCTACAGCAGCCTTTTCTACAGCTCCTTTCCGAGGCTGGAGACCTAACAAATTTGGGCTCCAAACATCCACCCTCATATGCCAAAACAATTACAGAGAGGCAAAGATGGAGAAAGCACTGCAGTATGTACTGAAGAGGGCAACAAGCAGTGATTACTCACAGTGTCCACAGGTGCCAAATTGCACCAAACCAATGAGAAGTTACAGCAGGGAGGAGTTTCGGCAGTCAGCAGGGTGTGCAGGCCGCTGGCCTGACCTAATGTCCTAAATACCTTGTCCTCCTATCAGTTAATATCATCTCGTGTGACACTTAGCTGGGATTCACAGCCCAAATCTTATGGGAGTCACAGGAACAGATCTGGATAACCAGAATATGAGGCTGGTTTTGTGGGTTAACTTACAAAGAATCCTCAGAAAACGCTCATCTGAGAAGCACAGAGAAGCAATCAAGGCTGGTGCACCTTGTAGAGCGGAGGAAAAGGGCAAACAGTGGAAATGGCAAGGGTCAACCCACAGGAGAGGAAATATTAAATACATAGATTTATTATGTTACGTTCTTATAAATATTTCATTCTTCTCAGAAAATTAACAAAAATAAAAGCAACAGAACCCTTTCACGACGAAAGTTGAGTTTGCCTTAGAAACAATGGCTATTGGGAATACACTTTTTTAGGACAAAACCAACACAATATATAAAAACAAAGGGCGATTTAAATAACGGACATCATAATATTGTGCTTCAAGCTATGTCGATATCCACAAGGAAGAAGGAATGTTGTAGTGTGTAGAACAGGTGTAGGCCATGCTTTGTAAAGCTGTTATTTTGTTAGGTGCTAAAGGAAGAGCATGACGCTTTTGTGCACTTCAGCAAAAAATACCCTAAAGCGTTCTCCCCCACCTCTGTCCTTCTGTGCCACCTTTATCATCTTCAATAGTAGAAGCAACCAAACGCAGCTACCACACAAAACAGGCTGTCCTGCGGAAAACAGAGAAAGGCTCTGTGTTAAAGGCAAGCTCTTTGCTAGCCTAACTGAACAGGCTAACCTAAGGGAACATTTAGACAAGAGCATAACCTTATATTGTAATATATTGCAATTTTCTGTTTCTTATTCACCTCACTTGTGGTGTAACCCAGTCCGGTGTGTCTGAATGCCAGAAATGCCTCAGTCTACTCCACCCACGCACCTGCAGGTGTCTAGGTGTCAGTTTAAAATAAAATAAATATAAAATAATGATGAAATAAAACCTTGACTTTTGCTCAGTCCTGGATTCCAGCCATACTCCACGACAGCAGTTCAGCAAAGCATATAAGAAAAGACCTTATCTCTTGTGCTTCCTCTCCCCACCTGTAAAATGGTGTGGCTATAATGACTTTTGTACAGTACTGTATTACCTACTCAGGAAGTAAGTTTTATTATGTTGGATATTATATCTAAGTATGTATTGTGAATGAGGATGTAAATCATACTGTTTCAATAGTCTTGTTTCCTTCCTTCTAGTGGTTGTTTTTTTTTCTGCTCCATATTTAAGGTCACCCTGCCTCTCGTACAAAAGCAAGTAGCTTTTCACTTTCCGACGGTAGAACAGCCACTACTTACATTCATGAACACATCGTGAGCATAGCTGTCAGTGTCAGCGTCCCAGAAACATCGCGCAGCCATACTAGACAAAGGAGACAGAGCGGAGCCATTACCCACAGAGTTCACCTGTAAGGATCTAAGTGATCGCAGATACTTTCTTCGGAAAGCAAACTGACCTTCCTTTAAAGATAAAGGAAATGGGAAGCGATCTCCCGAATCCTGAGCCTAGATCCCCACTGCTGAATTCCACCACATGCTGTAACCCCCTCTGTATGTGGATCAAGCTCCATCTTCAAATTCATCAACTATCAACCCTGCCACCTCCACTGTGCAGCACAGCTTGAAACCTCATTGCTATGGTGCCTAAGAATCTTGGACTTCTGGCCTCTGCGTATCAGTGGCTAATTTAGCTTATTTGTTCTTGTCCTTCACCTCCTGCACCCTTGTGATACATACTTCCAACTTATTTATAGGGAGCTATCGTATTCCTTGGCAGACGTCATGTTATTAGACCATGAGCTAAGCTCTTCTAGTCCTTTTGTATCTATACTCTCTGTCCCCTGACCATCCTGCTGGCCTTTTTCTACACCCGCTTCAGTCCAAGCCTTACCTTGAAGACAAGCAACTGGACAGCAACAGGATGTTACAGACAAGACCTTGCTGCTGCCTTATCTAATGTCATTGACACTCTCCTTTCTCTGCTGCAAATGCCCAGCTCCCTGCCTGCCCCAGTCGGCCTCAGCTGACAGGATCCCTATTTGTGGCACAGCGTGTTGTTCTTAGTCCCTATATGCATGACTTACTGTTATAAGATTATTGAATTTCATCCTTTTTTTTTCTATTACCTTAGCCCTCAGGGTTATTCTGCTTTTTTTTCAGTCCAATATTCCACTCTGCCTCTGGAATATCCTGGTTACCCAGTATTTTGCATTAAGGATGTTAGCGATCATGCTTCAGTCTTGCCTCCTGCCTATTGCAAACCAGAGAATTTCCCCAATTGCGCTGTCAGTCTGTGTTGCTGGGCTTCACGTTTCAAACCAGATCACCTCATTGAACTCTTCACCCTGGTACAGTGCTTCTGGAGCAGTCTGCCTGCAGACAGATATTCCTGACAAAAGCCTGAGCAGGAGTACAGAGATTCCTTCCAGAACATTGAGGCAGCAGATCTGATTACAGCTCTGCTGCACTTCCCTGCTGCTGGAGTACCAGGCACAATAATAAAGATAAGGCCAGCAGATAAAGCACATAAACCTTATGGACTGTTCTCTTTTGTCTTCTCCCTACTCACTAGTAATGGAAAGCTACAGCCCACTACTGCAGCCAAGAGGAATTCTTTTGCCTGATTGCAGGCATCCAGAGCTCGACTGCAAGTGCTCAGCACCTACAGCCTCAGCTCGATTCCCATGACAGTACTGCACAGGGATTATAGAAATTTAAACTTCTGAAAAATGCCTGCCTGGGGGGATTAAATGCAAATAAAGTGCTTATGGAAATCTGGCTTTAGACACAAGTGAGTTACCATGGCCCTTGTGCTCCAGCAGGGCCTTGAGAATGGACTGGCTGCGTGCTCTACTTCCTCATGAATACAACGTAAAAATTCCTTTCTGCAACGCTCCTCACAAATGCTATTCAGCATTTCAGCTTCCTAAGAACCACCATACAGCCAATTATCACCGGGTAATTCAATCAGCCACAGTCCAAGCCCTCGCTTGCCACTTCAAGAGAAAAGAAAGTGCTTTACACTTTATCATCTGCAGAGAGATCTTTGTACCTAGGAAAGCTGGAAGCAGCTCCCCAAGAAAATAAACATCAACCAACAAAAATGTTAGAAATACAATTAGAAAATAGAAAACTTACTTCACTCCTTCTCCTCTCTGCTCTCCAATCACAACCTGCACCACCATTTTGTACCTGTCAAATCCCTCCTCTGGAGAGAGAGAAAAAAATAATAGTGAAAGCAACAACTTGTTTAAAATATGAGCCCAAAACAGGACCCAGAAAGCTAAGGATTTCTGGTTACAAAGCAAGTGTCCTGTAAAAGTCCATGCAATTGGCAAAGTGGACAGACTGCCTTGCGGCTTCATTTTCCTAGGTACAGAGTACCATGGTCTTATTGGACTTAAAGGCTGAACAGGGTATTTGGTGTCCGTCAAAAGACGCATCTAAGGCAGACGACACCCCTGAACAGCCATACTGTATGTCAGCATTGTACTTTGACAACTTTCAAGAACTGAACACATGGGAAGAATATAAATAAGCCTGCTGGTGGGCAAAATCCAATTTGAAAACAATTGGCTGATTTTAAAACTGTTCTGATGCAAAGGTATTGTAGAGATTCTTCTGCCACACGGGTGTTTCCTTTGCTTCCAAGCTGGGATAAAAGGCCACATAAAAGCATATGTGGGCCTACGTTACATGTTTGCAAAGATCTGCTGTTGTTTTACAATAATAGAGAAATACCTTTGGGGCATAGGCCAGATCCAGTCAGGCTATGGCAATGTTCCAGAAGCCAAATCAGAACAAGCATGTTTAAAATAAAACATAGATCCTAATGCCTGTCTTCAACAAAGCAGCATCCTGGGAAGGCTCCCGGTGCACTGTTTCCACTGGAGGATTGAACACAACGTGCTGGGTCTGGTAACATCCACTGTGTCAATGCTTATCAGAGGTGCCAGCTGATACAACGGCCACACCGGGCCAGTCTTGCTTCAGGGTACTGCGAGTGTGTTTACAGATTACTGCAGCCAAGCCCTGTGCATATTAGCTCGGCATCAACCCATGCTGGGGCTACAGCTGCTGCTGGTATTAAAGCAGATGCGTAACTCTGGGAGAAGCATAAATCCACAGTTCCCGCCGAGGGTGACGGCGTGTCTGTGTCACCGTGTCAGGCCAGCCCAGCAGATGGAGCACCAGCCAGGAAGAAGGCCAAAAAAAAAGTGACTGTGCCAACATGCATCTATGTACTTGTTGCAGCCCTGAACACAACAAACACCTGCTGGAGCCTGAAGTTTAGTTCTTGAACTCAAAAATCTGGGGAATGCATCCTGCGCAGCACCACCACCTCCTCTTTCCAGTGCTGTAAGGCTGCAGTCGCACCCCTCCTTGGCTGTCTGTGCTCCTAACTCTCTTCCCCTTCGCTGCTCCCATGGGGCCTTGTTCTGATCTCCCTGCTATTCCACTCTGACCCAACTCTGATCTACCTTGCAGCAGCAAAAAAGCAGGAATGGTTCTGTTTATCGAAGCAAGAAGCATCACTTCTTCCTTCTTTCTACTGCAGCTTCTTTCCCCCTGCAGCCCCTCCAAGGCTGACATCCCACACCAGCCAGTCTATACGAAAACAAACCTTGTCTGCTTGAATTAGGTTTCTAGTTCCGCAGGCGAGGAACGTATGTATATAGGCCAGAACGTTTCATAACGGTGGACTCGAGTCAGTCCACGGGGAAGAAATAGATTTCAAGAATAAAGGAGGAAAGAGGGATTTTGTCAAAGGGAGAGGACACAGTGAGAAAAGAAACGACTTCCCCAGCAAACCTCCTTACCTTTCAGTCTGTCTTTTATTGTCTCTGATAAAGACTTTGTAAGCTGAGGCATTTCTTCTGGGATGTACTGTACGTTGGCCAGCTTCTCCTTCAGTATCGCACGGATGCATTCTTTTACTGTGGACGATTTAAATCTATCAGGGGAAAAAAAAAAAAAAACAAACAGCAACAGAAGGCCCAGAAAGTTCACACAACATGTAGAAACATACATAACCCCACCTGGGAAAATGTAGCTTTCACATATTAAAGAAAAACGACAAATGAAAAACCGCGGGGGAAGAAAGCCCAGCTAGAGATGGAGATGCTTAACCAGCCCTGCCAAAAGCCAAACGCCCACCAACACAGCTGCGAGCCCCTTGCTGCCCCCGCCTCCTGCCAAAGTCGGTCTGGGAGCCCAGTGCCCCCCCAGTCCCCAACCCCCGGGGGCTCCCCCATTCCCCGCACCCCGCCATGGCCAGGGACCCCCTCCCCGACAGTCCCACCGCCACCCCCGTGCCCCGGCCCCCGGCTCACCGGCGCTGGAGCCCGGGCCGCAGGCTGTACGTATTCCCGGCTCCATCCTCCGGGCCCAGCTCGCCCATGGCCGCAGACCCCCGCAGGCCGCTCCGGCGTTGGTTACCCCGGCAACCCCCGCCACTTCCGCCTCCTTGACGTCACGGGGCGCCACCGGACGTCACGGTGCCGCGCCGCGCCCCGCCTCTCGTGGGGAGGTGCTTGCACGTGACCGTGAGGGCCGCGGCGCGGCGCGGGGGGTGCGGGCCCCCGGAGGAGGGGTGCGGGCCCGGGGTGGGGGGTGTATTTTTGACATTTCATAGAATCATAGAATCGTTGAGGTTGGAAAAGACCCTTAAGATCATCGAGTCCAACCGTTAACCTGACACTGCCAAGTCCACCACTAAACCATGTCCTCGAGCACCACGTCTACCCTTCTTTTAAATACCTCCAGGGATGGGGACTCAACCACTTCCCTGGGCAGCCTGTTCCAGCTTGACCACCCTTTCGGTGAAGAAGTTTTTCCTAATATCCAACCTAAACTTGCCCTGGCGCGGCTTGAGGCCGTTTCCTCTCCTCCCATGGCTTGTTACTGGGGAGAAGAGGCCGACCCCCACCTCACTACAAGCTCTTTTCAGGCAGTTGTACAGAGCAGTAAGGTCTCCCCTCAGCCTCCTCTTCTCCAGGCTAAACAACCCCAGTTCCCTCAGCCTCTCCTCATAAGACAATAAAATTGTTTTTATTTTGACATTTTTTTACAATTAAAAAATTTACACAAAAACGTAATTGGTAAATAAATGGTAAATAATTGCAATAATAATGGTAAATAAAGGGTTTGGTGAGCCTGCTGCCCGGGGAGGTGAGTGCGGCAGGAGGCCTGATGGGGAGAGAGCGCAGCTCCTTGCCCGGGAGCATGGCCTCCTGTGCCGGGCGCTTTCCTGGTGCCCCCGGCCCCCCCAGAACTGGCAGCCGCCGTAGGAGCCCGGGCCCCTGCCTGCTGCCTCGCCCAGGGCTCGGGGGGCTGGAGCGGCTGCGGACGCGGCACCCGGGAGCCAGCGGGGCAGAGGGGTCCCCCTGCCCGCAGGCATCTTTGCGAGCCCACGGCCCCAGCTGAAGGGGGCCACGGTGGTGTCCCAGCCCCGGTGCCAGCTCCGGCCCCGGGAGCCTGGCTGGGAGCACCCGGCCGCTGCAGGGGCAGCGGGGGCAGGCAGAGGAGAGCGCTGGTTGCCTTGCAAAGCTGTTCCCCCAATTCCTGCCAGACCCCGCGCTCCCTTCCTGCTTCTGGCCCACGCGTCCCTGCCGTCAGCACGGAGAGCCCAGCCTGGCTCCTTTCCTGCAGGAACTTCTTGAATTTTCCAGAAAGGCCTAAAACGGTCGCTTCCTCATATCCTTCCTCCTGGCACACCCTTGTGCCCTTTTTCCTGTCCACAGCTGCTGTCTGTCCCAAGGAAGGCTGGCGACCGACGGCTGGGGTATGACACAGCCCCCTCCTGAGAAGCTGACATCCTGCTTCCTCCGCTGCTTATCTCAATGCAGCAATCTCCGCGATCGCGCTTCTTACGTGCAGCGGCTGACGCTGCCGAGAAAGGTCCCCAGGCACTTCGAATGGAAACAGCGCGAAGGCGCAGTCGGTGCCGGTGCGGAGCGTGCTGCTGCCGGGAACCAGGGGCTGGAGGGGGCCATCACGTGCGGCAGGGCTGGGGGGCACCGGGGCTGCGGGCCCTGTGGGCAGGGTGCTGCCTGGAGGGGCCCCTTAGGTGCAGGAGGTGTGAGGTTGCACCGGGAGGCAGGAGGTACCTCTGCTGGGGTTTTGCTCGGGATGCACGGACACATCCCAACTGGTGCCGGGTCCTGCCCCATCCGCTCTGGGTGCAGGCAGGTTGCTGAGACCCTGAGCAGCAGCAGCTGCTCCTGATTTCCACGGGCTTTAGCAGCACCGCTTACTAGTGATGATCCATCAGAGGCCTTAGTGCCGCCAGGCTGGGCATCAGCTCTGCCCGCCGGCAGGAGCAGCACCCTGCTGCCCTACCGGAGGTGGCGGTGGCCCCATGTGGCACCTTTGCATCACAATTACCATTGCCCTGCCCAGGCCCTGCAGATTTCCGCTCGCTAAAGGAACGGGTTTCGTGCCTCTGCTCTGTCCCTCCGCTTACTCGCTGCTTACTCACCCCCCCGCAGGGTCTGGTGTCGTTGCTCATGCAAATCATTTGCAGGGGCCTTCCTAATTTCTGAGAAGCATCTGAAAGACCTCCACGCTTGCTCTCCGTGTTTATATAGCAAACACTATTAACCGTTTCCTCTTCTTGCCCCAGCTGTGTCGCCTCCTGCCTGGGTCAGACCCACAGATGTGAATTCAGTTAAACCAACGGGGGAGGGATTTTTGGGAACCTGTGGGTTTCTCTTCCTCAGCATCTTTTTGTGGTAATTTGTGTTCCCCGTCTCTTCTGGGAAGCTTTGCTTCCCCTGGGCTTTGAGGACATTCATCTCTGGGCTTCAGCTGGCTACATCCGAGGCATTTGGTCATTGCTTTCTTCTTCATCTTCCAAATTTTCAGTGCTCCTTAAATACCCCAGATGCTTTTAAGCCATTTTGGGACTGACCCTCGATCCTTTGAGGTGACTGCTCAGAGTGATAGCTGGGTGCCCTGCCAGCGATGGCTGCAGGAGACCAGGGCCTTGTCTGGGTCCCAGCCGTGTTGGTGGGACCCTTGCCGACGCATTGGGCCAGCTTCTCGTTGGGGAAAAAAAGGACATTTGTGCTTCAATGAAGTGGTGTAACATGTGCTTGCTGAAGTTCCTGTCTCTTGGTTTTGAAGAACAAACTGTTTTCTCACTTATTCCTCTTTCTCCTTCCTTTTAGCCCTTCTTTTGCTCTTTTGGTGGCCAAATAGAAGACGACTGCCCCATGCAATTCATCATAGAATCATAGAATACCAAGTTGGCAGGGACTTCAAGGATCATCTGGTCCAACCTTTCTAGGCAAGAAATTCGCCATATTCCAGCTCAGAGAAAAAGAATTTTATTTTTTTAAGCATCAAAGGACCTTTTTCAGGCCCCCTCAGCTAACTCCAAGATTTGCCATCCACCCTGTTTGGGCTGGAGGGGATTTACCAGCATGAGTGGGAGCTGCAGCATGGCTGGAGCCAGACTGTTTTCCTTGATGCTGGAGAAGTTGGTGCAAGAGCCAGCAGGAGCTGTGTTGGTCTGGCAGGCTGCAGGCAGCATGCAGGCAGGGTGCAGGCAGGGTGCAGGCAGGGTGCAAAGCTGCTGCAGGGCTGGGGCCAGGCTCCACCGCGATGTTGGCACCTAGGGCACGTGCTGGGCTGGGGCATGGCACCGCTGCTCACCTTGCTTTGCCCCGCAGTGGCTTCCTAGCAGCAAGATTGATCTTTTCTTTTATTCTTTTCATTCTTTTTAATTGTTTTTCAGCAAAAAGGGGAATAAAACCCCTGTTGTCTCTTTTGTGGCGGAGCCAGCTTTCCATCAGCGTGCTGCCAAACAGCTCCTGGCTCACCCTCCCCTGTGGTTTCTGCTGCGCGATCTGTAGCTCTGCGAGCTCCCCAGTGCTTCCTGGCCACGCATGGCCTCATCCTGCACCCCAAGCAGCCTGGAAAAGCTCTGGCATTGGTGCCGGTCCCCAGCCTGCTGGGGAGGAGGGGGGGAGCGCTGGGGCACAGGTTTCTGAAGGAACCTGAGCATCCGAAAACATTGCCGTACGGTCTGCATCTAGCCACCACTGGTTTCTAGTGGACGCGGCAGTTTCCCCGCCCCAGGTACCAACGTATGCCTCATTTCGAGCGTGCATTGGAAAGTTTGAGCAATTCGTGCTGCGATTTTAATCAGAGCCCTCCGCTGCTGCGTGGGGCAAGGAGGATGAGCCAGTTTTTCCTGCCGATCCCTGGCTCGGTGAGTCGCGATCTCGGCGGTGATACCCGTCACATCTTCCGCCTCTAGAAACCAAAACATGTTGCAAGTGCCAAACAAGCCTCACCACACCTGACCTGGATGCCTGATGTCACCATTTGGGGAGACATAGCCTCGAGGTGGAAAAGCCACCTTGCTGTGAGCTTCCATATTTTGTGGAATTCAGTTTAGTTTAGTTTAGTTAGGGTTTTTTAAAATGAGAATGCAGGAAATTGTGAAGGAAGAGGCGATGTCCACCTTGGAGCCCACCAGTACCATTACACAGGGTGGAGAGTGCTCCCCGTGCCAACCCTGCCAGGCGGTGGCCTCCAGGCTTGCTCTGCTGCTCAAGCAGGGTCAGAAGCTCAGAAGAAAGGAGTGATGCTTCCAGGAGGAGGCTGGAAAAGAGGACCCAGGACAGGCTGGATTGAGCCACCAACCCAGGGTGAGCCTGCCTGCCCCAGCTCAGAACCCTCTCCTTGGCCATCGCGAGTTAGGGCTGGCTCCCCCAGGTCGCTTGCCTGCCAGGGCTGTGTTTGAAAGTGAGAGGTGAGCAAGCCCCAGCCCCGCAGCTTGTTTCTGAAAGCCTGGAAAATAATTAATCATCATGAGAATCTCATCCTTCACCCGATTATTAATTTTCCCCTGACGCTTTCCAAAATTGTGGGGCACTGAAGCTGTGTTCGAGAGAAGCGGAGGAGCCAGCCATGGCGTGCTTTCACCTTTGGTTATTTCCTATGCGAGTATTAGTCAGCAAGATGAGCGGGGAACATTGCCGGCAGAGAAATTAAAGAAGTCTGCTGCAAAGGTCACCCCAATAACAGCACCCTGGCCCCGGGCACCTGCCCCTGCTCTCTGCAAATCTGTCTGTGGAGAAACACACCTAAGGAGGCAAAACTTCCTTCTTCTCCTCCTTCTCCTTCTCCTTCTCCTTCTCCTTCTCCTTCTCCTTCTCCTTCTCCTTCTCCTTCTCCTTCTCCTTCTCCTTCTCCTTCTCCTTCTCCTTCTCCTTCTCCTTCTCCTTCTCCTCTCCTCCTTTTCCTTCTTTCTCCTTCTCCATTCTCCTTCCTCATCTTCTCCTCCTTCTCCATCTCTTCCTTCACCTTCTCCTTCTCCCTCCTCTCCCATCCCTTCCCGGTGGGAGCAGCCTGCCAACAGGCACTCAGGGTGCCCCATGGCTGCTCAGACTCTGCCCAGCTGCCTGGTGCCACACTGCCATGGGCACCCAGCAGGAGCACCCATGGGTGCTCAGAAGCCTGAGACAGCCCTTTTACTCATGGGCCAGGCTTGGAGCCGAGGACATGTCCCCGGTGGTCCTTGCCCGCTCCGTCCCTTGGAGCTTTCCCCAAAAAGGCTGTGGGTTTAGCGGTGCCTGTCCCCACTGCTCCGCAGCTGGGTGCTGCGTGGGAGCGCGCCGGGAGCGCGCAGGGAGGGGAAGGGGCCAGGCCCAGCTCAGCTGGTTCCTGCCTCTGCGGGGAGGAAGCCGGGGGCGGGAGGCAGGCCCGGGTTTCCCTCTGGGACAGAGATGGGCACGTTTCATTTTCAGCCCAGCCCCTGTTGTGCGAGCCAGAGAACGAGTCACCACTGTGGGACAGGAAGCACGGAGAGAGCCAGGGGCGGCGTGGCACAGCACGGCACGGTACAGCACAGCACACCTGCCCGGGCAGGGGACCAACTGCCTCGCCATGGCTCCAGGTGCCTTGAAGACTATGTGGGGCAGCATGGAGGTGGCCCTGACCGGCCTCTGCGCCATCCTGCTCTGCTGCGGCCCTGTGCTGACTGGCTGCCGCCGGGGTAGGTACCGAAAGCGCGGTGCGTTCGCTGCCACAGCCCGTGTCATTTGCAACCAGTAGAAAATGTCTAAGGGTTGGGAGCTTTGTAGTTAAAAATAGCTCTGGCATCCAGAAGGCAAAGAACCCAAAGCTTTTGGGTATGTGCTGCTGAAGCAAGGGAAACGAGGATGCACGGGGTAGAAACGGGGTTGAAGGATGGAGAAGGGAACAGGTCCCCAGCCCACGATGCTGGCACCGGAGCCAAATTGCGGGCACACTGGCTGCAGTCGGGTTTGGTGTGGAGCCTCTTGGTTTGCGAGGACCATGTGGGATCTGGGGTTTTCTGCTCTGGCTATCACGGCTTCAGGCTGCACCTCCTGGTTTGGGCTTGACCCTGAGGGAACCAGGGTCTTGTGTGCAGTTTTGCTTAGGGTGAAATGTGGGGGAGAAGGGGAGGTGGAGGGGAAGGGGTGAGTCTGGGCAGAGCAAGCGAGAGCTCTGATGAAGCTGCGTGCCCCCTTCCTCACATCCCAGCTCTTTCTTTGGTGGCTTCGGGTGTTTTCTGCCCCGAGGGTAGGCACAGGGCTAGGCATCCCTTGGAGCAGATGTTACCGCTGGTGCTGGGAAGATGCAGGGAAACATGTAAATCTAACCTCTGCTTTCAGAAGTCCTCCAAGTGCTTCATTCATTGTTGGCAGTGGTGCTGGGTAGGAAGCAAAGCCCTGAGCCTGCCAAATATTTCCTGTTAAACACAAGAAGCCCAGAACACTGGAAAAATTACATCTCTCGGTGGGGGCACTGCCACAGCCAGTGCTGCCTGCGGGATCTGCGGTACTTCCCTCCCTCCCTTCTCCTGTTCGATCTCATCCCTCATTTCTCAGCCCAGTTTTCCATCTAATCCTGTATCTATTCAAGGAGTCATCCCGGTTCCTTTTCTGGTTGGTGAGGCTGAGGTCACGGTCCTATGGCCTCAGGCCAGTGCTGGAGGGACCGGAGGGGCTTTCTAACTCTGCCTGCAAGCCCCGGGGCTGCTATCAGTGGTGATTTCTGAAAAGGGAAGATAAATTTTTCAACAACAGGGACTTTTCAAAGCATTGATGGTTTGAATCCCTTAGTGAGATAACCTGTGTGAAAAATGCTTCTTCCTGCTTTTTATTGCTCTGAACAAAAGTTAGTGCAGCAGCTGCCTCATCCTGCTGGATGGGGCTGGCGGAGCCTGGTCCGTGTTCGCAGAATCCCTGCTGCCTGGAGGGGATGAACCAACTGGGATCACAGGCAGGGAAATGCGGCGAAGCAGCAGGGCCGGTGCTAAGGGCTGGAGGGGCTGCAGCTGTGGCCGACTGCCCTGTGTGCTGGGAGCAGCCTGGCAAGCCCGGCCAGGACCCCCCAGGGTGGGTGCCTGGGTGCCCATGTACATGCAAGGAGGGGACAGGCAGCTGGAAAGGGATGGCATTGTCAGCTCCAGGTCACTCTGCCCTCTCAGATAGTCTCAAGCTGGAGATGGCAAATACTCTGCCCTGGGCAGCCCCTGCCTACTCTGTGCTCCCAGCATGGAGCAGTGAGCAGAGCCGGAGCACCCCGCCAGGCAGCCGGGCACGCGATGGGCTGCACCGTGGGGCGCTGCCCCGGCCCAGGACTCAGTCCCTCTGCTCACTTTCAGGGGCAACATCAGCTGGAGGAAGGATGACTCAAACATTAAAATACAGCATAGATTTAAAAATAATACAACCCCCAAAGTCTGTTTTCCCTGCTACGGGTGTTCTGGGTTAATTTTAGGTAGACCAGAGCACAATTTGCTCTGCTGAAACCACTTCATGGTACAGTTACTACCACTGAGGATTCCCCTTTGGCTGGCAGGCACACACTGAGGAGGGGAGAGACATGGGCTGATGTACCTCCCTGTGATCCGGGGTGATGCTGTGGACTGGCCAAGCATCAGGCTGCCTGCATTGCTGGCAAGCCCCAGCGCCTGGCGGCGGTGAGCTGGGTGGTGGTGATGGCATGGGGCTGGGCTCGCAAGTGCTCGCCGGCAGGTTTTTGTAAATCCCCGTAGGGGCCTTCAGGAGCTGAGGGTGAAACAGCTGAGGAGCGCATGGAGCCTCTGGGTTTGGGACGTAGGAGCCCATCACCTCTCCATGGGATGAGGTCCTGGCAAGGGCAATGGCAGGCTCTCACCCTCTTTGCATCCCTGGTTCCTGCCCGGGGGGGGTATGGCTGCTTCTGAGACCTGTGCCTACTGTAACCATGTCTGTTCCTTGTTTCCTCTCTCCCAAACAGTGACCTTCTTTCCAGACAAGTTAACTATCACTGCAGGTGGCTCAGCCACCTTCTTCTGCAACATCTCTATGGAGAATGACTCCATCTCAGAATACAGCCTCAATTGGTACAAGGAGATCAACCATAGCCAAACCCAAAAAATTGCTGAGATCAGCCGGATCCGCCCCCAGACAAAGACAGAGAAGTACCTGCTCACCAACCACACTCCTGCCTTCAAGTTTGAGATCCTGAACCTTCACCAGAATGACTCGGGCTCCTACTACTGCGGGCTGATCACCTTCTTTGAACCCGATAAAGTGATGGAGAGCAACCGGTCCTTCCTGGTGGTCACAGGTCAGCCTGGGGGCTGAGCTGATGGGGACAGGTCATCGGTGTCATCCCCGTGGTGCTATGGCCCCCAGGCACACTGCAGCCCCAGGGCACAAGGCAGGCGATACTCTGCTGGGGGAGGACCTGGTGTGGGTCAGGAGAGCATAGCTCTGCCCTTTCCCCTCTCCTTTGCATGCCTGGTTGATGCCCAGGGACACAGGCTGTCCTCCCCCATCTGCACTGTGGCTGGATCTGGCCCTGAGGCAGGAGGTCTCCATCCTGCTGGCGCTGAGGAGTGAGTCCTTACCCATGGATGGAGGCAGGAGACCAGCGGAGGGAGCTGCCTTCATCCATGCATAGAGGCAGGGGACCAGCATAGGGAGCTGCTTTCACCCACAGCTGGAGGCAGGAGACCAGCGTAGAGAGCTTCCTGCACCCCTGAACAGCTCCTTTAATTGGGGACAGGGCTTCTATTTGGGGTGATGACCAGGGCTCAGACCCCTTGAACAGCTGGTGTTGACGTAGATACTGTTCTTGCAAATCCATGCCCTTGGGTCTTGTAGCCCCATGGTGTGGGAGATTGAGATCTCACAGGAAGATATGCCATGTACTTGCTTGGCAGCATAGAGGCTTTGAGGGGCTGAAAATGGCTTTTTATAAAAAGGAAAAACACTGCAAAAGTTACTGTCTTTCACAACATCTCCTCCCAACGTGACCTGAAGCCGTGCTGGCGCCAGGACGTGAAAGCAGCTGCGAGGCTTGGGGAAGCCTTATCTTTCATGGGGCTCTGCCAGGCATGGGGTCATGACATGGGACTGCAATGCCCTGGCCCCCTGCACACCACATCTCAGCAGTGTGGGATCATCCTCATCACCTGTGATGGGAGGGAATGGGGCATGGCCAAAACATCCCCCATGTCAGTCCCAATTCAGGGCCCCTGGAGGGATGGTGGAGCTGTGGCAGCCTGCCTGGGACTGAGCCCTTTCTGGGGACAGCCCCATGTTCCCCTGTTGACTTTCCCAGGGACTATAGAGGCCATTTTACACTCCTGACCTGCTGTTTTGTTCCCCCTTTTTTGGATGGCTATTACAGCAGCCCCTGAGAAGACAAATGCCACCGATGAGCCCGAGATGGAGGAAAGCAATCCCCCAGACCACATCAAGGCTGTGCTCCTGGGCATCCTGCTGCTGGCTGGGACAGTTGTGCTGCTGATCTTTGGCTACCTCACTGTCACGTACAGGAGAGGAGGTATGATCCCCCGTGGGGGCTGTGCTGCCTCAAGAGGCTGAGGTCTGCCAGGGGACCTGATGGGGTGGTGCTTATCCAACAACCAGCTTGAACTCAGGGGCAGCCGGATGCTTGCAGCTCCCTGGGGTACACGGGTAGGTTCAATGTGCTAAACTCAGCTGTGGCATGTCCCCATGGGACAGGTATCTCCATGCCTAGGGGAGAAGGGTGCTTTGGGCCATGCTCACCCTTCGTAGAGCCCCCAGGCCACGTGCTGTGGCTCTGAACCACTTGTTAGCACAGCGTCGTAATGCTGCATATGAGTCCCTCCCATGCCCCTTGCCTGGGCACCTTTGGGGCATCTCGTTGTCTCCTCGCCGCGGCACCGGGCATTGTCTTGGCCACGCCGTGGGCAGCCAGCGGGGCTCTCCCAGAGGGGACCCCCTAGGAATTGCACCCCACTAATCCAAATTAAACCTAGACCATGGGCTGGTATCTCACTTCTTGTAATGCTCAGGGTGTTAGACCCTGAGTGGAGAAGGAGAAAGCATGGTGCAATGGTTGTGGTGTCCAGCGCTCTCCTAGGACATAGGGGCTGGGTCAGTCCCAGCTCCTGATGCTCATGCTGTCTTAGCACACAAGCAGCTTCTAACCAAATGTGTTACTTTGCAGATGTGCAGAAACCACCGAGTGAAAATGCGCCAGTGGTGAGTTTTCTGTCTCTGATGCACTGCTGTGCTGCAGGGGAACATCGTGGCACTGCTGGGGTGTGGAGGGTGCAGGGCCTCCCTTTAGCAGCCCTTCACAGGCTTCTCGCTTCTCCTGTCTTCTCTGATGCTGCTTGATCTTTTCTGCACAGCTACAACTGCTTTTTTGCACCTGCAGCACAGCCCCATCAAAATCAAAAATCTGCTTGAGACAGGATGGGACCTCTGTAATCCAACACTTGCTCAAAGTGTAGTTGTCTTTGACAGTGGATTATGTTGCTATAGAAAATGGGAGAAAATGTTCCCCCTACAATACGTTAAGCTAAAATTTCTCTTGCTGCAGCTAGTCCTTATTTCCACTCTTCCTTTTGCCGGGCACTGCCAGGAGGAGTTTGGCTCCATCTTCTCTCCAACCCCATTAGGTAGCTGAAGGCAGTGAGTAGGTCCTCCCTTGCTCTTCCCTATCCGGGCTGAGCAAACTCAGCCCCGGGCTCTCCTCATGCACCCCATGCCAGCTTGGAGCCCAATGGAGAGGTGGGAAAAGGGCTCCTAGCATGACCCTGCCTTCAACGGCCAGGCAGACAGGGAGCCCGACCTGCCTGCAGAGACAGAAAGCTGAGACCCACATGGCCTCAGTGGTGACCCCAAGGCTCACGGTCTGGTTTCTCTGGGCAAATGCTATCCCAGGTCTGTGCGTCTTTCTGCTTTGTATGGCTCTTGCCCTCCTGGGATGCTTCAGAGCTGGTTTTGGCACTTGCTGTAAAAAGGGGGCTTGTGCTGGGGATGGCGGGTACTTCTGGATGATGAATCACCCTGACGGGGTTTCCTTGCAGAAGGAAGAGAAGCCCCCCATGGTGCCCCTGCCCACCGTGGACTATGGCGTGCTGGAGTTTCAGCGGGACCAGCGCACCCAGGTGCCCCCCGAGACCCACCCAGTCGACCAGACCGAATACGCCACCATCGTCTTCCCAGAGGAGAAACCTGTCACACCGGAGCGGGGGAAGAAACACCAGGACGAGAGAACTCAGCAGCTGCAATTGCAGCCCTGCTGAGGGCTGGGGTCCCTCCTCGCTGGGGGGTGCGGGCAGGGACAGGCTGCCCTGGCCCCTCACTCCCACTGCAGTTTGCAGTTGGGAAAAATCCAGTGTGCAAGGATCAGAGTGACAGAGGCACTGCTGCTGGAGTTGATATCAGACAGTCCTGGCCACGGTGGGATTGTGGCCACGGGGTGGGTACCACGGGATGAGGAAGGTCCCTCCTCCCTGCTGGGCTCCTTGTGCCGCCTCTTTGCTCAGGGCAGGGAGGATGGGCTGGGGCAGAGCAGTGATGCCAACAGGTCTGTGCCAAAGGCGATTTACATCATGCCTTGATTTTCTGCCTCCACCCATGGCTCTCTGGAGTGGCCACGCTGCTTCCCTCACCCGGGTCTGACCCAACTGGCAAAGCACAACTGTGGGAAGAAGCGCCGGAGGCCAGAGCTGGAGTGGATCCTGGGAGATGCCGCTCGCGGGATCCCAGGGCTGAGGACTTCTCCTCGCCCACGGCAGAGACTGCCTTGTTTACCGCTATTTAAAGAAACACCTGGGAAGCAGGCGGCTAGTTTTCCTCCTCTCTCCAGGCACTTTCCTCCTCTGCAAGAGGGGAAATCTACCCCTGTGTCCCTCCCTCCTCAGGTGGCAGACGGATCTGGCCCTGGGGGGTGAATAAAGGGTTTCACGTCTGGGGAGTTTGTTGACTTGTGATGGCAAGCGCGTGGGCAGGCAAATAACGGCTCTTGGCAGCGCGCAGGCGAGAGCCGGGAGGTGGTGGCGTCTGTTGTGGTTCCTGGGCCTCTCCGTGCGATACGCAAGCCTCTCTTCCATGAAGCTGCTCTTAATAATTTAGAGAAGAAGCCACTCTTTTTCCTCTTGCCCCTGTCTGGGCTGGCCTCTGGTTGTAACTGCAAACCAAGTTCCCCCTTACCAGCCTGGTCTTGCGGCACTTGACCAGCTGCGAATGATCATCCCTGCCATGCTGGGGGCCTGGCTGCCATCAGCCAGGGCAAAGCTCATGGCATGGTGCTCGGTGCAGCTTTCTGGCTCCAAACTTCCATTTTCCCTCTTGAAAGCGATGCTGCCTTCCACAAACCAGAACGGAAAGAAGCAACAGCTGCTTGAGAGGGGAGAAGCCCTGGTGAGGTGTGGCTTTGGAGGCAGCAGAGCCCTGCGGGGAGACCATGAAACCCAGCGGAAACAGAGAAGAGTCACTTGCATCTCGCACTTCGGTTGCACCGTCAGCAGGTTTCTTTTTCCCTTACCCCCAGTAAAACCAGTGCAGCCTTGTGGGAGCCAGCCCGGGCACTGGGGAAAGGGGTGAGGCATGCCAGGCACTGCAGTTTGTCTCCTGTGGGGGCTGGAAAATGCCTGAGAAACCTCCAGAAGGGACCAGATGGGACGAACATCCATCTGGAATGGCTTTCACCCTTCCTCAGGGCAGGATGGTAGATATGGTAGATATGGCCCCGCCTGGTCCCACAACATTCACTCGGGCCAATATACAGCTCAGTCTGATGGGGCTGTTTGCAAGCAGCAGCTCCTTGCCCAAGCTCCTTGCCCGGGCACAGGACCATGCAACCCCAGCAGCTCCAGCAGAGACCTGCTGTGGCCAGCCGGGCTCGGCTTGCCCGGAAAGCCAAGGCAGGAGGCAGCCGCAGCAGGAGCTCAGTCAGCAGTTTTGTTTTTGGCTTTCCCGTCAGACACGATGCTGGTGAGAGGGTGGGCCCTGCTTCATATTTTCCATCCTGCCTCTCAGGCAGCAGAGGTGCTGGGTCTTCAGCCCTTCCTGCATGCCCCGGCTGCAGCCATGGGCTCCTCCAGGAATGATCAAGGCTGGGTCCTTTCCCCTCTGGTGGATGATGGTTTGCAGCCAGCTGGAGGCTCCCAAGCCACCCAGTGGGGTCAGAGGTGTAGGAAAAGCATCTCCCGCTGCCATTTGGGATGGAAGACCACCCAGCCTGCAGCAGTGCCTGTGCCCCTCCAGCCCTTCAGCAGCCTGGCTGCAATCCTGCCCCTTGCAGGGAGCAAGGCTGGGGCCTGGAGACACGTGGGGTGAGTGGTGGGGATTATTCAGGCTACCAGGCACCATCTCCCATCCCTGTTTGGAGGACAGGGTGCCCAGCGCTGGCAGAGACCCGAGCTATGCTCCCCTGTGCTGGGCAAGGCACTGGATGTGCCAGCCAGAGCAGGAACAGGGCTGGGTTGAGCTCTGGGTGGGATGCAGGTTTCAAGCCCTGAACTGAGCATCCCCGAACCAAACAGTGCCCTGAGATGAGTGTCAGCCCTCACGCCTCAGCATCCTGCTCAGGGGTGGGGAGCCGAGCACATTCATGTGCAGGAGCTGCTCTTGTCTTTCTGTGCAAGCCAGGAGAGCAGCCACCCACAGTTTTGACTCTCCCTCCAGCATGGGGATAGTAATTCAGTCTTCCTGGAGTCACTGCACAGGATCTGGAGGAAGCTGTTTTACCTCCCATCCTGAGAAGTCCCCAGTTCTGGCTTTCCCAGCTCCACCATCCCACATCCCTCCTTTCCTTGCCCCTCACTCTGTATCACAGCCCTCCTGCTTTTGCCCACCGCTGCACCCATACCAGCTGGCTGCCCACTATTTGCACCAACTGACAAATTTATGCCCCTTTTCTCCACTCCAAATTAAGCAGGGAGCCCAGCAAACTCATTTCCACCTATGATGCTAAGGTTTGCCTCAGGTTTTCTGCGAGGGCTGAGCTGACACCCTCAAGTCTTGGTGCAGGCTTTCCCTGCCTGCACCAAGAAGAGGTGGGGCTGCGATGGGCCTGGTATGGTTTTGGGGTACATCCTTTCTGCCGCAGCTGCTTTGCTGGCTCTGGAGGGGCGTGGGTGGCAGGGTTTCAGTGGTCTTTGGTTTAGGCTGTGGAGAGGAGGTTTGCTGCAGAGCGGTTAGGCAGACCCTACCACCTGGCTTTGGTTTTTGCCCTCGCTCCCTGCAGCAATTGCAGCTGCTGGGGCTAACCCCTGTGCCACAGGGGCACTGGCCACTGACAGAATAAGGGCAGGGCCCTGATCTGGTCCTCAGCATCCCATTTTGGGAAAATTGAGGCTTACAGCAGTGCAAGCAAGAGAAGAACAAGGCCCTATAAAATTAAATAGCACCTGGACCTGACTTTTACTTGCTCTCAGGATGTGCCATCACTGGGAATGACTCCTGAAAGGCCAGAGGGGACAGGGCGTAGGTTTGGGTCTGCCCACCTCATTCCTACCAGCATCATGACTGTGAGTGATAGAGGATGCTCCTGACAGCCCCTTCCTCCGTGCTTTGTGCTCACAAGTGCACAGCAGCCAAACTGGGGGGGATTCCAATTTTCTTTTTTTTCCTGTATCACTCCAGAGCAAGCATCCCCAGCCTGGTCATGCACCCTTTTGTGCAAGCACACGCAAATGCTCATGAACACACAAATGCAGACACAGGTCCCCATGCAAATCTATGTGCACACCCCCAGATTTGCACAGCTGCTCTGTGCTTACACCCCCCCCTTACCTGTGAGGACATGCACACCCTTGCAGACACATGGCCCCACAGCCACCCCATCCGTGTGCTGCAGCTCCTCCCATGCCAGGACCTGGGTGCAGCTGTGGATGCTGCTGTGTTTCCTGTGCACTCTGGTCTGGCAGTTAGAGCCACGGCTTCCAACCATGGCCACCCAGCGCTCCTCCGAGGAGTGGCTGCCATCAGCATCAGTACCAAAATGCTTTGTCAGCTCCCTGGGACCATGCACCAGCTGGGACCTCTGGAGAGCAGAGCTTAATCCCAGTCCAATGCTGGGGTCATGCTGATGGGGAATGGCCAGACCCTGCTGGGAGACCTCAGGGAGCTGGGACTGATCCCTGCCTGCATCTGCAGGAAGCTGCATGTGTGACCTCAGCATGCCTGAGCTACACCTAAGCAAGCAAAACTCCCTATAGATACTTAAGAGCCAGCCTGGCTCCTTATATACCCCAGCCTTGATTAAAGGTGATTGGGAACAACATATGAGCAAGCATCCCTTAAAGAAACCCGAGCCCAAAAACCAGGTCTTGAGAAAACTGGGCAGACAGATGAAGATAAAGTCCTCTCCTGCTGCTTGCAGCAGCGTCTTCAAGGAGACCCGTGCCATGAAGCAGCAAAGCACCATTCCTGCAAAATGGGACATTGCAGATGCCAAGGGGAGAAGGGGCAGTCAGGTCGTGTGGCAGTAAGTTCACTTACAAGTGAGGACCGTCCTGGTCACTGGGAGGTCTGAGAGATGTGTTTCAGTTTTGGAGAGGTTGGGCTGGAGGTGCTGCAGTGGGGTGTGTGGATTATTTGGCCCCTGGGTTAATGGGATGATCTTGAGGCGGGACTGGTCCGTCAGGCACTATGGTCTGGAAGCATTGCCATGGCCTTGTCTCGCTGGGAAAGCAGCTGTCGGTCCTGCAGGGGACAGGGTGGGGTGAGCTGGTGGGTGCCATGGGTGGTTGATGGGAGGGGTGGGCTGCTGGGCAAGTTGCCTGGACCCCTAAAACCATGGCCAACTTGCACAGCCCTGATGTGTTCTGGGGGGTCCAGGCCCACAGCATCTCCTCCATCCCATCCCACTGAGAGCCTTGCCCTGCCTGTTGCCGAGCCTGCTGTAGGCTTGCAGAACATCTGCGTTTCCTCCCACCACCCTCATTTTGCTTTCTCTAGTTTTGCTTTGAGTTGGCTCCAAGGTTTCTCCTTCTCTCTCTTCCTCCCTTTGGCGGGATGTGCTGCTTGAGGAGGACGGCGGCAGGCCGGATCCTGGCACACGGGGGCTCGGAGGGCGAGTGAGGCAGCCTGTGCCCCCCAGCCAGGCAGGAGCCCTGGGCCTGCTCGCTCCATCACCCCCAAGACCAAACCCACTGCCCAGGGCACCGGGGCAGAGCCTCGTTGGAGAGGGGTGAGCTCTCTCCTTATGCCTGCAGGGGCCATCACGAGGCCCGCTAGATGAACAGGGAGCCCAAACCCATTTGGGATGGTACTGCCTGCATCTTCACAGCCACCTCCTCCCTTCAATCTCTCCCCATTGCTCAGCACCCCTCTCCATCCCAGAAATCCAGGGGATAATGGGGCAATGTCCCCTCTCTACAGTCCAGCTTGGGCATATCCCCATTTCCAGAGGATCCCCTTTGCCTCAAATCCGCCCTGGGACGACAGGTGGACCCCTCTGCTCGCAGGGCTTGACTATGAAGACAGTCCAGCCTGAAAGCGATTCTACAGCCATTGCTTGTCCCTAGAGGTGGTGGGTTTCACCATGATGGGGTGACAAGCATTCACCATCAACAGTGGCAAGGTCGGAGGGGGACAGGGGCTCACAGAGCTGGCATGGAGACGTGTCCCAGGAGGATACGGATGCCCAATTCACCATCTGCTTCAAGAAAGGGGAAAAAAAGAGGATCCAGGAAACTCTAGGTGAATCAGCCTGTCTCCGTACCCAGAAAACCGCTGGAACAAATTAGTAAGGCCACCAAGCGGTGAACACCAAGAGGACAGCGCTGGGGCTGAGAACACAAGTTTAGCAAGAACACGTTGTGTCAAACTAACCTCATTTTCTCTTCATTAGGGTGATGGGCTGGGTACTGCAGGGAAAGCAGGAGCGATGCTATCTTTGTGCTGCCTTACGTGACATTCTTATAAGCAAATTAGGGAAACTGGAAATTCTGCCAGTGTGGGTGGATGGCTACCTGAGAAGCTGTATCCTATCAGCAGTTATCAATAGCTTGTGATGGCAGACACATTAAGCAGGGTTTTTCTGGGGAAGCATGGCTCAAATGAAGGCAATATGCTATCAAGGGAGGGTGTAGGGGCTGTCTGGGAGGAGGGTTAGAAATCAAATTCACCCTGATGATCTGGAGAAAAGAGGAAAAATGCCCTGAAAGAATGACTGATGGAAAAGAATTGGGCGTCTTTAGTGCAGGAAAAGATGAGGGAAGTCTTCAGGGTGCGAAAAAAGCCCTGGTATGAAGCAAGCAGTGAAAGACAGAGCAGTGTTTAGGGTTATGTCCTGTTGCTCAGATGGCAGTCCATCTGTCTTGCAAGCCTTGCTGGGCCCACAGACACAGCATCCCCGCTGCTGAGGGGAAGTCCTGCTCTGTGCTCCTGCCTGGGGACCGGTGTTGAATGTCCCTTTCTACCCCTCCTGGGGACTGCTGGCAGGATGGAGCTGCCTGGGTATGGGGTGACCCCAAAGGGAAGGGATGGATGTTCCAGCAGGGATGGGACGCATATGGGCCAAGCGGGACGGTGTGGGCAGTTTGTCTCTGGGCTGGAGGGGTAAGGGATGGGGTGGCTGACACACAGCGAGAGATGGAGAGGAGGATAAGGAGCCTTGGGAAACCTTCCTCCTCTCGCCTGGGCGGCTCACCCGGGGGTGGGAACTGAAATAAAAAATAATTTCAGGCTGTGTGAAAGTGGCAGGGAAATTACCACCCGGGCTGTGCCTTGTGTTTGCCTCCTTCATGCATCCCATGGAGAAGCCACGACCAGCACACTGGGATGGAGAGGATTGGCAGGATCTGTCCCTGGCAGGGACTCTCCAGCCCAGCAGGGTCATGCCAGGGCTGGGACAGGGCTCGTCCCCAGTCCCTGCCAAGACCGGGCTGTGGAGGGACCTGCAGGAGCTGCTTTTGTTTCCAGGCAGGTGCCGGTAAGCGGCAAGGTGCTCGGGCTGCGCCGGGAGGTGTGTGCGAAGTGGAACAGGACGTCAAAGCAGTTTCGGCTCTGTGGGTGGTTCTGGGAAAGTCCCTTTAGTAAAAGCAAGTCAAAGGCTTTAATAGGGGGACCAGCGCCGGGCTCCTTCTCAGAGATGACTCCAAGGGCTTGGCGCTTCATGAGTTGTGATTTGAGTTGTGTTGCCATGACGTAACGGGGGGGCTGGTTTCCATCACAGCCGGCTTTTGGAGGCAGAGGCCCGCCCCGTGCCAGGGATGCCACCGGACCCCCCTTGAGCCGTGTGCCTGAGGGGCAGTGTTTTGTCCCCTGGGGTGGGCAGCATGGGGACCAGTGTCTGCCCTGGTGGGGAGCACCCCTCTGCCCCACGGCAGCAGCCACGGGGAGGAAGGGCTGGGCTGAAACCACAGATCCCCCAGATGAAGCGATCGGTTTGTTTGGGTGAATAGGAGAGTGCCAGGAGAGAGGGCTGCCTCCCCAAGGGGCTCCTCCTCCTCAAAATAGCTCAAGGTGTTTAACACAGGTGCGGTTGCCCTCAAAGTAAAGGGGAGACATCAAAACCTTTAGGTTTTTCCTGCATTCAACCACCCCCGGGTAAATCTCAGCCCCTAACACAGAGCAGTCCAAGGGGACGAGCAGATGCCCCAGGGCTGGTGGTCCCATCCCGGTCACCCTGCTGCTGATGGCTCCCCACACCATGCTGTAGCATGGTGATGCCAGGCACTGCACGGTGTCAGCTTTCTGCACTAAGAGATTTGCTGCCCTGGAGAACCCTCTGTGGTGGGGTGCACAGAGAGGTCTTCTATAGTGAACCTATAGAAATGGGGGCCCTGTGCTCTGGGAAAGGAGTAGGAGTGGGGGCAGGGAGATCTGCTGCTCCCTCTCTTTCTCCCCACACACCAGACCTGAGCTAGGGATGTTCCCCAGTCCCCACCTGCGAGCATCGGAAACACTGGTGGGACAACGCTTCCTTCACCGTTCTGCTTGTAGGGCACTGTCCCAGCCCAAGTGGGACCCCATGTCCCCATGGCAGGGCTCTTGGGAAGGGAGTGACTCAGGTCCTATCTACAGGTTAGGGCTTTGCTAGCTCTCCATAAGTATCCCGAAGACCTTGGCTTGGCTCCTCTGCTTCCAGGAAACCTCCTTTCTTTCCTTCTACTCCTGCTCCAGATCGTAGCATCAAGGCGTAATTATGGGTGGAAGGACCTCAAAGCAGGGAAGAAACTCGAAGCTGAAGATGGGCTCTGCCCCAGGACCTCGTCACCTCCCTCCACTCTCACAGGAGGGGCAGTGCAGGTTGTGAAGGTGCTGGAGGGCTCTTGGTACAAATGACTCGCTGGCTTTTCCCTTCCAGCAGCAAAGATCAGAGGCTCCCTGCCAGCCTGTGGTTACTGGCATTTATCTGCATTACCTGCCTCCCTTTTGGGATCTGCAGGATGAGCCTGATGTGCTGGTGCCTCTTAAGACCTCACAGCTGCTGTCACCTACTGCCATCAGCCACTGTGCCCCTCTTGCGAGGCCACAGGTGCCGTCACCTACATCCTCAGCAATCCCGCTGCCCCAGCCAGCTCCAGAGCAGGGTCAGCCACTGGCACTGCTGCCTGGGACACCTGAGCTTTTGGGGTGTCAAGCCAGAAGAGCTGCCATGGGGACATACTTCATTTGAAACCAATGATGTGAAGTATTTTAAGCCTGATTCCTAGATCCTTCTGCCCTTTTTTTAAATGGAGGTCTGTCCTACTGCAGGCCTTAATATCCTACAGTCTTTGCGTTAAACCCTCCCTGCTTCTGGGAGCCTGAGTGCTGCTCCAGGCACTCAGCACAAGGAGCTGCCATAACTTTCCACGGTGGCTTCATCCTCAGCACCTACCCAGCATGTTTCCTCCAAGGTGAGGCGTTTTGGGGCATTTTGTGCCCTCTGTGCGCAGGTTGGTCTCCTCTGAAAACTTCATGCTAAACGAGATGGTTTTATTTCCATGGCAAGCTGAGCTTGCTTTATTAAGCTGCAGATCTTCCTCTAACTCAAGACCAGTTATCATTTGGCATCTTGTCTAACCTGCTCCCTGGCCTGCATCACTCTCCATGGGACGTCCTGGGAGACCTGCGCACCCGGAGAGGGGTGAGCTGGGGGGCAGAGGGCTGCAGGCAGCCCGGCCCTGCTTTTTATACCTTACCTGGGTGCTCTCAGCTCAGAGCACACCTCTCCTCTTTCAGTTTTATGTGCAGTACCATCCTCCCCGACTTTCCACCCTGCGGTTTCATGTCAGGCTTTTTTCTGCTCGAGTTGACTGAAAGTTGTTAAAAACAGCCCGTGCTTGGTGGTAGTTATCAAGAGAGATAAGGCTATCTGGGGCTTTATCAGCTGCTGAGTCCTGCATTTTCAGTGGGTTTCACTTCCGTTATTCCTACGCTGGGCACAATCTCTGCCGGTTCGCCCCTGCTGCCACGGCAGTGATGGGCACGGGCAGCCTGGCAGCGGGTTGCTTTTCCAACCTTTCTGCTGATAGACAGACAAGTATCACAAGAGCATGGCTTCAGCAGGGTTGGGGGTTCACGTATGGGGCTTGGGGAAACCCACCTTGTCCTTGCTTTGGGGGACAATTCACCTGGCCAGGACCTGGTGCAGTGTCAGCAGAGCCTGTTGACACAGGGATCGGGATGGGGCGGTGCTGTTCATGCAGGAGCAAAGGTTCCCCTCTCCAAGCACAAAGACGTTGTGCAAAGAGGAAAAGTTTGGGGGAAAGAAAGTTGCACACGTGTATCAGCACCCAGAAGCTTCAAGCTTGACCCTGGTCACTGCCTCTTCCCCAGCTCCAGATGGGACCATGGGGGACTGGCAGGACATTTTTGCAGCGAAGATTGCAGCTATGGACTTGACAGAGCCGTGGAGGCTTCAGGAGGACGATAGCCTGCAGGTGCACATCCTCAAGCCTGGCTGGAAGGAGTATGTGCAGCGCCGTGCGCTTGGGAGGTAGGGGGCTGCTGGCTTGGTCCCTGTTGGAGTGGGACAAGGGGTGATGGGCTGCCATGCAGACCTTCCCCTTTCTCGAAGTTTGCTTGTAGGAAGCAGCTTTTGACATGAAAGGGGAGTTTGGAGGTGCGTGAGGCTGGGAGGGGTTTTCCCATTTTGTTACAAGCTTGGTGGGTTATTGCCAAACTGGAAAAGAATCATGATAATTGGAGGGGAAGGGAGTGCAGCACCTCCACAGGGCCAAAGGGCAGATGGCATTTGGCCAGAGTTTCTCCATGTTGGTGTCAAGATACAAAGAGCTCCTTCAATGAGCAGTGGTAGTTACACCACACTAGAGCCAAATTTTCTGGGTTTGCACCCAGAGGATGAAGAGAGCATGAGCCGCTGTCTGCTGGGACATGGGACAATGCCTCAGCAGTCCCTGGATCTGCACCAGGCTGCAGGGTCCTGGGGCAGAGAGAGGCTGTGGCTCTGCATTGCTGATGAGAGGCCCCATCCCAACCATTTCTACCCCGGGCAGGACCCTGGGCATCGACCAGACACCCTGCCCAGGTGGCAGCAAATGGAGACTTTGGCTGCCAGCCCCCATGCAGATTGTTTAAGATGAAGAGCTGCGGGTTACACACCTTTTGACTCTTCAGGACATCTCCTCAGCTGCCCTGCAGCCTCCACCCACACCTTCCTTCTATTTTTCTTCTTTTTTTTTGACTTACCCAGCACTGGGCTTGACGTTGGCTTTCCGCTGAGCTGTGATGAGCCGGCATGGGTGAGGGGCCTGATGCTTCCCACCCCAAGGCCTCCTGCTCCTGGCAGTGGGGCCGGGATGGGCTAGGAAAGGGGACCGGGGTGGTCCCAGAAGGCAGCCTGGTTCCTAAAAAATGCTGGGGCCAGCCCTGAGCTCACATCTGTGTTGAACTCCCCAGATTGGCATGATGGTCTTAGGGGGAGGACAGTTTGGTGTAAAGCTTGTGTGAGTGAAGTTAATCCATCAGCCCTGGCTGCCCTGGTCCCTGCTGACTGCATGGGAAGCAGCTGGCTCAGCATGGGGAGCCTGGGATGAGCTGGTCTCCTCCATGCCCTCGCAGGTTTCGGTGCTCCCAGTGCTTTCATGAATGGTCCTCAGCCAAAGCACACATCGTGTTCCACATGCACCGGCACAAGGGCCAAGGCATGGTGTGGATGCGAGCCTTTCGCCAGGCATGCAGGCGATGCTCTGACCCCCAGCTGGAGGAGCCCGAATTCAGCCAGGAGACCATGGAGAAGCTTCTGCACAACCTGGTGCTAAAGATCCTCAAGTACTTCTACCGCCTGCCCATTCAGCACTCTGACCTCCTGGAAGTCGTGGTGGACACACAGGTGACAGGGCCACACGACAGCGCTCGCTGTGAGGGCTGCCAGCTCGGTGTTTGCAGCCAGTCGAGGCCGGCCCTGGCGTGGGATGCCTGGGAGCCCTCGATGCATGCAGACAAGGCCAGGACCCATCGCACCCTGAAGAGACAGGGTATGAGGCCCTCTGCAACACCAACCCACCACCCCTCATGTTTCAACAGCAGCTTCCCCTGGAAACACTGCTGCTGCATCGGCAGCATTTTGCTCTGTGGTTTGGCAGTGCTCCTCTTTGCTCTGCTTTATTTCATCAAGAAGTAGTGGGAGCTGGAACTCGCAAAGAGGAACAGGGGTGATGGCTGGGGGTGCTGATGGAGCGCCTGGAAAATTGGGTGCCCAAGGTCAGCCCTTGCTCGTGGCATGGCGAGGCTTCCCTGGCTCATGGGGGAACAGGGACACATCGGGGTGCCTCAGCCAGGCACCTCATCCCACAGCCTCGGTGAGGGTCTGATGGTTTCTTATGGGACATATTCTGCATGATGACAACCCTCAACTGCCCCATGCAAAGGATGAATGTACTTGCAAGAATAAAACAAGCTCTTTCTCCTCAGCCTGAGGATGCATTTGTGCTTTTTAATTTCTCCAAAGCCTTTTCTAGCTCCGTGTGAGCAGCTCAGAAGAAAGCTGGGGGCTGCCTTTATCCACCAGCTGGGCTCAGCTTCCAGGGAGACACATCCCGATGCTCTCTTGCCTTTGGCCTTGGTGGAACTGAGCACCCAAAGCAGCTGAGGGGCACCTAGAGCTGGAGGTTTGCAGCAATGTCATGGGGAGCCAGTGCCCGTGGAGGCTGGCACTGACTCCTGTGAGCTGCGTACAGCAGCATCTGCCCTGGCCCCGTGCACCGGTGGATGTCCCTTGTGTCACTAGTGGACTGGAGATTGCTTCATCCTCCAGAAATATCTGGGTGCTGAGCTTTCACAAGGGGACTCTTTATCAGGGAGTATAGTGATAGGATGAGAGGTAATGGTTTTAACCTGAAAGAGGGTAGATTTAGATTAAATATTAGGAAGAAATTCTTTAGCATGAAGGTGGTGAGGCACTGGAACAGGTTGCCCAGAGAAGGTGTGGATGCCCACTCCCTGGAAGTGTTCAAGGCCAGGTTGGACGGGGCTTTGAGCAACCTGGTCTAGTGGAAGGTGTCCCTGCCCATGGCAGGGGGGTTGGAACTAGAAAATCTTTAAGGTCCCTTCCAACCCAAACCATTCTATGATGACGGCTCTGAAAAACACCCTGGCAAACACAAACCCCTCCCACGCTGCAGTGGGGGCAAAGGGTGCCCAAGGCTGGCAAGCGCAAGAAGGCTGCGGCAGCAAGTCCGAAGTCTCTGCCCTGTTAGGTCAATCATGGGGAAATTGCTCTTATTGGGCTACAGCGTTGGGGCAAAGGGGAGGATGCTGACTCCTGCCTGCTGCTACTTCGCCCTGCAGGTTTCACGGGACCTGGTGGGCATCATAAAGCTGGGAGGAAAACTGTTGTCCCCCTGCAGCCTGATACCCCTCAGCCTCTTACCTTCCCTGCAGGGGAGATGCTGGGCTCCTGCAGGACTTACACATGGGAACAGCATGGCCCAGAAACATCAAGGTGAAATTGGTCTGTAAATGCTTGCAAAAGTTTTTGAAATAGCCTGCACATCATAAGCCTCAATTATAATTGTGGTTACCAAGGTCCATCTGCCCTGGAGTCCTGGGATGGGCAGGTGGTGGGGGAAATCAGAAGTGAGGCAGGAGAGATTGGGACTCCTTTGGTATGATCTCCCTGTGATCCGAAGGTCAGAGCCTCTCCTGGATTTCTTTTTCATGTAAACAGCCTGATTGCTCTCCTGACCCCACTATGCATCCCCAATCGCCTGTGGCGGGGGCCCTCAGGGTAACATTGTTGCTGAAACAGCTTCTTTTTGTTTCTTCCTCTTTGTGTGTTGCAGTTCCATGAGTTTTTGTGTTAGGCAAGACTGTCCCCTGCCTCCATCCCTGGTGGGTGATGCCCTGGGGGAAGTGCATGGGCAGGGCCAGGGACCCTTGCCCCTTGCTGCTCATGCCAGGTAGGAAAAGACACAGAGGAGCTGGAGAAGAACCATTTGGGCACTGGGGGCAAAACTCCTTTTAGTTCTGTTTCCTGTGCTCGGGCTTTGGCTCCCTGCCTGCTGCTGAAGTAGCCAGCCCAGCCCAGCCCAGGACTCCTGCCCAGGGCAAGCAGCAGGGGCAGCTGGGCAACCTCAGGCACTTGCTGCCCTGTGCCCAGATGGCAAGCCGAGCCCCTAGGAGAGATGGACCCGCTGCAGACAGACACTTGGAGGGAGATATTTTATGACCTGATAGATGAAGTAAAACCAGAGAATGAGTGGGAGCTGAAGATGGTCCAAGGTCTCACTGCTGAAGCTCTGCCCTGGGACTGGACGGAGGTGGTGGAGGAGCACGGCTTGGCCAGGCGAGAGCAGCGGGGACGGGAGCAGCCAGCCCTGGCCTCTAGCAAGGGACAGGTTCAGAGGGCAGGGTGGAACACTGCCTGCACAGGCAGAGCCACGGGAATTACCTCTTTTATCTATAACTTTGGGTCTGGCAGGGTCTCATGCTCTCTCATGAGCTGTAAAACCATCGTGGTGATGGGAGTCTTTCCCCATCTCCCATGCCTGGCCCAGCCTCAGAGACAGTCACGTCTCAGGTGGTGCTAGGCAAGTTTGTGCAGCTGCACTGTGCCTCAGTTTCCTCATCTGTAAAATGGCTTGCAACCCTACCTGCGCCCTGGGGCACTTGGCTCCTGCAGTGCTGTCAGCCAGGGGAAGAGCTCGGGTGCAGCTGAGGCTCACACTGGGGCACCAAGGCTACTGCTTCAGCCCCTCTGGGGTAATCCTGAGGGGATTATTTTGGGGGGGGCAGGGGTGGAAGCAGGTCAGCCTCTCCATCTGCAGCCAGGCAGGGTTTCTGTGCTAGGTGAGGAACAGCCCAGGGCTGAGCAGTGGCGTCCTGAGTCCTTCCCTGCTACCCAGAGGGCAAGGTGAACTTTTGGGAGCCTTCGGCTTCATCTTGCAGGAGGTGTGGGATTGGGCCTGCTTCCCCCACTAGAAGGTCACCAGAAAGGGAGGGGGATGGAGCGTGGTGGGTATTGCACCCAAATTCAGATGTGTGGTTGTAAGTAAACCTGAGGGGAAGCTGGAGAGTGCCCAAATGGCTGATGCCACGGGCATCCACTCACTCCCCATCCCCTCCATTATCCCACCACCTTGGACATACGTGTCCGTGGGGCAGGTGGGGGGCATTGGGTGCCTCCGTCTCAGTGCAGCAGCATGGATGTGGGGTGATGGTGTGGCCAGCCCCATAGCTCTGTGATCCTCTCCCCGTGGCAGCCTCCATCCCACCTCTCAGGCTCTCCTCTCTTTCAGCTTCTGTTGCTCCCACTGTGAGCACGTGTGGAACTCAGCCCAGGCTGTCATCCACCATGTCCACCTGGACCACACTGGGGCAGGAGGCCAGGTGAGGAAGAGGACCTTCAGGCAGCAGTGCCACCTGTGCTGGGTGTGGGCAGAGCCAGTTTTCAGCCAGGATAGTGCCAGGCGGATCCTGTCGGATTTGGTCACCAGCATCCGGCAGAAGTTCTGTGGTGAGGATGACGTTCACCCCCATTTGCAGGAGGCTGTGGCCAGGTGGCACAGCGCACCCCACGAGAGCGAGCACTGCAAGGCCTGTCGCCTGGGGGTGCATCGGGGGATGCACAGGGGACACCGTGGGAAATCCAGCTCCATGGGGCCACAGGAGAAGCCCGGAGACACAGCCATCCCCTGGGGGAGTGGGGTGCCGGTGGGGAGTGTGTGGTTGCCAGCCCACCGCCAAGCTGCTGATGGGTTTAGGAGCAACTCAGGAGGCATCACCCCCTGTTGTGCCTGTGCCATCCTTCCCATCGTATTTGTCATTTTTATTACATACCTCTCACAGAGAGGCTGGCCGGGGATGCGTGGCTGGTGAATGACTTTTATTAACTCCATCAGCTTCCCAGCTTGCTCTGCTTTAGTGGCACCAGGCACCTGGCTGCGCAAATGATTTGATGCTGAAGATGGACATGGTAGAAAAGATTTCATGACTGAATTAATGGAAGAAAGATGGGCTGAAGGAAAGGCATTAACCAAACCCAGTGTGACTGGTGCAGCTTGCACAGCATCGAGCCCTGGCTACCCAGCTTCCCAGGTGCTCTCCTCCCTGCTGTGTCCTGCAGGGCCTTGTACACTGCTCACTGTGGGTTTGCTTTTTTTGCTGGTGTACGATTCTCCCATATTTTCATACATGCGACCTGCAGGCTATTGGTTAAAACAATCAAAATAACAAGAAAACTCTGTGTGACCCAGTGGCCATGTGGATTTTTTTTCTTAAGTGCCCTGTCCTGCTCATCCCACCAACTGTTCCCCTTCCCCAGCACCTTCCCTACTCCGCAGCCCTGGCCGTGGAGCCAGCAGGTGGAGCTGCGAGATCTCTGGCACTGCACTGGGAAGTCCTGGGACCAGTGACCCGCCAACACGGGGACGGGCCAGCCCTCCGCAGACGGGGGAAGCCCTCAACCCATCCCTGTCCCCAGCCGTTTCCCTGTAGCGTGGTCCCCCCTAAACCATACACTACGTGGATGTGGTCCTGGTCTGTGGATGAGCTGGTCTCACGCTATGATTTTCCAGTCTCAGAGCACTGGACATGCCCATGCAATGCAAAGCGTGGGGCCTCAGACCCATCCTGGCCCTCAACTCTGCCTGGAGGTCAGTGGTGCCTTGGCAGCAGGGCTGGGGACCAGCCTGGTGCCACCAGCAGGGACTTCCCCAGGAAGGAGAGCCAACATGACCTGTCCCCCTTGGAGTGCATATCAGTGATGCCCCAAGCATTTTTGGCAGGGTAACAGTGTCTCAGGGAGTGCTTGGGACCCAAAGAGTCTCATACCTGAATAGACCTGTCTTTCTGGAGGTGCTTTGCTTGGGGTGGCCAGGGCTGAGTGGCTCTGCTGCGGAGAAGGCTGATCCTGCAGCCTAGACCAACTCCCTTCCCTCCTGCACGGCTCTCCCTGCGCTGGGAGCAGCCCACCCTCTCCCTGCTGGCATTATATCACGAAGCAGAGACATGGCCAAGTTTCCTGCTGCCATTGCCTGTAGCCCTCTTCTTTCCATGCTGAGGTTTTCCCAGCCCCAGTCATCATGTCTGGCTGTCTGCAGCCTCTCCAACCACCCAGCTGCTGAGGGGGAACTCCCTCGCCTCCGCCTGGGAAGACAACTCTGGTGGAGACCACATCCCTGCGGCATTCCTTATTTTCTTGCTTGGGTCTCTCTGCTCTTTTACAAGGGCAGAGCTATCCTTCATCCCCCTGCAATGCCCTCTGCACACACCCCGTGCTCCCCAACCCATGGCCTTGCATGCATATGCTGCTTTTTCCCTGGTCCCCTCCCCACCGCTGCCTGCTTGCCTGCCTGTCTCCTCGTGCTGTGCGTGTATGTCCCCTCCGTCATGCAGCCCCTTCGTGTCCTCCCCATTACTCAGAGACACCCGTGCATACATGGGCTTCTCATCCCCGGCCTCATTTTTAGGCTCCTTCCAGGATACCCCTCTCTCTGTCATGCAGTCGTGCCTATCTCCCACTTGTTTCTTAGCCAACTGCTCTCCAAGTGCTGCTTTTCATGGCTCTTGGCACTTTTGGAGCCTGGAGCAAGCCCCCAAGGTTCAGCTCAGCCCCTAGGGATCGTGAGCAGTGTCCAGCCCCGAGCTGGCATGGGGACAGCGAGCCCATCCCGGGGAGTGTGGTTGAGGGATGAAGGATGCTCTCGCTCCCCGTGGGTCCCGGGCAGGTCTTGGCTGTCCCCCCTGGTCTGTCTGAGGTTGGGCTCTGCTGCAGCCAACTCTCAGCTCATGCCTGGCACTCACACACAGCCAGGGACAGGCAAACCTCACCCAGGGCCATTTAGCTGGCCTTTCACCACAGCCAGACTGATAAATTGCTGTCTCCGCGCCTGTCTCCCTGGAGAGAAGCTCTCACCACTCCGGCAGGTTGCGAGGTGCCAGCAAATGCAAAGCCCATTGTTGTTGCTCTCGCTTTTCTCCTCTGCTGCCCGTTCCCAGCCCTCCCTGCAGCCAGCCGCGGTGGCCGCGGGGCATGAGGGGTTGGCACTCGGCAGCATGGTGGCTTGGCGAGTAGGGGGCGAGGGCTGGGTTGCGTTGGTGATTTCCCGGCAGAGCTGTCGATGGGAGATGGAGGAGACTGTGTATTTATGACTGATCTGTTATAGGGCAGCAATATTTTTCAACTTGCCCCAGAGCTGTCTAGGCTCAGATCCTACAGCTGATGGTTTAATGCTCAGGGGACTATGCCTTTATTTTGCTTTTTCTCTCTCCTCCCCTTCATCCCTCTGATGTCTCTGGACACGTTAGCAGACCCGTGAGCGAGTGAGCCAGACCTGCCGCCCTCCTCCTCACTGCCAACCCAGAGGAGCCTGGTGCAGTTACTTCAGTTCTGTGCTGTAGGAAAATAGGGATCAATAACCCAGCTCTCAGCACTGGATCCAAGCACATGGTAGGAAGCAGTGCCTATGATTTTAAGTGCTTTCTGAAGGCTGGATTTTCACAGCCTGTGATGTGGAGAAGAGATGCCCGACAGAGCTCTGTCCCTGCCCCAGCTCCCATCTGTGCTTGCTGCAGAGCCTTTGCTGTGAAGACGTGATCTCTCAGTCCAACAGCTAGCAGGGATGGGCTGATTTTTCACCCCTTTTAAAGCAAAAGTCACATACCTGTTATTTTTTCTGCATGTCAATTGAACCCAGATTTAATTGCTATTCTCAGCATACAGGCTGCTGCACTCTCCTCCTGCCACGGCCCCCGTCTTCAGTGATGTGCTAAGGCTATAAATAATTGAAGGGCATCTGTTGCCATTTTTTGCAATTTGTATTCGTGGCTGGTCGGGGTCTGTCTCAGCCCATGAAGCTGCATGGGCCATGGCTGAGCAGCTGGTCAGGGTTAGGGACAGTGTGAGAATCCCTCTGGGAGCGCAGGTGTGCATGGCAGAGACCAGCAACCAGCCTTGACCATGTCCCTCTTTGGAATAAAAGCCCCAGGGCACAGACTCAGTATATATCAAAGTTTTATTTTGTTCTCAGGAGGAAGATTACACAGAACCATCCTTACATGACATTGGATATTTTACAGAATGTAGTATCAAAAAAGAAATATATATATATATATATATAAAAATACCTTGCAGTTATATGACATAGCCAAGAGTACAGTTCTTAGCGTGTCTGCAAGTTTGACCTTCCTTAGGCCTTCTGCTCCTCTACGTGTTCTACAAATGGCTTTTTGGATGATAGCAAAATGGCACAGTGGCTCATTCACCGTTGACTCCTTCCTTGCATGGCAAAACCAAAGGAGGAAGAGGAGGACAGGCCCAAAGGAGGCTACAGGCAGGCAGAGAGGACAGCAGGCAATTTTTGCATGTTGCTTACAGCTATAGGAGGACTTTGCTGGCAAGTGAAGGAGATTATGTCCCCGTTGAAAGAAGGTAAGCTCACCTGACCTTGTTCCTTGGTGGGGCTTACTTGTCTGCATGGGCCATGGAGGGAGGCTGGGGAGATATCAATACTTCTGGTGTGTTAGGTGAGTTAGGGTCAGTCTAGAATGACTTGGACACCTGCAACGGCCAGAAGAGCCATCAACAAACACTGAACACCATCAGTAACCTGTAAATCAGCCAAATCAATGGCCTTAAAAGCAGTTTAAAAGTGACAAGGTTTCTGGCAAGAATGAATGCACTGCAGGACTACCCAGGCCCCTAAAGAAGATGAGAAACCCCAAGGAAGGGCATTTTATCTGAAATGATTCTGCTGAAAATAAGTAAGTATTGCTTAGGTACAGCAGATGTGATGCTGTCTTATGTGTTGGAAAACCTTCCTTGGGAGGTCTGCTGTGGCTGGAAACCATTCCAAGAGGTAGTCTGGGGGGAGGACTGGAGAGGGCTTGAGGTGATGGAGGGTCAGAGAAGTTCTGGTGGCTGGAGGTGAGGGTGACACTGAGTACAAACCCTGCTCCCTGTCCTTGTGTCCTCTGTGGGGCGCTCATCCCACATGGTGGGGTCAGGGTAGCCCATTTGGGTTGGTGCCATCTCGACAGCCATTAGCTTTCCAGCCATGGCTGAAGTTTAGGGCTAATGTGGATGCATCCTCACATCCCTGGGGCCAGGTGGACATCACCTGAGATGCCATCAGGCAGACATTTGTTTACAAATAAAAATAGTAGCAAACCCCTAGGGCTCTCTCACTAATCCTTGCACAGAAAAGGTGGGGGACCTGTGAGGTCCAGGCCTGCCCAGCTGGGTTTCCTGCACTGTCCGTAGCCTCTGTAGCTCCTGCAGTTGTGTTGTCTAAAGGGAAGATCTGGCTGGAGAGCCCTGGGGATGGAGGCAATTCTCTGTGCATGGCTCAAAGCTTTGGTGGCAGGGAAATGCTGCCTCCATCGCTGTGCCTTTGTCCTGGCTTGGAGGGGGGCTCCCTGGGAGCTGGGTGAGGTTTGGAGATGGGCAGCACAAGCTGAGGACACTGGCTGAGATCTCACCCTTCGCTCCCTTCCCCCAGCTCCCTAGCAAGCATTTCCTAAGAGTGCAAGCGAAGGGGCATAGAACCAAGCGAAACAGATGACGTAGAGGGCTGGCAAAGGCCTGGCGTGCGCTGAGCATCGTGGCTACTGCTTGCGAAAGACCAGAGTCTGGAGCATATTAAAAAACAACAACAACAAGAAAGGGAACTGCGGCACCAGCCTGCTTAGTCACTCATCTCTCCAGCTCCGGGTCCAGAAATGTCCATCTCTCTGAGGAGCCTGTTTTCTTCTCCACCCAGTCCACATAGTTGGAGACTTTGGTGTACACACCGTACACCTGCTTGCTGCCGCACTCCTCTGGGCCACCCCATGAGACCAGCCCTTGTGCCACCCATCTCCGGGTTCCCGGGTCCTGGATAACGAAGGCTCCTCCACTGTCTCCCAAGCACGTGTCCTTCCCACCTTCATAGTAGCCGGCGCAGAACATGTTCTCAGTCACACTGTAGTTCCCTGACCTCGACTCGTAGCTGGTCTTGCACTCCGCGTGCAGCACCACCGGCAGTTTGACGTACTGCAAGATGTCGGACAGTGTCCTCATGCCCGAGCTGATGATCTCGTCCACCGTGATGTTGGGGTTGGAGATACCCCAGCCAGCCACCAGCCCCAGTGTGTTAGGGTGAGGCCCCTCCAGCTCGTGCTCAAACTGGGGCAGGCAGACAGGCATGACGTAGTTCCCCATGGTCACCTTCTCCTTCAGCTTGACCAGAGCGATGTCATGGTTGTAGTTCTGGATGTCAAACTCCTCGTGGAGGATGATCCTCTCCACTGTCCGGTTGACGGCCTCCATCTTGTTCCTCACGTCATGAAGGGCCAGGTAGACAGTGACGTGCTCCTTGGAGACGGGGATGACAGTCTTGTCTCGCCGCTGGGAGCGGAGCACGTGTGCAGCTGTCAGCACCCAGGAGTCTGAGAGCAGAGCCCCGCTGCCAAACCATTTGTCGTTGGGCACCCGGGACATGTCCTCCACCACAATCAGGGCCTGCCAGGGGAAGAAGCCAGGCTCTGCATTTCGCCCGCCAATGATGCGCTTGATGATCCCAGGCAGAGGACGAGCCGGCCGGCCGCACACTGGGGACAAAAAGGGTAGGACAGTTACTCCCAGCACTTACCTAGGGAACAAATGAAAAGGGACATCCCTGTAGATTATGCCCCATGGCCAGTTATCTTCAAACCAAATGCTCACTTGTGTCTTTTTTTTCCATAGAGGGCAACTCTTCTCCTTTTCTCAGTGGGTAAAGCCCATCCTCCCTGCCATCTTCACCTTCTCCTGGCAGAGTGTGCTTCAGAGCTTGCAACAGGCTGGGCATTACACTCCATCCCCTATGCTAACAGGTCTTTGGAGGTATGTCTGGGAAAGGAATGCATCTGTCCTTCTGAAGGATTTTGCTTCCTAAAGGCAGCCCCAGCTCCTTTTGCATCTTCCTTGCCTGATGGAACCATTCCTGGTGGCAATGGTTTGCCCTCCTGGGAAAGGTTCAGTCTATTGCTCTTCCATGACCTTGTTCAGCCCTTGTGAAGCTACTCATGGACAAAGAGGCCAGTCTGAAGCCTGCATGGGTTGTCCAGTTTCTTCTGTGAAGTAGGAGCCACCCTATGTTTCTCTAAGCCTGATGGCTCAGACATGAGACCAGGAGACCTCAGTGCTAGTGTTGCCTCTGTCACCAACCTGCTACATGACTTTGGGCTCTTCCCCACTCTCTGCTGTCTGACCTATTCCGGTAATACTTTCAGAGCACAGAGCATCTTTCTTTGCTCACAGCCCCAGGACAATTGGGTCTAGCTCTTCAAGAGTTAAAAATAGCTGTACCAAGCCCTCTGGATGTCTCATGCTTTCTGTGGCTGTGGACAAGGAGGTATAGATTAGAGAAGTGTCTTTATGGGTCAGTAGAACCTGTTGGTTTCCAGGATTTGGGCCCCCTTTCCCCAGGTGCCCATGGAAACCCCAGTCCTGGCATCTGGTCCCACATGGCATCCAGGGAGACCCAAGGGAGGATCCCAGGAGGCTGTTCCAGGAGGTACCACTAGGCCTTTGGCATAATCTACCTGCAATGATGAATGCACATTGCTCAGCACTATCCATCATTGCACCTTTGGGGCCTGCAATACCTTCATGATGGGGCAGAGGGTCCGAACTCCCCTTGCATCTCCCCAGCACACACACACCCTGGAGTGTGGCTGTGTGGCTCCCACGGTTATGGCAGCTTGCCCAGAACAGGCCATTCTTCTGCTGGCAATGAGACAGGGCTGAAACCAAGATGAGCCACTAGAGCCCATGATGGACCAGGGAAGGAGGCATCTTCAGAGCTGGGAGCTCCCTGCTCCTGCTGTCCTGGCTCTGCGGGAGTCCATCCTGGGTTTGGTCATGGGCATTCAAGGCCCAGGTAGTCCCAAAAGTTTGCTCCAAAAAAGTAGCCTCCCAGCTGCCGTCTCCTTCCCCACCCTTGCTGGAGATGGTGAAAGGATGATGTGAATGCTCTTGGCCATGAGACCATGGACTTTCTAGGCACATTTCTCGCTATCAGCCCAGGTGGGTTTCAGGCCTGAAGACCCTTTCCACTGGGCTTGGGAAGGGTCAAGCACTTGGTACCTGCCAGGGCAGGGCTGCAGAGCATGTGGCCCTGTCACGAAGGGAGGTGGAAAGCCCTTGATGAAAAGAGTGGGCTTTTGCCAAGGTCCCATGTGCTGGACCTCTACTCCAGAGAGACTGGAGGATTTACCCTGCAAATAACAGGCTCATCTGATGTAAAGAGTGAGCTGTTGCCCCCTGGGAATGAATACAGACAGTCAGAAGTGTGTATAGCACACTATGGGTCCATGGAGGCTTTCATCTGGGGTTAGCTACCCCAAAGCTGTACCAGATCTCCTGACACTGAAGTCAGGCATGGATTCAGCAAAACACGTGAGCCAGGGTGGGACTTCAAGCACTCTAAGTAATATCAGACTTTAGTCTCGGTTTACACCTATGATGTGATCTGTGCTCCAGATGGGGACCATGGTGCTACCAGATTCCTTAGGGAAGGGCAAGTGGAGGGATCCTTCTGCTATTTCAAAGACTTGGCAGATGCTATGATTTCTGCCAAGCTTGGATTGCAGTAAAACCGGGCTGTGACTTAAAGGGTTGTTGTACAGTTGAGCTGGTAGGTGGTACAAGGAGATAGCTTGAAGGCCAGCCTGCACTTTGCAATTCCTCAATTTGCAGTTCAGTTTCTGGAGTGATTCAGCTGGATCCACACCACTTCAGAAGCAGAAAGGCCAAATGAGTAATCCTGCAGCCTCACCGTGCCCTGTGAGCTCGCTCAGCACTTCCCAGACCATCCAGCTGCTTGTCCAGCTCCTGCTCAGTGTGCCAAGAAACCCAGGGGAATGCTGGTGGGAGGACTGGAGCCTGACATCAGCCCAGCCTCGCCCCTCGCTCCGAGACCCATCACAAGGTCTGTGGTCTCATGGCCATGGCATTTGCCCTCCCAGAGGAGCCGTGGATGGAGAAGGTTCAGCCGTGGGATGTTGCCTAGCACCATGGGCTTTACTCCTGCATCTCAAGTCCTCACCACAATTCTGGCAGCTGGCAGCCAGCATCCCTCTGCTCAGCTCCTCAACAGACCCAGAATTAATGTCTGAATAGCCCTGATGTGCTACCTGATTTGCCTCCAGGAGCTTTATCCAGGCACTGTGAGATGGTGTGAGGAAGAGGAGGGACTCAGCATGCTGACAGTGGCTCTGAGAGGGTTGGACAGGTTGGGCAGGGACATTCCTGCCCTTGGGGAACTGAAGCCTTGAGGCATGGTTGGTGGTGTGGTGGTAGGGCTGGTTCATGCCTGTGGCAGCACTGTGGAGGGGAACTCCCAGGTTGCTTGGAGGTGCTGATGTTGCTGGGAGGTTGTGGGAGTTGATTTGGGCTTGTCCTTCTACAGCTGGAAGAGTTCCAAATCACAGCAGCTCAGGTGCTGGTGGTCTCATCCCTCCGAGTCTGCAAGGGGAACCCACATCCTCAGTGGAAAGTGCCAGGACTCTGCCCCGATGCCCCCTGTGCTGGGAGGATGCAAAGCCTCCCAGAAAGAGGGTCTGACCCCCCAGGGCAACGGGATCGCAGCTGAGAGTCAGCCTTGCAACCAGGGCAGGAGCACCAGGAGCTGCTAACGTGGATTTGTTGCGGCTGGGATCTGCTGCTAGGAAAACTGCGACTCCGGCAGAGAGGGAGCACAGTGAGTGTCTCTGCATCTGCTCCGCTCCCCTGCCTTTCCCAGTGCTGCAAGGAATAGAAAACGTGCTCAGGCAAATAATTCCTGCATCCCAGCCCAGCCCAGCTGGTCTGCTGCACCGAAGCTGATGGCTGTCCAAGGGAGATGGTTTTAGAGGAAGCGCATCCAGCCAAATATTTATTCTATTAAATTACATATCAAAAACGCTGACCAGGCTGCAAATGCTCCCACTAATGGCAGAGGCAGGCGCAGAGTGGCCTGGAAGAGGAGTTTCTATTGATGGGGAGGTGGCGTGAGACACAGGGGAAGATCTGAAGAGCAGCTGGCCAGCTGCTGCCTGCAGATCCCGATCTCAGGAGAGCATCACCCTCTCTCTGGGATTTTCCATTTTCCTGAAGTCTCTCTGACTTCTGTCATTAATCAGGAGGCCTGGAAATGGCCCATGAAAACAGCTATGGCCCCAAAAGATGTCCCCGTATGCTCCCAGCTCAAATTAGTTCAGGCTGAAACATCAAGGAGAGATGCAGGGAGCAGTCACCGCAACAAGAGCAGCCATGGCCCTGGTCTTGGAGCTCCGTGGGCTGCAGGGAATCTTGGGGGTCCCTCCTCTGGCCTTGCAGTCGCTCAGCATGGCTGGAGAGCAGATACCCTCCATAGGGCTGAGCCAACTCCCAAACCCCAGGGTGGCTGCAGCTGCATCTGTTGCATGGCAGCTGGATCCCTGCACCTCTTTGGAGAGCCATCCCTGCACATCCGACCACAACCCACAGCCGAGGCTGCCTCCAGCCCCTCCGCCTGGCAGCCAGACTGTGCTACGGCCAGCCAACATCTCAAGGACTTTTATTTAATCCCAAGTGGGCACCTGGCCTGGAAACTTTCTGGCTGCAAACATTTCTGCCACTGCTTGAAGGCTTGGGACTTTTCTTTCCCTGCGAAGCAGCTGGGTTTTTCTGCAAGGCTCGGAGAGGTACTAGTTGCTCCTGCATGTGGACACACTGCTAACGGAAGCTGGAATCCAGCAGCGCTGGGCAGGTAATGCTCTGCCCTTTGCTGGAGTCATCTTTGGTGATGCTGGGGGCTGAACATGGCCAGTGAACTCTGCCCTGGGGCTCATGGTTTTCTTGTCTGCTGGAGCAGGGAGCCTGGGGAGCCCTGACAACCAGGATGGCTGTGACCCCACTGCTGCCCTATGCTGCCAGGGAGACGTGCCCTCATCGCTGCTGCCCAGTGCCACCACTGCACCCTGACCATCTGGGCCAGCTGGGATAGCAGGAGGCCTCTGTCCCCATCACCCTCGCAACCATACATTGCAGCAGCTGGATACATATAGCCAAGGCATATGGCATTGTCACCAGGGAGCAGGGTCCCTGCCTAGGGAAGCAGCAGGTCAGGTCAGGCATGGAGGCATCCCTCCCCACCACGTCTGTGCTCTGCACCCCTTGCCGCAGGAATCGGCCGCCCCAGCACTGGTACCTGGTCGGCAGGATGGCAGCTTGGTCCCCAGCTCCTCGCTCCTCCACACCCCTGATGCGTCGCACATGTAGGTGGCTGGAAGAGAGCAAAGCATTAACTGAGCTGTGGCCCTGGCATGAGGGGCTGTGTTTTGCAGTGAGATGTTTCCTAGCTGTCAGGACCCTTTGAATCCTTTTCCAGAGCAGGAGGTGACCTCCCTTTTACACTCTCTGTGCTCCATTCTCTGGGGGGCCCTGGCAGCCCTGCCCCCATGCAGGGGACATGCCACCATCCTCAGTTTCATTACCTTGAGTTGTCTGGAGGCCTGTGCTGTGCCCTCAGCCTCGGCTGGCAGCTGCCGCCCCATTAATGCTGCCAGTGCCCGTTCCGCTAATGCATGCAGGATGCTGGGACCAGATGCACGGGGCCAGCGGGTGTGCAGGGGGATATGAGCAGGGAGACAGGAATCTGAGGAAATCCTTTGGCTTTGCTTGCTGAGGAAGGAGGAGGAAGAAGGGCTGGGGTGTGTGCACACCCCTTATGCTGCCCAGAGCTGGGTCCGAAGGGTGCAGAGATCTGTGGTGCTTGGAAGAGCACCTTGTGGTGTCTCTGTGGTTGTGGACCAGGGGGATAAGGGCGAAGCTCAGTCTGCCATGATCCCACTGCTATCTGTTCAGCTTTGGCTATGCTGGACATTTGGGTGCTGGGATGGGGAGCCTTGTGGAGCCCTTTCTGAGGCTGCTGAACCTGGTGCTCTCTCCAGCAGCAGCTCCTTTCACAGAGACACAGAAAATTCCATATGCTGCAGGGAGCAGATGGCAGGGTGAGAAGGCAGAGCACAGATGAATAACCACACTGCTCTGCCGAGGCTGTAAAACACTCAGGCAAAGCACCAGGCGGTGCTAACGCCATCCTACCTAGTTGCAGAGCAGGATGCGCCCAGTTTGACAATCCAGGCAGTGCAGACGCAAGGTATGATGTGCGTAGGCTACATCCACAGCCTGCTGCTTGCAGAGCATCCCTGAGTGGCCATCCCAAGCTCCCCCCGCTTGCAAATGCGCACACGCATGGCCATGTGCCCACCCGCACTGTGCCGTGGGGACGCGGCCCAGTCCCACTGCTCACCAGTGCTGTTGGGGGCCATGTGGTAGTAGGGGTGCTGGCAGTGGTACTGGATGGCTGCTCGGTAGGTGGTCAGGTTGTTCCTGGAGGAGAAGGTGACAAAGCCATGCTCCAGCTCCAGCGGCGCTTTGCAGTCAGCAACTGAAAGCCAACACAAAAGGGGGGTTGAGCGCTGTGCTGTTTCTTGGGGTGTTCAGCCAGCCAGCGGGCAGGTAATGCTGGCCTTTGGCATGTGACGGGGGTCCTATGGGACAGAGCGGGGGCCCGTATAGTCCTGTATCCCCTTTCTGTAGGGCACTGCAGGAGGCACAGCCTGACATGGCTTCAGATGGCAGCAAGAGGCTGTCCTCAGGCAGGGCAGCCTGGCACAGTGAAACCCCACCACGGCCACCCTGCAAAGACAGGGCACGCGGGGGGCACTGCTGAACACCAGCAGCACGGCTCACCCACAGGCTGTATGGCTGACAGCACTCACGCTGGTGGAGACCCCAGTCCTGGGAGCCCCTCCTGTGCACTTCATTTAGTGCAAGATCTCTCTGTTATACATTTGAGAGGGGAAGAAACCTGGTCTGGCAGGTGAGATCTGTTGAGAGATGGTCCCAGAGTATGCATCCCTAAGGAGTGGGCAGGAAAAAGCAGGCAGTGATTCACTAACCTGTGCCATGCATCAGGGGTGCTCCTCTATGCACAAGGCTTTACTGAGAGCATGGCCCTGTCCGTCCTGCTCTGGGTCTTGCTCACCAAACAGTGCTGATAAGCATTTACAGACCAGGCTGAGCAGCCCTAGGTCCTGGCTGTCCTGCGATGGCAGGAGATGAAGGCCATTGAGAGTGTGGCTTGGCTGGTCTGCAGGCAGGGGGAAGGCCAGCAGGTGAGACCCCACCTGCTCCATCCCCCAGGACATGGGCAGGTTTGGCTCTGCTTCACCCATCCCTGATGTGGGCTCAGGGTCTGATGGAGAGACAAGGTTTTCCAGGGTGCTGTTGCCCTTCCCGATGGCCTGTCCATGGCCCCTTTTCTCCCCCAGATCCCTCACAGTGCCCTGCCCAGCTCCTCCTCCCAGCTTGTCCCCTGGATTGGGTTTGTGCCACCCACCCCAGGAAAGACCCCAGGCTGTGAGGTGGCTCATCTGCCAAAGCCAGGAGTCACCCCGTGGGAGCTGCAGCTCCCCACCATGGGGGCAGTTCACAGCACACTCAGGTGGTGCTGTGCAGCCTCCCCCTGCCCTGACCTGGGGGACCTGCCCCGTCCTGGGGGACCTGTCCCAGGGGAGGTCAGGAACTGGGGTCTGATCCTGTTGTGAAATGCAGTGCTGCAGAGCTGGGTTCTGCCACATTTAAAATGAGGGGTTGAGTAGGGGATGGGTGACTTTGCAGCAAGCAGGTCCTGTGGATCAGGGATGACATGAGCTCTGTGGGTCTTCATGTGCTCCAGGATGGGAAGGGAGCAAGGACAGGAGCCCTAACTCCTCATGCAGTGATCCAGGCTAACAAAGAGACAATTCACTAGAAGCAGTAGCTGGCACCAGGGACGTGTACTGATGCTCAGGGTTAACTGCCTGCCTGGGTGAAAAAAGCCTAGTTTATGGCAAAACACTGCAGCTCACTGCTCACCAGGGACTCCTCCAGCCCCCCTGTAGGGACAGCAGGTGACGGGATGGGTGTGTGGGTGCAGCCAGGCTGTGTGGAGGCTCTGGGTACCTGTGCCTTGCAGAGGGGCAGAGGAGGGGTCACAGACCACTCTCACCAGCCCCGGGGGTCACCGGCTGGCCTGAACTTGCTCTCTTCCCATGGTGCTTGGGTGCACAGTGCTTCTGTGCCATGGTGCCAGCAACCACGGGACATTTTATAAGGTGCTAGGGGATGCTGGGGCTTGCAGAAAGGAGGGAATAGATGTTGGGGGACCAGCCTAGCTTGTGCATCTGCTCTGGGGTTGTTTATGGCTGCAGAGCAGCATCTACTGGCCTGCACATCCTGTCACCTCCCTGTGTGTCCCCCATGCCTGGGGCAGGCCTGATGCCTGGAGAATGGGCTCTTGCACAGAGGTGTTGCTCCACCAATGTCCTGGGTCCTGCTGAAAGGGTGAGGGGAGGGAGTTTGTGCCATGGGCCTTTCTGGACTGTTGCCTTGGGAAAGGGGCCATTTAGCATCTCTGTCTTTGTAGGACCAGAGGTGGACTGAGCTTCCCAGCACACACCACCTCCTCCTCTCCCAGCCTCTGGTCCACATCCTCCCAGTGAAGCCTCCGATGCCTTGGGGAGTTCAGGGTGCATGCCCTGGGCTCCTGGGGACATGAATGGGGCCAGACACCAGACTCTGACCTCCTTCAGCTGCAATCAGCCTGAGGTCAGCCCATCCTCACCTTCGCTGGGCCAGCAGTGGGGAGCAAAAGGGAGGCAGAGGAGCATCCATCCCCCTGTGCCGGTGCCAGGGCTCAGTGCCTGCAGGAAAGGGATGGTGATGCCAACCCATCCTCCAAGGCTCCTTGCCCGGAGGGTCTGAAAGGCACCAGGACTCTTGGAGAGAGGAGAAGAAGGAGTGTTTCTTATTTGCGACGCTGGGCCGGGAAGGAAGGGCAGCAGGAGGCTGAATCCAAACAAACAGACAAACAGGCAGCCATGCCGCGCTCCTTGCGCAACTGCTGCCTTGGAGGGGGAGCCGAGTGCGGCTGAGGCATCTGAGCGGAGAGGGAGGGATGCAGACGATGTGCTGGGAGCTGGCAGCAGTGCACGGTCCCCAGGCAGAGGTCCCAGGGCCGGGCAGGCACCCTTCCCGTGGGGCAGCACGGCAGTAGGAAAGGGGGGCTTGACTCCAAATTTCCTTCCCCTTTCTCGAGACGGAGTTAAGAAAGCACCAGGCGCAGAGGTGTTAAGAGTGCCATGCCGGTTAGACAAGCCATGGAGATGGATTTGGCAGCCAGGCCAGGGGCAAAGGGGACCTGCCCTGGGTACCGGACAGATCAGAGAGGAGCATCGAGACAGGCTGCCCATCGGGGCGGCACGGCCGGCGCCAGCCTCACGCGGCCACTTGCTCCGAGCCGGCTCTTCCCTCTGTCTGGTTGTCGGCTCTATCTGCAGCTGCACCGAAAGCAGAGGGGAAGGAGGAGAGCAGAGAGAGAAAGCCCAATTAGTAGATGAGCAGAGAGAGGCATGCAGGAAACCCAGCCCCCAAAACACCAGAAATCGTTAATGAGCACCCGGCGAGCCGTGCCAGGGTGCCGTGGATGCCAGCGGAGCCACGGCTGTGCCGGGGACCGGCTCGCTCTGCTCAGCCGGGGCAACCTGGGGACAGCAGCTGGGAGAAGCCGTCACGGGGTTTTGTTTAGCTTCACCAGGCCATGGAGCTGGATTTTATCCACCTTGGCTGAGAAGTTTTCTATTTTCTGCATTGCTTTCTAAAACCATTTTTGCTCATGCCCTGCCTCTCCCAGACATCCCGGGGAGGTGGGAGGCATTGCTATTTGGAGGCCTGAATTGCCCATTTAGGGGCTTCTTGGCTTTCCAAAAAAAGTCTTAGAAATTTAGTGTAGTGAGTCATATCACAAGAAGGGACCAGTTCCAGCCTGGCTGAAATAATGCAGGTAATCATTTCAATTTTCTCCAAAAAATAATACTTTTTGGGGTTAACAATATTTGCCTAGATTTTTGTTCTTTTTGCATTAGGCAACGCCAATTTTTATCTGATCTCTGCTCAAGGTGGATAAAATCAATAGGAGACTGTGGTAGTAAGAATGGTAGGAGTGGGGAGTTCCTTGGTAGGGCAGAGGGCTTCACTTTCTAAGGAGCACTTTCAGATATGAATCTATTTAGCAGGTCTGAGAGCCTCATGTTTTCCACTTTGAGTGAGAAAACATGAATTAAAACTCCAGAAATACTCTCCTAAGGTAAGATCCACAGTATCATTAAAGAAAAAGGATCTGCCCAGATGGGGAGAGCCTGGATCCCAAAATCCCTTGAGAGCATCTTGTCCTGGCTCTCCTGGAAGGTCTTGGGACCTTCTCTGAGCATGTTTGCTGCTTTTCTTCTCTCTGGGCCAGCCTTACAGCAGACTGAGCAGCAGTGAGAGCCTCCCTGAGGGCTGATGGTGTTTGAGGGAAAGGGAAAAGGTGTTATCAGGTACATCTCCCAAGCCTGAGCTGAGAGCTCGGTTAGATAAAAGAAGAGATGATGCCAATCATCACCCGTCCTTTCAAATGGCATCTCCTTTCTTCTCTTTTCTCCCATTTTAAGTTTTGTAAATATTTGGACAACTTTTCTCTCCCTTTTCACTTAGCTGAGCAGCGCCCTGTTTAGGCTAGCACCTGGGACCTCTCTAAAGCCCTGGGTCTTAGTAACCTCCATTGGGAAGGAAATTTGGACCAGGAACCAGATTATCGCAGATTGTCCCATATTTATCTAACAGAGGCAGCTCTCAAGAGAATGGTAGGAGTGGGGAGTTCCTTGGTAGGGCAGAGGGCTTCACTTTCTAGGGCTTGCTGTTTCTTTGACAGGGAGACAGCAAAGCGGCTCACAAATCAAGTTATATGAGTAATCTAAATAAAAACACCAACCTCCTGCTTGCGGCATTTGAAGCGAGCCCCGTTATGTTATCCAAGAATGAGCCAAAAGAGCTTTGCAGAGTTACGTAGCCTCTCTGGCTGGGTTTGTGTCTCTGAGTAAGGATCTCCACTCTGGCAGGGCAGCTCCCTTTAGCATGAAATTATTTCAGCAGAAAAAGGACATTGGCAGGGTGGGGAAGGGTGTCCTTACTTTGGCAGATAGGGATCTTATTACTCCAGGTCCCATCCTTTAGACACTCGATCTGGAAGGAGTCACTTTCCAGGTTATCCTGTGCAGAAGATGCCAGCAAAAAAACACCATCAATGCACAAGGCAAGGAAATTCCTCTCTCCATAAATAGTCAATTTCTTGGTGATTTAGTCAGGATATATCCAGACTCCCCTGGAAGAGGACATTTCTAGCTAAAAATTGCAATAAAATCAAATGAAAAACTTGATTTTTCTTGTTGCCAGCAACTCAGTGGCATGAGAATGCAAAAGAGCTGGAGACATTTATTCCTGTTTTAGGTGCTGGGCTGGGCAAGGAGGCAGCTCTGCATGAAGGATGAGTCTGGGAGGCGATCAGAGAAATACCCAGCTCCATGTTGGAAGTCAAAGTGGGCTACTGGTTTGGAGGGAAGACAGCCACCATGTGAGTCACCCACGCTCGCCATGGTTTTCAGCTGTTTCTTGGAGAGGGCCTGCCAAAATCCCGTCCCCCTTGACTTGCTGAAGCTGTCCCAAAGTCCCGGAGGACCTCCTGGTCTGTGGAGGCTGGCCTTTGCAGGGCTTCCCAGGAAGCTGAGCCAGTGCCCACAGAGGTGGGGAGCAGGCAGAGCCCTGGCAGCTCCCCTGGGGTTTTTGCTGACTTTTTCTCTGGCAGAGGTGCCAAGTCTGGCATCCCGTGAGCTGGCCGGCTCCAGAGGGATGATGAGAGGGTGGTTTGGGAAAGTGCCATCTCCTCTCTTCCTCTGTGTCTTTGGGAAGGAAAGTTGGTGGCTCTCAGAGGAAGCTTTGTCCTTGTCCCTGGGAAGGGGGCAAGGATGGTGTGTGGGTTGTGTTCACTCTCCCAGAGATGCAGCAGCTTTGGGAGGAAGGATCCCCCCTTTCCTACCCAGATGCCCAGCTCCATGCCATCACCCCATACCTTCAGTACTTTGTATCCGGTGTTGCAGCTGATGACAACTTGGTCTTTGAATGTGTACTGGGCTTGGGAAGGCTCGATTTTCCCATTGATCGGTGGTTGCACCAGTGGGCATGGGTTTCCTTTGAATAAAAAGCAAATGAAGCAAAACAAAACTCAGCTGAATAAATGGAGGAAATGGAGAGTCCCAGCTCTGCCACCCAGTCCCTGTAGCAAGGTCTGAGCATCCCTGCCCTGCTCTTGCTGTTAGCCTACACTGGCATGGCTCAGTCAGGCTCTTCTCCTAGAGTGACTGGAGGTTCTAGGTCTTTCCCCCAGTCCTGGGCTGTCCCTGGCTTTGGGCATTACAAGGTTGGGAGCTAATAACAGTAGTTTGTGCAATTATCCTGCCCCAAACTGCTCTGCTTTGCAATGTGGTCTTGTTTCAGGGCCCATCTGGTATAAGGAAAAAAAAGCATCCTTTGAAGGGAGGGCTCTGTGTTATTTTATTCCTCTGTTGTGATTTCTGGAACAGACCCTTTCTGGAGACACGATCATGGACCACCAAACTCATGATGTCCACCTGCAGGGTTTATAAAGCCCTTCCCATTGCCCAAGCCCAGCAAACGGGGGAGCAGGAGTTACCAATTGCTGTGTACGACAGCTTCCAGCCCCTGTTCTCTCCCGAGTTGTCACTGTGGAAGAGGATCTGCACGCTGTTGGTTTGGGTTTCAATGCGTCCTGGGGACTTCTCTCCACAGAAAGGGCCAAACTCCGTATGGCCAGCTTTGATCTGCCAAGGCAAAGAAGAGCGTGTGCCTTGAGGCGGATCTTTGATCCTTGAGGATTGCTTCACCATGAGGCTGATGGATGGGGATGCAGTGGGGTCAGTGGGGCTTAAGCACCATGTGCTGGGGGATGTGAACTGAAAGAGGTTCACTATTGGCTGAGAGGGGCAAAATCAGACGTGGTAAGAGACATGGGTTCAACGGAGCACAGGGCTCCTTCTGGCTTCATCACCCCCTTTTAGACCAGGACAATTTTGGTCCCATCACCAGGGCACCGGGGAAATGACAGGAGAGCAGGACAGGAGGAGTATGCAGAGCCCAGCTCACCTTGATATAGTCATAAGGACAGGTCACCTCAGGGTGATCTTCCACATCGAAGCTGTCCTCAAAGCTCAGGGTGATGAAGAAGCCCTCCTCCAGCTCGATACGGTACAGGCAGTCCGAGCTCTTGGGGTAAGGGCTGGGGAAGTCGGCACTGGTGACCACCCCGCTCCTCTGGGTGTAGAGGTTGTCGCTGCACTCCACTGAAACACAGCCGTGGCTCGCTCAGGGCCCTGCAGCCGCATCCCAGCCCTGACCATGCTCAGGAGCCCTCCCAGTGGAGTGGGGTCTTCTGGGTGGTCCATGGACCCTGAACATGGGTCCATGCAAGGAGAACCTCACACAGCCAACCTCCAAATATGCCTGTGGCATAGAGGGTCCCGGGCTGAGAGCTAATCCCAGCTAATCTACATGATGCAGATTCAGAGCAGAGACTAAACCTTTTCATTTCTCTGACTTGAGGAGGTCTATAGGGCTTAGCTGAGGACCATAGCCCATGGGAGAAACCACATCTCCTTCCCACACAAGAGGACTGCAGGCCTTGGGTGCTCTCCAGCCCCAGGTTTGTAGGGGAAGAGGCACCTTGTCCCTCCTGGCAGCAAGAGAGGGCAGTTTTGCCTGTGCTTGGTAGGTCTGTTGCCTGCTCAGGGACCCCTCTGTGTGATCATCCCCACGTCCGAGCTGTGCCTGGGCAGTACCTTTGCAGGTCCTGTTGTCGGAGTGGAGGATGTAGCCAAACCTGCAGGAGCAGTAGTACCCGCCGATGTAGTTGTGGCAGTAGTGGTCACACGCCAGCTCCTCGTCGCTTTTCTCCAGGCACTCATCCACATCTATGGTGGGGATAACAAGGAAGGGAGGTCACCCTGCAGCCCCCCACGCATCACTCCTCATGGTGACATTTGCCACAGCACTGAGAAATAAGTTGTCCCATGTGGTGGGTCACACGAGCACCCAGCAAGTCCCATATGGCCCAAGGGCTGCATGCAAGGACTTCTCTTGCTAGGGTCCCCAAGGCTGGCCTGGAGTGTGATCCTAGCAAATTTGTTACGCTACCCTAGCAAGCTAGTCCTGCAGGCTTAACTGCTGCTTACCAACGGCAGTGTAATGGGCGTCGAAGCCGGTGAAGCGTTCCTCATTGGAGAAGTCAGACCTGAACGTAAGCCCCATGTAGGGCCCCGGGGACAGGATCACTTGCTGGCCGGGAGCCTGCTCTGTGTCTGTCGTCTCCCTGCCGCAGAAGGTTGCCAGCTCCTGGTCCTCAGCTTCAATCTGTTAGCAGAAAGAACGGGTGAGCACTTGGCAGGGCTTGGGACTTGCCCCCTGGGCTCTGCTAAGCACTTGGATAGTGCAGGAGTTCGACATGTCCCTGGGGTGCTCCCCAGTGCTGGTCACCTCTGAATTTTCTCTGCATGGGGCTGTGGGTGTCTGCAAGCCCAGAGAGCCCGTCGTGCTTTCCTGGGGGAGGTCAGGCTGGGCTTGGAGTCATGCTCTGCACCTGAGAGCTCAGGTCTCTGGCTGTGCTTGCCCAGCCTGGCCCCTGCCAGGGCTCACAAGGGGCTGGCTGCCTGTCTGGCAGCCTTTGATGGCTACAACTTAAGGATGTAGCTCTGCACTCCTGGGTGCCCCATCCTGCTCAGCCCTGCAGTGCCTTGGCCCTAAAAATCAATTTCCAGCCATTCCTGCTGCATTCACCTCACCTTCTGCAGCCAAGCATGACCCTGGGGATGCTCAGAGCATTGCAGGTCTGACTCCCAATGCTCTGGCTCTCTGAGATGCCGTTACTTCAGTAAAGCAATTAAATGGTTTCTGCAAAATGAACACAGGGGCTCAGGTCTGCCTGCTCCTGCCTGTGGTCACCCTCTGAAGCAGATGGTGAGAGAGCAGGTAGCATCCAGGATGTAGGGAGGAGCTGCGGGATGTAAGGGGAGGATGCAGGGAAGGAGCCTGTTTGGGAGGTGGGGTGAGGACGTGGGCAGGCAGCGCGGAAGAAGGGGTGTGAAAATAAGCCCCAGGCCGTGTTGTTCCTACTCAGAGCTGTCAGTACCTGAGATGCTCCCCCTCGCCTCCTCCCTCAGCCCAAATGCTGATCCGGGCAGCAGCATCTGTGTGAAGGCTGTGCTGCTGGGAGAGCGCTGGGACTCCAGAGGAGCCCCTGCCCATCGGTTTTGCATCAGCTCAAAGCAACAGCTGTAATTTGGATGGACGAGCTCGGTCCTGTCCCTGCTACCCAGGGTCCCTGTCTGGTTCCAGGCCAGCAGTACCAAGCACTGTTTGGACTTGGAGCCACACACCCAGAGGGCTACGGGAGGGGACCGATGGGCCAACGTGCCCCGTTGTCACGTCAGCGTGCTCCCTAGCCTCTATGTGCATCCCTTTACAGCACAGCCATGCCCGTGCCTTCAAGCACTGTAATACCTGTGGAAAACCCTCCGGTTTTCCCTGGAAACCCCCTCCCTTCCTTTTAACTCACCGTTTTCCCAAGGACCACTTCAGCATTGACCCCATCTCCTTCTCCTGCAAATCCCACCCCCAGCCCCTGTCTTGACAGCCAGCAACCTCTCCCAGCTCATTCCCAGCACCCTGCCTGCTTTCCCCCAGGAGATTTGAATATGAATAACCCCTTGGCTGAGGAATGCGATGAACACCACCATGCCAGCTCCCACCGCTTATGCCAAGCCAACACTACTGAGGCCGTGATGAAGTGTGGAGCCCCCCAGCCCATGCCCAGGGAAAACAGCCGCCTCCTTGGGGACCCACGGGGTCCCGGAGGTGTTGCAATGCCATCCCCGGCTTGTGTGGCCCTGGCGAGGTGAGACCCTCCTCTGGCTGCATCCCCATCTTCTGGAGACCCTCGGGATGCACCAGCCAGGGAGGGTCTGAGGCTGAAAGGGAAATTTCCCAGGGCTGAACAAGCAGGCGGAAACTCGCTCACGCCAGGGAAAGCCAACGTGGAAATGGCAACTCAGCATGCCTTGACATTGCCTCCAGATATTTTCCATCCTCTCATACAAGCTGGAGCTGGCCAGAAAAGAGAGAGACTTTCCGATGATAAATTTTGAGAATTTGGAGAAAAAACATGCACCCCGCATTGGGACAAAAACCCAATTGAATTTTTTTTTTTTTTGTGAAACAGTGTTCTGAAAAAAAAAAGGAAACAAGTAATTTGGGATCCATCTGGTTTCAATCCCTTTGAAATATACTGTGGTGCTTTAGAATCTCTTTTAAATCTGAAAGAAAGATTGTTTTGAAATGAAATAGTGTTTCAGACTGAAAAACGGGAGCACCATCACCAAAGTGAAGGAAAACGGCATTTCAGCCCCGACACGGTCTTTGCTGCGCAACCACCCGGCGCACAGCCTTTACTGCAGAAACTCCTTTTTCTTAAGGAAAGCTATGGAAAGGAGCAATTTCCAGCCAGCTCCTCCGTGCGACGCTGGTGGCTGTCACCTCTGCAGGAACACACGAGCCATCATGTGAGCTCCCATCCCTCTGCTCCAGCCCTGGCTGGTGCAGGACCCACAGCACAGCATCACCGAAGTGCGGGAAAACCTCCCCGGTGCCCCGTGTCATGGCCCAAGGATGCTCCCACCATGGGTCCAGCCCCAACACTGCCCCCAGCATCCCTGGATACAGCCCCGGAGTGGCAGGATGAGGCCCGGGAGAGCTGTGCTCTCCTCGCTGAAGGTATCCACGGCCCCTTATCTGTGACGGGTCCCATGCCCTGAGCCACAGGGAGCAGAGACAGCCCTCCAGCAGTAAACTAAACAGAGAGGTCATCATCCCTGGTTAATATTTGCTGCTTCTGCTGAGGACTGTATACTTTTTTGTAGATCATTTACATCCAGCGAGCAGGCTGGTAATTAAATCCTGGTTGTTTGTTTGGAGTTTCTCCCTCTCGGGTCACGATGTCAACGTTTTCACTAGAGAAGATGTGTCCCTGAGGGAAATATCAATTGCCGCAGAGAAATTCCCTATAAAAATACGCTGAAAGAATCCTCCTTTGAAAAATAAAATATAGTGACACTCTCGTGCCTTAAATTTACCCTTGCCATGGCCTCCTGCAGTCTTCCCTGTTTCTGCTTGCCTCCTCATTCCCTCGTTAAGATTTCTGCCCCTCTGGATGGAGGCAGATGGAGGTTGCTCCCTGGCTGTGACTCTGTCCCCCTCATTTTGGCTTGGGCGGTGGCTAAGAGAAGTGGTGACCCAAGCCATGTGGCTCCCCTCTGCCCCATATCAATTTCCCCCTTTGTGGCAGGAGGCAGGAGCTGGGGAGCCCTGGCTTGGCAGAAAAGAAATGCTGCCCCAGGGCATGGGCTTCTGGGGATGCCGGAGCAGTGATGCTCTGGAGATGCCTCCTGCAGCGGGTGAGTTAACGAAATGCTACGAACACCAAAGGGAATTTGGCCCGGCGGTTCAGTGTCTGCCGCCAGAGAGGAGCAGGCAGCCGGCAATACGGAAACGCAGCCACCACCCCCCTCCTCCAGCCCTCCAGGAATGCACTAATTGGACTGATGAAGGCCAAACATACCACTTGTAATATATATAAATGGCTCATTAGGCAGAGAAATCGCAGCGCTGGGCTGAAGACACTGGGAACGTGACATGGGGAGGAGGTGCTCAGAGACAGGGAAGGGCATGAAACAGCCCCTGCCAAGCTGCCTTGCAGTTAGAGTGCATGCAAGAAGGCAACACCCAGATGAACCGGGGTTTTCTGCAAAATGACTCCTGCTGCTGCTGGTGCTGCTGCTGACTGTTGGAAATGAGGCAGGGATGGGACAGTCCCAGCAGGAGCCTCCATCTAGGTCTCCTGGACATCCTCTCCCCAACATGCATGCTTCCTCTCCTTGATATATGTTAAGAGTTCTTTCATGTGCAAACGTGCACCTGAATTTCCACGGGAACATACATGGCAGCCGTGCCGTGGGGGAAAGGGGAGGATGGCTGGTTTCCCCTGCTGTGGACTTGGCTCAGTGTCTGGAGATCGTCCCCTCCCACAGGTTGCTGCACCCACATTGCCCAATTTCTGGGCCAGGCCTGTTCCCTAGCGGGGATGGGGGTGCATGGAGAGCCCAGGCGGGATGCTGGGGTGCTGATGGAGCTGCTGGCTGGCTCCCATGACTGATCCTTCTCCTTTCCCTGCACGGGGGGTGACTGTGGTCCCCAGCAGTGCAGGGGGTGGCCGGTGCCACCAGACTCCTCTGCGGAGAGCCAACGGGATGGGAAAGGTGAGCAGCAAAGCCCTGGGCCCTCCTCGCCTTCCAGCTGCCTCCTAGGATCTGAAGTGCTCCTCTTGGGACCCCACACCCTTGGAGCATGGATTACCCCCTGGCTGAAGCTGGCTGACAGCACCAAAAGAGGGTGCTTTTCTCCTGACCCCACAGTTCATGCCAAGCCCTGATTTGTGCTTTTTCCCCCTCCTTTGAGCAGAGGAAGGTGTAAATGTGTCCCATGCCCTTCTTGCAGCCCCAGGCTGGGCATGCACTGCCCTGAACGCAGCATAGAGCTCCTTCCCTGGCCCTGCATGGCCCCTGCCAGTGCTGCGTTAAGCACTGAGGGTGTCCCTGGGACCAGTGCCGCCGAGCACTCAGCACAACACAGCATGCAGCCCTGCCCCATGTGAATTGCCTGTGGCAGGGGATGGCACACTGCGAGCCTGGGACGCCACGTACAAAGCTGATCTGCTATGCACCCTGAACACCGTGCCAAACCTCGGCGGGACGTGGCTCTATCACATTGCAAATCTTTCATAGTCCCCCTCCCCGAGTGCTGCTTCCTGAGGCGGTGGCACTAGCTGATGCTCTGCCTGCAGCCCTGCCTCCCCAGCTTGGCCCATACCCCTGTTTTCCCTTCACCAGCCTCTCACCGGGGCTGGCAAAAACTGCCTCCTGCGATCAGTTGGGACCCTGGCCACCCTTGAGCAAATTTACTTGCAGTCACTGGTTTTGCCTGAGATGCCTGGCCAGCTCCTGGGCACCCACACATGGGGTTCCCTGGGTGAGCACCCGATGGCACAGATCCACCCTGGGGACACGGATGTGAAGAGCAGCTGCAGACAAGTATCCCAAGTGCCACACTGGAGCTGGGCAAACCACGGTGAGACCCCCCGTAAATGAGGAACCCCCAAATCAGCTCTATGGGGACAGTGATGAGCTGGGCAGAGCCTGCCAAGGAGCACGGTGGAGGGCAGGAGCTAAAGCCCATCACGGATGGCTGCTTCTTCCCTGTCCCCCTGGACCTGGCAGGCAGCAGAGGGCAGCCATCCAAAACCCGGGGAGAGGCTGTCTCTGACACGCCGGGGCCTGGAGCTTGGCTTCCCGAGGCAGCGTTCAACTGGTGTTTCCTACCTGCATGGGGCTTCTTTGGGTGGGTATTTTGGGGGTGGCTGCTCCTCCTGGCTCACTTCCTTACTGAGGTACCACTCCTCCTCTTTGCCATCCCCGTTTGCACAAACAAGCCTCTTGGACTGTGAGCATTTCTTTAGAAGCCATGGTCTTTTTATATATACACACACACACGCATATATGTGTATATATATAAATAAACAGCTATTGTTTTAATTAGCCATTGTTTCAGAGCTCTGGAAACTGTTCCCTTCTGAAGACCACCCCGAAGGCAGAGCTCTGCCTGGGTTTACAGCACGGCTCACCCTCAGCTTGCCACTCAGGATGACTTTCTACACTGCTCGAGAGCTCGGGCATGTGGGCAGCCAAGGAGGTAGGGAAAGCAAAGGCCAGGGGACAGCAGCTTTCTGCCTGTCTTGAGCTGGGTCCCCACCTTGCATCGGGGCTGTTCAGCCCCCGTTTTGACCTTCTTATGGCAGTCAAGATGTTGAAGACCCTGATGGAGAGCCCGGTCAGACCCACGGTCAGAACAAACGAGAAGGTGTTTCTTCACACATGCACACAGGTGTATAATCATATATTTAACCTGTGCAACTCCCTGCCACAGGGTGCTGCAGAGATTAAAGTCACCCATGAGTTCAGAAAGCAATGGTACAAGTTCACGGAGGGGGAATCCATTGAGCGCCATTCAATGCAGAGATACCACCTGTGGCTTTCTCAGTATCTTCACTGGGGCTGGCAGAGTACTACAGAAAAGCACCTCTATGTGTTGGGCCCATAATTATATTCTATAGCCATGCACTGTTGGCCTCTGTCAAAGAGTGGGCTGATGCTGTTTTTACATCTTGTGCTGAGCTGGACAGAGGCTGGACACACAGACCCAAGGAGGAAAATAGCCATGGAGTCATTTGCTGCTCTCCTTAATGTTTTCTAAGCTGGTGGTTTAGCAGCATCAAGATTGTACTCCTACCCAGCAGAATAGTCTACAGATCTCCCGTAATCCATCCATTTTCAGCACTTTTCAAATGTAATTCTGTGGTGGAGGCTCCATAAGCTGAGTTACAGCCCCGAGCAAATTTATACAGCTGAGATCTAAATCCCTGTGAAAAATACCGCCTTCTTATGGAAATCCAGCGGCAGGGAGAACTATGGTGCCAAGTTGGCACCATGGCCAAATAACAGGGAGCCTTATGAAAAAGGAAAAATGAGCAGGGGGTGAAGGGCAGGAGGAGGGGTAAAGCTTGGAATGGGGAAAGTTTCCAAGAAATCCGCTCCTTGAGCTTATTGGGTTTTTAAAGCAATATATCTCTATATATGTCCCTGGTCCTTGTGCTTGGAGAAGATCCAGGAGAAGCAGAAAGAACTAATCAAACCTCAATGAGAGCTGTTAGTAGCAGAATGGGTGCCAGCACAAAGGGGAAATTAAAGCAGCGAACAACAGATTCTAGAGGAAAAAAAACCACAAGTGTTTGCTTTGTTTTCTTAGGGCAAGAATAAAATAATAATTTCAATTAGCTGGCAACTAGCATCAGGGCTGAGTTCTGCGGTTCCAGACCTGGGTGCAACCTCCACCTGCCTCTGTGCGGAGGGGCAGGTGAGGCTTGTGCCGGGTGATGGGGTAAGGCATGTTCAGCCAGACAAACCTAGAAAGCACCTGCTTGCTACTGCTGGTCTGCTAGAAAGCACCAAACATGACCAAGTTCAAATATACGGAGAACCCAGCTTGTCCTGGATGCGAAGGAGAGCTCTGCTTGGGAAGACCTGTGGTGCAAGAGGCAAAGATGCTGGGTGGCACTGCAGCGTGCGGCCCATCGCAGTTTCTGATGAGTTACTGCCCAGCAATGAAGCAGACTGAAATCTTTTGCAGTTTTGGCCATGACAGCTCCCTGGGAACTTCTACAGCTTGCTTGTGCTGCAGGTATTTGCCAGCAGTGGCCCCGAAATTTTATCTCAGCTGTGAAATGGGTTTGCATTGAACCCAAGGGAGCCTTTGGGT